>NC_047093.1:119099075-119428774 GCF_902459505.1 Geotrypetes seraphini | reverse complement strand
CATGGTCATGACTAGTCCTGGATATACCACCATACGCAGAGGAGAAAGTGAGAGAATTTGGGAGTTTTTCCCATGGAAGGTAATATCCTTTGTCAGAGGAATGCTATTTTCAGAAACAAGTGCATGCTTATCATTGCACAATCTGAAAGGGAAGCAGAATGCCAGGAAGTCTATGTGGTTACAGAGAAACTTCCTGTGTTACCCTCAGAGATGTGCACCTAATTGCAAAGATAAAAGTAGATATAAAACATATATAAAAAATTATGGGGGTAGTATTTGTCTCACAGCTGTCAGGTTCTTTTTTTTTAATACTGACTGTTAAGAACATAAGAATAGCCTTACTAGGTCAGACAAATGGTCCATCAAGCCCAGTAGCCCATTCTCATGGTGGCCAATCTAGATCCCTAGTACCTGGTCAAAACCCAAAGAGCAGCAACATTGCATGCTACCGATCCAAGGCAAGCAGTAGCTTCTCCCATGTCTTTCTCAATAACAGACTAGAGACTTTTCCTCCAGTTGTGTCTGAACTAGATATGACTATTCATTGATAGGCCTAATCTGGTACTTAATATCCATAAGGAAAGCACAAAAAAACCTGCAGAGGCGATGTACTTGATGACAAGTCTTTATCGGAATAAATCACCGTTGTATCAATGTGGTGCTAACCAAGCGTTTCAGCGAGTAGACGATCTTGGTTAGACATTCCAGGACTTCTACCTGTTTCGTATTTTACATGTTATTGTGGTTTGCCCATACAAATATTGGACTCCTGAGGAAGAAGTGTTTGTTGAAACATGGACCCTGTTGGGTCCTGGTCATGTCATCCTATAGTTGGCATCACACCTATACAACGGTGATTTAGTCCAATATAGACTTGTCATCATTTAATATCCATAAGAACATAAGAGTTGCCATTCTGGGACAGACCAAAAGTCAATCAAGCCCAGTATCCTGTTTCCAACAGTGGCCAACACAGGTGTCAAGTACCTGGCAATATCCCAAAAAGTACAACTGATTTTATGCTTCTTATCCTAGAAATAAGCAGTGCATTTTTCAAGTCCATCTTAATAATGGCTTATGGACTTTAAGGAAATGATCCAACCCCTTTTAAAACCCTGCTGAGCTAACTGATTTCACCACTTTCTTTTGTAATGAATTATAGAGTTTAATTACTTGTTGTATGAAGAAATATTTTCTCTGGCTTGTTTTAAATTCATTGCTACTAGTTCTAGTATTCTTAGAAAGAGTAAACCAAGTGATTTTGTTCAGGTGAAGGCTGAATAACTGAACTGTGGAGCAGAAGACATTTCCCAGAATGAGTACCTTCTCTCAAAATGGAGGCAGGTTCCCAGTCTGCAATTTCAAATAAGTCAGACACAAAGGCTGCATAATAATCAGCTGTGATGGAAGAGTGGGATTTGGGTGTGATTGTATGTGATGATCGTAAGGTGACCAAACAGGTTGAAAAGGTGACGGCGAAAGCTAGAAGGGTGCTAGGTTGCATATAGAGAGGTATGGCTAGTAGGAAAAAGGAGGTATTGATGCCCCTGTATAAAACTTTGGTGAGACCTCATTTAGAATATTGTGTACAATTCTGGAGGCTGCACCTTCAAAAAGATATAAAAAGGATGGAGTCAGTTCAGAGGAAGGCTACTAAAATGGTATGTGGTCTTCATCTTAAGACGTATGGGGACAGACTTAAAGATCTCACTCTGTATACTTTGGAGGAAAGGCGGGAGAGGGGAGATATGATAGAGACGTTTAAATACCTACGTGATGTAAATGCGCATGAGTCGGGTCTCTTTCATTTGAAAGGAAACTCTGCAATGAGAGAGCATAGGATGAAGTTAAGAGGTGATGGTCTCTGTAGTAATCTGAGGAAATACTTTTTTACAGAAAGGGTGGTAGATACGTGGAACAGTCTCCCGGAAGAGGTGGTGGAGACAGAGACTGTGTCTGAATTCAAGAGGGCCTGGGATAAGCACGTGGGATCTCTCAGAGAGAGAAATAGATAATGGTTACTGCGGATGGACAGCTCTATGACCTCACAATGCAGGTGCACAGAGCCTTAGCCTATAGGAAGAGGAGATGCAAATGTTAAGAGCCTCAGCCAATAGGGAGAGGGGAAATATAATAAGAGACGTTCAAATACCTACGCAATGTAAATGCGCATGACTCGAGTCTCTTTCATTTGAAAGGAAACTCTGCAATGAGAGGGCATAGGATTAAGTGAAGAGGTGATAGGCTCCGGAGTAATCTGAGGAAATACTTTTTTACAGAGTGGGTGGTAGATGGGTGGAACGGTCTCCCGGAAGAGGTGGCGGAGACAGAGACTGTGTCTGACTTCAAAAGGGCCTGAGATAGGCATGTGGGATCTCTCAGAGAGAGGAAGAGATAATGGTTACTGCAGATGGGCAGCTCTATGACCTCACAATGCAGGTGTAAAGAGCCTTAGCCTATAGGATGAGGAGATGTAAATGTTAAGAGCCTTAGCCAATAGGGAGAGGAGGAGATAGTGGATGCGGATGAGAGACTGGATGGGCCATTTGGCCTTTATCTGCCGTCATGTTTCTATGTTTCTAGATATTCAGGTTTAT
The DNA here is from genome assembly GCF_902459505.1 of Geotrypetes seraphini. Classification (NCBI taxonomy): domain Eukaryota; kingdom Metazoa; phylum Chordata; class Amphibia; order Gymnophiona; family Dermophiidae; genus Geotrypetes; species Geotrypetes seraphini. The sequence goes on along the minus strand of NC_047093.1, from coordinate 119,426,177 downwards.
TAATTAAAGATGGTAATTGATTCAGCATTTATGTCTGGGGAGAGAAATATGCCCTCAGACCTTCTGACTTTCTATCCAAAGGAGAGCTCTAAAGTTTAAACATCTGAACCCTCTCAAGCATTTTCATGTCCTTCTTTAGGTACGGCGACCAATATTGGACATAATATTCCAGATGCGGGCGCACCATCGCGCGATACAGCGGCATGATGACTTCCTTCATTCTGGTTGTAATACCCTTCTTGATAATACCCAACATTCTGTTTTCTCTCTTTGAGGCTGACGCGCATTGTGCCGTTGACTTCATTGTTGTGTCCACCAGCACACCCAAGTCTTTTTCAAGGTTACTTCCCTCTAGTACTAATCCCCCCATTTGGTAGCTGAACATTGTATTCTTCTTTCCTATATGCATGACCTTGCATTTCCCCACATTGAAGTTCGTCTGCCATTTATTCGCCCACTCTTCCAGTTTGTTCAGGTCCCTTTGTAGGTCCTCACATTTTTCCACAGTTCTAACCCTGTTCTACAGTTTTACACAGTTCTACAGAGTTTAGTGTCATCCGCAAATTTTATAACTTCACACTTCATCCCCGTTTCCAGGTCATTTATAAATACGTTGAACAGCAGCGGTCCGAGTACTGACCCCTGCGGAACTCCGCTCTTGACCCTCATCCAGTCCGAGTAGTGGCCCTTCACTCCAACCCTTTGCTTCCTGCTTGCCAACCAGTGCTCAACCCATCTGTGCACGTCCCCTTCCACCCCGTGGTTTCACAGCTTCTTAAGTAGCCGCTCATGGGGCACCTTGTCAAAGGCTTTTTGGAAGTCGAGATAAATGATGTCTACGGGTTCCCCTTGGTCCATCTGGCTGCTTACCCCTTCAAAGAAGTGCAGCAAGTTTGTTTGGCACGATCTTCCTTTGCAGAAGCCATGTTGGCTTGCTTTCATTAGCCCATTTATGTCAATGTGCTCATAGATGCTGTCCTTTATCAGTGCTTCTACCATCTTGCCCGGAACCGATGTCAGACTTACCGGCCTGTAGTTTCCCGGGTCTCCTCTCGATCCCTTTTTAAAGATAGGTGTAACATTTGCTATCCTCCAGTCCTCCGGGATCTCACCAGTTTTCAAGGATAGGTTGCAAACTCGTTGGAGTATTTCCGCTATTTTGTTCCTTAGTTCTTTTAGTACCCTTGGTGGATCCCGTCCGGGCCTGGTGATTTGTCACTTTTCAATCTATCTATCTGTTGGAGGACATCCTCATGGCTCACCTTTATTGTCGACAGTTTATTTTCTTGGTCCCATTGAAGATCTCTTCGGGTTCTGGTACACTGGATGTATCCTCGCTTGTGAAGACTGACGAGAAGAATTTATTTAACTTATCAGCTACCTCTTTTTCTTTTTTTATCACTCCCTTTCTGTCTCCATCATCCAACGGTCCTACTTCCTTCCTCGCTGGTTGCTTCCCTTTAACGTATTTGAAGAATGATTTGAAATTTTTTGTCTCCCTGACCAGTCTTTCTTCATAATCCCTTTTCGCTCTCCTAACCACTCTATGACATTCTTTTTGGCAGTTTCTGTGTGCCTTCCAGTTTTCCCCGGTTTGGTCCTTTATCCATTTCCTATCGCATTCTTCATTGGTTATCCAAACCAGGTCTTTCGTTCTGGGGATGTGCATAAGCTGTGTTTCTTGCACTGTGTCCTTGAATAGGGACCAGGCTTGCTCCACAGTCTCTGTTTTCCGTGAGCTATTTCGGAGCTTTTTTCTCACCATTGCTCTCATAGCATCATAGTTCCCTTTCTTGAAGTTGAGCGTTGTCACTGTGGTTCTCTTCCCTTTTGATGTTCCTACTTCTAGTTTGTACTGTATCATGTTGTGATCGCTGTTTCCTAGTGGTCCTACTACTTCAACTTTCTTTGCAGGTCCCCCTAGCCCATTGAGGATTAGGTCGAGAGTGGCATTCCCCCTCGTTGGTTCCTTGATGAGCTGTTACATAAAGCAGTCCCTCATAGCCTCTAAGAATTCTGTTTCCCTCACACAGTTCCAATACTCCAGTCTAATCCCCTATTACCAGCATATTTCTGTTTTTGCATTCCCGCCTCAATTCTGCTGTCAGTTCTTTGTCGTTTGCTTCCGTTTGTCCAGGCAGTTGGTAGTACAGTCCCAATTTTATATCAAAACCATTTCTTCCTGGTAATTTGATCCATAACGATTCCAATCCTTCCGCCTTTGTTTCCATATCTACTCTGGTCGATTGAATGGTGTCCTTTATATATAGTGCCATTCCTCCACCCTTCTTGTGAGTTCTGTCTCTTCTATAGAGTTTGTACCCTGGCAGTACTATATCCCATTTGTTTTCCTCGTTCCACCATGTTTCTGTGATTCCAATGATGTCTAGGTCCTCTTTTTTGGCTGTGACTTCTAGTTCTCCCATTTTGGTCTTTAGGCTCCTCGCATTTGCGTACAAGCAATTTAAGTCCTGGTCCTTTCTTTTCCCTGCTGGTTTTCCTTGTGGTTTACTCCTCTTACCATCCCCTTTTTGATCTGCTAGACCCTGATTTCTGTTCCTTTCTTCCTTTTTTTTTGGCGCATCTTTTTCTTCCTCAACCCGATTTCTCAATTTCTCCTGTTCTTCTAGCTCTTCCTGTTTGCCCTTCTTATTATTTGCCATTATTTTTTGATTAGGTATCCATTGTGTTCACCCCATGCTGTTTTGAACTCTGTCACCATTCCAGGCATCAACTCCGCTCTCTGTAAAGACTTTCCTAACATTACTCTTGAGTCTACCACCCCTCAGCCTCAAATTATGCCCTCTGATTTTACCATTTTCCTTTCTCTGGAAAAGATTTTGTTCTATGTTAACGTCTTTCAAGTATTTGAACATCTGAATCATATCTGCCCTGTTCTTCCTTTCCTCTAGGGTATATATGTTCAGGGCTTCCAGTCTCTCCACATACATATTTTGGTGCAAACCTCCAACCATTTTCATCGCCTTTCTCTGTTCACGTATGTCTAATTTATTAACAAGCAATCATCTTTTATTTCCTCCCTTAACTTTAACTACTTGTATTCTGTAATTTAAATATTCCATTGCTTGATATTCATTCCTTATCTGAAATAATGCTCTTCTCTGCACATTCACTTTACAGTATAATGATCTTTACACATTAAGCCCAGAAGATAGCAGTAATTCACTTTTTCTAATTACACTATCCTTTTGACTCAACGGTCAGCTTCTACTTCTTTTTCATATGTCTGCTTATCATTTTGGAACCTGCACTTCCACCTGTCCCGTTTCTCTGTTTCCCCTACACAACAGCTGCTTAACATTGGATCTAATTTCCACTTTCCAAATACTCATTATAAACCAACCTTTCAATTTCTTAACACATGCTTGAGTGTAGTTTGAAAAACAGATTAAATATAATTTTTTTAATTATGCTGTCTCATACACCTTTTTACAATCTCATCTCTTGTACCCAATTTAAAATATTTATGAACTATAACTATTTGGAAAAAGATCAACTCAGAGTTTTTCTGGTCCAATCTACTAAAAGTACTACCTTGCATATTTTCTGATAAGCTGTCAGAAAATCTATGGAAAGACTGGAAGGGATTATCAGAAAGTACCTTTCAAGCTCTCTCCCCTTTAGCAACCAAATTAGTGAGTTATGCACGGAAGGCGCCCTGGTTTTCATCTTATAGAGAATTAAAACAGAAGTGTAGAAGATGGAACGGAAGTGGAAAAAAGCTAATTCAGAATCTGACAAGAAGATTTGGAGAGTTAACATCAAGAAATATAATTTAGAAATTAGAATTGCAAGAAAAATTACTTTGGGGTTAGGATAGCTAGTTCAGATAATCAAATTAATACCCTTTTTAAGCTCTGGTGTTCATTAACCTTAGTGAGCACAAATTCAAAACAAAACTGTATTCCAACTGCAGAGGAGTTAGCAAAATTTTTTAATAGTAAAATTACACTCATTAGAGATACATTTCCAGTTGTAAACCCTGACAACTTCCTTTTAATCCCCAATAGGCCGATGGTAATTCCAGTGGATCATTTTTGGAACACCTTTGATCCAGTCTCAGAAACTTATGTTTCATAATTATGTAAAAAGTTGAAAAAATACAGTTGTAAATTGGACCCATTTTCTTCTTATCTTTTTGGGGATATTCCTTTACAAGCTATTATATGACTGACCACTATTAAATCATTTTCTTGAAAATGGTTACTTTTTGTTGAGAATTGGGGAACATAACTTTGACACCGTTATTGAAAAGCGTCAATCTGGATCCTAACAGTTCCCTCTCATTATCGTCTAATCACAAATATACCCCTTTTGACAAAAATGATGGGGTCAATTATTTCTAGCCAACTTTCCAACTACTTGGAGAAATTTTCTATTTTGTTATCATTTCACCATGGGTTTAGACCAAATTTTAGTACGGAGACTCTCTTATTATCTTTTTTTCCACTGTCACACCTAAGAATTTCAAAATTCCTCATCAATTCACATCTACTTGTTCTACTCCACTCATTATTTTATAGACCTCTATCATATCACCCCTGAGCTATCTCTTCTCCAAGCTGAAGAGCCCTAGCCACTTTAGCTTTTCCTCATAGAGAAGTCAACTCATCTCTTACATCATTTTTGTCGCACCTTTCTGTACCTTTTCTAATTCAACTATATTTGTTTTTTTGAGATATGGTGACCAGAATTGCACACAGTATTCGAGGTGTGGCCATACCATAGACCAATACAAGGGAATTATAACATTTTCATCGTTGTTTTCCATCCCTTTCCTGATAATTCCTAACATTCTCTATGCTTTCTTAGCGATCGCCGCACATTGAGCTGAGGGTTTCAACGTATCCTCAACAATGACACCTAGATCCTTTTCCTGGGCAGTGACTCCTAACACAGAACCCAGCATCACATAGCTATAGTTTGGGTTCCTCTTTCCCACATACGTCACTTTGCACTTGCTCACATTAAACATCATCTGAATTTTGATGCCAAGTATGTCAATCTGGCAAGATCCTCTTGAAAGTTTTCATAATCCTCTTGTGACTTAACAGCCATGAACAACTTTGCGAACTGCCAGAAGTTATCTGTATGGAGCTAATGTTCAATTCCAGTGCCAGATCACTAAACAAACACACTTAAGAATGCATTATATATGGTTAAACTTGACTAACTAGTTATATAAGGAACCAGAACCAAAATTCAGAGGTACCAAAAAACCTTCCAGGTCTATCCTGACTCTGTTCCTGGACCAACTTGGCAATAACCAGATATTAATTGTTTCTGATACAATAGCCAATAAGGTCAGAACTGCCATTTGATTATCCATGTGCTTAAAAGAACAGAGTGGAGAAAAGAACCTCAGCATTTGTTTAATTCAACCAGCTCTTAAGTAGCTATGTCAGCTTAAATAAGCTTAGTGGAAGGCAACATATCGCAGGAGAAAAAGCACTCCACTATGTTACAATAATTTATCAGGTAATTATAATTCAAATAGTCCAGCTCAAAGCAACAGTGACTCTTTGCAAAGCTGCATATTAGATAACTCAATCCAAGCTATAAGCAAGTAGGGATCTTTTTACTAAGGTGCGCTAACCGATTTAGCTTGGCTCATGCTTTCCCAAATTCCATTCACGTGCATGCTCACCAGCCCTAACGGTGCCTAACTTGTCTGGTCTGCCCTGTTGTCAATCAACCACTAAGCGGTCTTTATAGAATCACACCTAGCAGCACTTAGGTGTCCTTAGGCTGCCTTTTAAATCATGAATACTGTTTAAGGTGTTGGCACTGATTTTTCAAGCAACCAAGATGATAAAGAGGATGGAACTCCTCTCGTGTGAGGAAAGAGTAAAGCGGTTAGGGCTCTTCAGCTTGGAAAAGCGATGGCTGAGGGGAGACATGATTGAAGTCTACAGAATCCCGAGGGGGTGTAGAACAAGTACAAGTGGATCGATCTTTTTTTTTTTTACTGCATCAAGATTTACAAAGACTAGGGGACACTCGATGAGACTGCAGGGAAATAGTTTTAAAACCTATAGGAGGAAATATTTTTTCACATAGAGAATAGTTAAGCTTTGGAACGCATTGCCAGAGTTTCAAGATTATTAAGTATTTGATTGATATCCCGCCTATCATTATGTCTAGGCGGTTTACAATGGGTTAAAACAAGGTTAAAAATAAAAGGATAAAAATGAGGAAAAAAAGCCATCACACTAGCATAAATAAATAAGAGAACATATTAACTAGAGAGACAAAAGGGGGGAGGGATGTGGTAAGGACCGTTAATGTAGCTGGTTTAACAAAAAAAAAAAAAACCAACAACATTTGGACAAGTTCCTGGAGGAAAAGTCCATAGTTTGCTGTTGAGACAGACATGGATCAGTAGCATGGAATGCTGCTACTATTTGGATTTTTGCCAGGTACTTGTGACTTGGATTGGCCTCCGTGAAGACAGGATATTGAGCTAGAAGGACCATTCTTATGTTCTTAGGCACTTGAGACCTGGTTTGGCCAACACTGGAAACAGGAACTGGGTTTGATGGATTTTCAGTCTATCCCAGAAGGGCAATTCTTATGTTTGTATGAGTGTATGCGAGGCCACTGAAAAATCTCAGCCCAACCAACAATGTTGGGGAGTCTCCATCAAAAGCTATACGCTTAGTCCAGCGATTTTCCATTTTTTTCCATTCCATATTTTTCCAACATAAGTATCTCTTTGGTTAGTTCCACTAATAAAAATCTTTCACTTTTTATTAGTTTCATCGCTATCTGAAGAGCCTCCACTTTAAGAATGCCCTGGGTGAGGAACTCTTTTTTGATGAGAATGGTGATCTCGCTATTGGATATAACATTATAAGCCCAGTCTCTCTACCTGATGGTACAAGGAATAATGAGATTGTTGGAAGATATAGTCCTTATGCTCCACCAGGGCAGAAATTTACCATCTACGAGGAGATGATCAATTGGGAGAGTGCATTCACTGAGGTCAGATTTACAATAATACAAAAACAAGATGGAAAATGCTGAACCATGCACATATTGACCCTTATTAAATAAACAACACCTTAAATAAGGTGTCTAGCTCAGCGCGCTTAGCCAATCAAGGCACCTAAGTTAGACCCCTTTTTATCAAGCTTTTTTAGCGGATGCTAGTGTCCACCTTGGGGGTTAGCACCCAAGAAAAGGTTCTGTGTATCATTGTAGACGATACTATGAAACCGTCCGTCCAATGTGCGGTGGCGGTCCAAAAAGCAAACAGGATGCTGGGAATTATTAAAAAAGTGATGGTTAACAAGACTAAGAATGTCATAATGCCCCTGTATCGCAATTCTGGTCTCCTTATCTCAAGAAAGATATAGTGGCGCTAGAAAAGGTTCAAAGAAGAGCAACCAAGATGGTAAAGGTGATGAAACTCCTCTCGTATGAGGAAAGACTAAAACGGTTAGGGCTCTTCAGCTTGAAAAAGAGATGACTGAGGGGACATATGATTGAAGTCTACAAAATTCTGAGTGGAGTAGAATGGGTACAAGTGGATCAATTTTTTACTACCTCAAAAATTACAAAGACTAGGGAACACTCGATGAAGTTACAGGGAAACCAATAGGAGGAAATTAATTTTTCACATAGAGAATAGGTAAGCTCTGGAACGCATTGCCAGAGATTGTGGTAAGAACAGATAGTGTAGCTGGTTTTAAGAAAGGTTTGGACAAGTTCCTGGAGGAAAAGTCCATAGTCTGTTATTGAGAAAGACATGGGGGAAGCCACTGCTTGCCCTGGATCGGTAGTATGGAATGTTGTTGCTCTTGGGATTCCGGAACCCTGCTACTCTTTGGGGTTCTAGAATGTTGCTACTCTTTGAGGTTCTGGAATGTTGCTACTCCTTGGGTTTTGTCCAGGTACTAGTGACCTGGATTGGCCACCGTGAGAACGGGCTACTGGGATTGATGGACCATTGGTCTGACCCAGTAAGGCTATTCTTATATTTTTATGTTCTAAATAAAAAATGTTTTCAGCTCTATGTCAAGCCTAGTTACTCCTTGTATTAGTCAATCCATGTATTTTTTTATTATTATTATTTTTATTGATTTCAAATATAGTATCAAGTACAACTTGTACAGAAAGCAAATTAAACCAAACAAATTTACAAAGCCAAGGCAAAGTAAATCCATACTTTAACAAGATTTAAACAAAAATAAAAGAGTAATTATAATGGTAAAATTAGCTCAAGTCCTCTATTTGGATCCAAGAAGTTTTAAACTGGCAAACTAAAGAAAAAGTATAATCTATACAACAAAAGTAATGCTGTCTTCCATACGGCAGGAACGGAGTTACGCATTTTACTTATAGATCTCAAGATTTATCTATATCCAACCAAGACAAATCCCAAAAATTAATTAATTGTTGAGGCTCAAAAAATACATATTTAGTTGAATGGTAGTGAACAATGCACTTACAAAGGTGTCTTAAATCAAATGTAGCCCCTAATGAGATGATCCCTGGTTTTAAGAGAAGAAAATCGCGTCTGCGTTTTTGTGATTCCCTTGAAACATCAGGGAACTTTTGAATTTTACAACCAAGAAATTCCTTCTGTTTATTCTTAAGAAATTGTCTCAATAATCATAATTTATCAATAGAAAGAGTTATAACCAGGGGGGCGCTAGTGAGCACCACTGTGAATGGCAGCGTAGCGTTTCAGCTCCGTAGCCCAGCGCACTAAAAAGCATTTTTTGATATAACCATAGGGCTTTAAAATTTCGGCGAACCAGCGGATCGTACAGATAAATATGTCTGCTACAAAAACCGGCAAAAGGAAAAATGTAGAGCCCATCTCGCCGCAGAAATCAGCGGCTACGAAGGATGAAGAAGACACGTTGCAAAGTGTCATGGCGGAACTTCGAGCCATGCGGGAAATTCTGGCCTCTACCAACAAAAACACTGAGGATATAAAAACTGATCTTGCCTCTCTCACGGTCGAGATGGCGGTGTGCAGATCACGATTGGACGTGGCTGAACAGAAGATCGAGGTAACTGAGACTAATGTAAAAACTTTACAACGTCAATTTAAAAAAATTAATATACTTGAGCAGGAGCTCGAAGACGCCCAGAACCGCTCGCGAAGGAACAATCTGCGTGTTCTGGGCATCCCGGAGTCGAGAGAAGGAAAGGATGTTATTGAATTTGTGCAGTTGCTCATACCTAAACTCCTTGGAATCGAGTTTAAACATGATTTGGAAATCGACCGCGCTCACAGAGTGCCGACGCACAAGATAGATGTGGGGGCCAAATATCCACAGCCTATAGTGATTCGACTGCTGCGTTACGCCCAAGTGATGGAAATCATGAGACAGGCGAAGTTACAACGGCCATTGAAGTTTGAGGGAAATAATGTTCTTATAGTTCCTGATCTTGCTAAACAAACAGCCAAAAGAAGAAAACAACTTTTGGAATACAGGCCCAAGTTGAAGATTATTGGAGCCAAATTTGGCATGTTCTACCCTGCCACCCTCAGAGTCACGTTCAATAATAACACCAGAAATTTTACTCACCCTCACGAGTTGGCAGACTATTTGGAGACTCTAGCTCCAAGTTCTATAGATTCCACTTAATCCTACCGGTGCACTGTTCATCACAGTACATGCTTTGGTATGCTGGATTTGCCACTTCCTATGGGCTTATATGACTGCCCTAGTATGTCTATATCACTGCTGTTTGAACTATTACTTACTGGCCTGTAACTAGCACTGTTGATATTGTTCTACTGCTTTCTTTGCTATTCAGGCATTTATACAAAGGTTAATTTGTCTTTATATAGTTCTTATGCTTACATTACAGATTGCTGGGATACGTTGAGTGACTCGCTATCTGCCTCTGTGATCTCACTATCCCTTTTTCTCTGCTCTGATTCTGACTCTGTTGATTCTTTTCTTTCCTCTTATGACAGATCTTTCTGTTCTTTTGCTTTTGATCAATATCATAGATTCATTTGTGTTTCTTTTTGTGCTCAAGCATAACTGTAAGTGTGCACACTTGGTGTATTACCTGGTCATTCTAGTCTCTAACTTAATATATATTGGAATATTAAGCACAACTTTATTAGGTCCCCAGGAGATCTTATTATATGGCTATTATAATGCAATACTTATAACACATGTCTTTTATGTTTCTGAAATGTTTTCAAAGGTTATAACTGAGTACATGTTCTCAATATATTCACCATGATTGCTCCTATAGTATCACTCCAGATTATATCTTTAACTCGATATGACACTTACATTTTGCTCTCTTAATGTGAAGGGACTCAATAATCCCGTTAAACAACAAAAAATATGTGATTATGTCTCACGACTACAACCAGACATTACGTTACTCCAAGAAACTCATCTCTCTGATAGGGATTCTGCCAAATTCTGTTTACCCTGGGCTCTCCCGTCTCTATACTCTCCTGCCATAGATAAAAAAAATGGTGTCCTGGTTATTATTAAACGTAGGAAAGATATTAGATTAGTTACCCACTCCACCGATCTAATGGGGAGATGGATCAAATTTCATATAGACATTAATGGTACACCTATTACATGTTTTAATGTATACGCCCCAAATGCTGATAACCCTGACTTTTTTGAGGAATTGTTCCTGCAGATCTCTGCTTCTCCTGACAATAAATATATTCTAGGAGGGGATTTTAATCTTATTATAGATCCTGATCTGGATCGCAAATCACATGCTTCATATAAAAAATCCCGTTCTTGGTATAAATTGCAGGAGATTATAGAACATTTTAATTTAACAGATCCTTGGAGACTCACCCACCCTACAGATTCTGCTTTTACATTTTACTCTCCACCGCATAATACCTACTCCCGCATTGATTATTTTTTAATTAGTGCAAATCTTTCCACATACCTCTCATCAACCACAATTAAAGAAATTGCTATCTCAGATCATGCGACTATCATCCTAAGCTTTAATGGGATTGTTAACAATATTCCCTATAAACAGTGGAGATTTAATAACTCTTTACTTTTGGAAACCGAGTTTAAGGAACATATCTCTGCTGCTATAACTGAATTTTTTGAAATTAATAGCCCTACTTCCACAAACTGGATCAACCTATGGGATTCTTTTAAGGCAGTCATTAGGGGTGAAATTATATCTAGAGCGGCACATTTAAAACATGAACGTCTGCGTGCCACTACAGAGTTAGAGACTAAAATTAGAGCAGCTGAAAAATTTCATATAGACCATCCTGCTGATTTTGATGCCCTGATGCACCTTAGGTCACTTCGAGTAGAATATAATATACTTTTGAGCAAATCTGCTTCACATACCTTATTGCTCAAGAATGCTTCCTATTATATGGAGAATAATCGCTGTGGACATCAGTTGGCTCAATATCTTAAGGGACGGACGACTAAGACTCACATAGCCGCTATACATTGCGAAAATAATAGTGTACTTACTGACTCTGCGGATATAGTCACTCAATTTCATACCTACTATTCACAACTATATTCCTCCGAAATTAGTGATTCTGCTTCCACGGATCAATTTTTACATTCCCTTCCTCATGTAACAATATCTAATTCACAACAACGAGATCTATCCAATGTTTTAAGTTGTGATGAAATAGATAAAGCTATTAGACACTTAGCTAATAATAAAACTCCTGGACCAGATGGTCTAACAGCAGAATTTTATCGAGCATTCCTACCCCAGATTTTACCTCATATATACAACTTCTTTATATATATCATCAACTCGGGTAAAATATCAGGGTCCTTTACAGAGGCGACTATAATTGTCTTACCTAAACCGGATAAATCACCCCTTTTGGTTTCTAACTACAGGCCTCTTTCTTTAATTAATACAGATGCTAAGATTTTTGCAAAGGTTATAGCGAATAGATTAATTCCTAGTATGCACAGTATTATTTCCTCAGATCAAACAGGATTCATCCCGGGACGCATGTCCAGTGATAATACTAGACTACTGGCAGACGTAATCCATTTAACTGGTGTTAATTCGGAACCCTTGCTAATTATGGGATTGGATGCTGAAAAAGCTTTCGATCGTGTTGAGTGGGGGTACATTTTCCAAGTATTACGGTGGTATGGATATCCAACACCTTTTATATCAATGATTAAAATCCTATACACTGCACCTACAACTAAATTGTATATTAATGATTTCTTTTCTGCACCATTTCAGCCAAGCAGAGGTACCCGACAGGGTTGCCCGCTTTCTCCACTATTATTTGACATTGCCCTTGAGCCCTTGCTAACAGCGATTCGTACTTGCCCTACTATAACGGGATTTCACACACCTTCAGCTCATGTTAAACTATCAGCATATGCTGATGATGTCTTATTATATGCATCTCCCTCTTCTGTGCCCTCCATTTTAAATTTGATATCTACATACTCTTCTATATCCGGATACAAGCTTAATCTATCTAAAACCGAAATAATGCCCCTCCACTGTCCTGAGGTTAAAGTGGAGCTTGCTAAATACGGCTTCACATGGTCATCAACTAAAATAAAATACTTGGGAATTTATTTTGGGCCGTCAATAGAAGATACAATATCTTATAATCTGGACTTTCTGATTAATAAACTTAAAAGGCTTACATCCTGTTGGTCACCACTTAAGCTTACTTGGTGGGGCCGTCTAGACACTATAAAAATGATGTTAGTCCCGGTAATTAATTACACTCTCTCCATGCTGCCATGCCTGCTCCCAATGCCGGAATATAAGAAAATTGAGTGCATCTTAACTTCCTTTCTTTGGAATGCTAAAACTCCTCGAATTAGTTTACAAAAACTTAAGTGTAGTAAACGGAATGGAGGGGTTAACTTTCCTAGTGTATATGAGTATCATTTGGCATTTTTATTACGTCAAAGCATGATATGGAATGACCCATTACAACTCACATACACTCCACTATGGGCCACCTTAGAATCATTAGGCGACCCCCTATATCTGAAACATGCCGCTCTTATGGAGGGACTTGAAGAGCTAGACTCCCACCCAATAGTGAAATCCACTGTTACCGCTATTAGATCAATAGATTGCTTGATGGAGATCCCTTGGTCTTCCTCGATATTTGCCCCTATATGGAATAATCCTGCATTCAAAATACAGCACAAATTGATTTCCTGGAGATTGTGGCAGACACATGGTATTTGGAATATATCCAATCTCTTTGATGGTTATACTTGGTTTACATATGAAGACATATGTAGGAAACATAAATTGCCTCCATCACAATTTTTTAGGTGGCTTCAGTTGACTCACTGTATTAAAAAGGCCCTGAAAATTAGTACTTACAAGGTGGACATACCTTCATATGTCACAGCGTGTATCACTATCTCTGCCTCTGGAAAGACTGCTTCTAAATGGTACAAACTCCTTCAAGGATATAAATATGCCTCTGTGAGATCCATTAGGGAAGTATGGCATAAGGAACTCTCCTTAGACTTAGATGAACATGATTGGAATCAATTATGGATCTCTGCTGGTAAAGCTCTCCATTCTTCCTCAATACTCCAATCAGCATTCTTTTTATTGCATAGAGCATACTGGACACCTTGTAGGCTAGGAAAGATAGACGCCTCTGCATCAAAACTATGTTGGTCTTGTAAAATGTATGATGGATCGTTGAGACACATGATATATGATTGTCCAATGCTGGCGTATTTCTGGAAATCAGTATGGTCAGACATATGTGATATACTCTGTATACATAGTACTTTTTCCTATGCTATTGTCATCACTGGCATGCATGCATTGTCAACACCTATTACAGGTGATGAAGGTATTCTACTTAGAGGCCTACTTCTCTTAGCATTACGTTGCATTACCTCCAACTGGAAATCTCTCGATAGGGTTGCACCTTCAATGTGGTGGTCGAATATTAACATTGTTGTTAAATACGAACTGTTGTATGCTCGTAAATCGGGATCTCTGCGACGATTCCATAACATATGGGATCCTGTACTGAATTACTGTTCCAATATATGTAACATAGCTGATGTATAAGGTTTTCTATTTGTCAATTGGCTTATATGCCTCTATATCATTCACGAGAAACGTTATATACACATGGTTATGGATGCACACTCATGTAATGAATCTTATATGTATGGATCTGTCCTCTCATTTTCATTTTCCTTTTTATCACAGATGAAGATTGTTATGATAGATATGCTTCTTGACTGATGTTCTTTTTATTTCGATTTGTTGTATCTTATATATAAAATCAATAAAAATGATTGAACTTAAAAAAAAGAAAGAGTTATAACCAAAGTTGCTGGTGTCGCTACCTCCGTATCTCACTTCGCCAGAATCTCAGTAACATTCAACGCTTGTTGTTCAGTGGATTCAAGTTGTCGTTGATGCGGAATCTTACTAGGAAGATAATACACTTGAGAAAATGGTGGAAGATTTTCCTGTCAGCAAAAATATTGAAGAGAAAAAATGTTCAAAAAACAGAAATCTCAAAAAAGAAGAGAACAAAAAAATACAAAACAAGTTAAAAAACAACCAGACTGTCAGTTATCCAAGGCCTCACTTTTAATCCAATGAATATAGCCTCTTCCAGGAAAGACTGTAAATATATTGTTTATCCTGGAAGAGGCTATATTCATTGGATTAAAAGTGAGGCCTTGGATAACTGACAGTCTGGTTGTTTTTTTACTTGTTTCGTATTTTTTGTTCCCTCTTTTTTTGGAAGATTTTCCTCTGGAACTTCTAAAATTTCTAATAAGTATCTCCTGACCACAAGGTTGGGAAGACCTCAGTGGGGGCCCCTGTTTCCTCCCCCCCAACAGTCAGAGTCAGACACCATGGTTAAATTTCCACTAAGGAAGTTTTATTTATGGCCGCAGCATGGTTACAACGCAATGACATTAACCTTGAAATAACAATAACTTGTGAAATACCGTACTTCAGCTCATCCTAACTTCTCTTTTTTTTCCCATTTCTTTATTCATTTTTTCATCTTACATCAAGTGTACAATATTAACATCAATTGAATCATATACATCACTTGAAATTCTTTCCTATTATTATCTTCATTACATATATTAAGCCCCTCCCCCACCCTCCCTTTCCACAATTATTGTAAATCAAACATATCATACGTGTATTGTGTTCAAAATATTGATTAAACCATTAATATAGCAATATATCCCCCCTTTCCCACTATTATAATTATACTTTTAGTGTAAAAAGGTGTCTACTCATTACAATATGTTATCAATGGCCCCCCCAAATTTTTGAAATTATTATAATTCCCTTTTTGTATGGCAATTGTTCTTTCCATTTTGTATATATGGCAGAACGAATTCCACCAGAAGGTGTAATTAAGTCTGATGTAATCTTTCCAATTTCTGGTGATATGCTGAATGGCAACTCCTGTCATTATTAATAAAAGTTTATTATTACCGTATTTTCACGCATATAACGCGCGCGTTATACACGATTTTACAAACCGAGTATAACCATGCGCGTTATATGCGTGAGCGCATTGTACAAAATTTTTTTTACATAGTTTCCCCCCCGACGTCCGATTCATCACCCCGAAGGACCGCTCACACCCCCACCCTGAAGGACCGCTCGCACCCCCCCAGCCTCCCCCCCGCATGGAGAAGCTGCCTACCGTTGTTTCCCGATGCCAGTGAGCCCTGCTGCTTCCTCTGCCGGCGGTCCCACCCCTTCTCTGAGCTCTGCGCTGCGCTGCTTCCTCTGCCGGCGGTCCCGCCCTTTCTCTGACGTCAGACAAGGGGCAGGACCACGGCAGAGAAAGCAGCGCAGGGCTCAGAGTAGGGGCGGGACCGCCGGCAGAGGAAGCAGCAGGGCTCACTGGCATCGGGAAACAACGGTAGGCGGCTTCTCCGTGCTGGGGGGGGAGGCTGGGGGGTGTGAGCGGTCCTTCGGGGTGGGAGTGCGAGCGGTCCATCGGGGTGATGAATCGGACGTCGTGGGGGGGGACTATGTAAAAAAAAATTTGTACAACGCGCATGCTTACAGAGCTGGGAGCAGGACAGGGCGGCGAAAGGAGAGTCGGGACGAGAGGAGACTCAGGGCAGGGCTGGAAAGGAGAGTCGGGACGAGAGGAGACTCGGGGCAGGGCTGGAAAGGAGAGTCGGGACCAGAGGAGACTCGGGGCAGGGCTGGAAAGGAGAGTCGGGACCAGAGGAGACTCGGGGCAGGGCTGGAAAGGAGAGTCGGGACCAGAGGAGACTCGGGGCAGAGGGCAGGGCAGCGAGAGGAGAGTCGGGGTGGCGACAGGAGAGTTGGGGCGGCGACAGGAGAGTTGGGGCGGCAAGCAGCATGCTCGGTATACGCGTGTGCGCGCTATATAAAAATTTGTTTATGTATAGTTAGGTTTCCTGCGCGCTATACCCGTGTGCGCGTTTTACACGGGTGCGCGGTATATGCGTGAAAATACGGTTTTTAATGAAATTTGACTTTTTATTCTCATGGACGTTCCAAATAGAATTGTATCATGTGATAGAGCTACATGGTTTTCTAATAAACAATTAATTTGGGACCAAATTGATTTCCAAAAACCCATGATACAGGGATAATAAAAAATTAAATGGTCCAAAGTCCCTGCTTCCAGATTACAATGCCAGCATCTATTAGACTTAGAGCTATCCAACTTTTGTAATCTAACTGGGGTCCAAAATGCTCTATGTAACATAAAGAACCAAGTTTGTCTCATAGATGCAGACACTGTACATCTCATTCTCCAAATTTGTGGCCATTGAGACGCAGAAATTTGATACTTAATCTCAATACTCCAAATGTCTCTAACTTCTAATAACCTCACAAGCGGGGTCCAAGCTGAGGGTCCATCAGCACTGCATATAAGTAGGCACCGCCGTTCAAGCGAATGCTCTACTCCCACTTGGCCTGAGCCACCGTCCAAGCGTTCCGGGCCCCATTGGCTGTCCCCCCCACCCCCGATCACTGTCCAAGCGATTGGGGGTAGCAATGGTCCAACCTCTGCTTGCCCCTCCATCCAAGAGAGGTCTCTCGTCCATGAAGGGGTAAGAGCCCTCACTTTAGAGTGGCAAATCCTAATCCCATCCCAAGTGTTCCCCCTCCCCGCTTGTGTTGGGTTCCCCCCCTTTTCTTAAGCACTATCCCTGCTCCCTACCATCTGCGACTACCCTCACTACCTCAAGTTTGGGTACGGGTGGGCGGGAGTTTGTTCTCCCAGGCACGCCGCAAGAAAATGGCTGCGCTGGGAGAAGTCTCCTCTTGAATCTCACGCTGCCCCTCCCCTCCACCTATCCCTGCTTAGCCCCTTTCCCTCCCATCCTGTCCTAGCCCCCCCATTTGGTGCCTGCCCGCGACCCCCCTCCCCCCACTACTCGCTCCAGGGCTTTCTCTTATCTCAGGGTGTAATCATAGTTACTCTTGGAAAGTTTATCAGTCTCAAGTTATATTATTTCTCTAATGACTCTACTTTTCTTCTAAGATTCATATTATCTTTAATTATAGTTTGCTGGATTTGTTTTACTGAAACCATGTCCTGCTCAGTTTTTTAGAAATGAGATTTTGGAAGCAGTCATGTCCAACTTTATTTTTTTCTAACTCTTCTGAGTGCCGAACCAATTTTTTTTTTCAATTTGCTGGAAATTGGGACTAATTGTCTTTCCAAAGGGATTCTAGAGTCACCTCAGCAGGCCTATCCCAAAAGGAAATTTGTATTGGAGTACATAGTCGCTCACCTTCCTTGGAATATCCTTGACTTTGTTCCTTCTGGATCAAACCTCCTCCCGACGCTGTAATTGCCCCAGAGTCCTCTTCAGAGATTCCCTGACCCTGGATCTCCATTTCCATACTTCCTGATGTTATGCCGTCTGCCTCTGGGGGTAGAACGCCCCCTATCTTCGGGGTTTCCTCACCCCTGGGAGAACTGGTGGTCTGGGGTGGAGGAGGCGGTGCTCTAATCTCCAGACTGAGAGTGGTATCAGGCCCGTCAATCCATGTATTTTATTATGCACATGGCCCACTGGACCCTTGCCTTCAGAATCCTGGTACTTTCTCACATCTCCTTCTTACATGTCCTAATCTTCAAATTTACTGGTCAGACATATGGTCAAGAATCCTCTCTATAATTTGCTTGGACAACAACCTGCCTATGTCATATAAATCCATTATATTGCATTCTTCAAACCCTGATATTTCTATCTTACCACTATTCAAAAGTATTTTTGACATTATGATAGCTTTAGCTAACAATCATATTATTTACTATTGGAAAGACAACTTTAAACTCAATTTTCATGAATGCTGGAATCATCTTTGTACCATCAGAAAATATGAAGAAATAATAGCGTTTAAACAAAATTACATCTCCAGCTTTATTAGGACTTGGGCTCCTCTTGATGCTTTCTGTAAGACTTTAAAAGTCTGACTCCTATATCTCTGATTTGCGAGCTTGCAGCTTAACAATGTATTTTTTTGGTTTCACAATTTTGTCGTATACGTCATGAAAACTTTCGATAAAATGATACCAACCAAAAAAAATTACAGTTATTAGAAAGCCACAAATTTCCAATTCAAAGTTTTTCTCATTATTCCAGTGCGTCTGCAGTGTGGTTTGGTGAATTTTATAGCCAAAAAATTGTTCTTTCAAATGTTGAAAGAAAGAGATTGGAGGATGTACAGTTGGGCTATGTGACATTAAGGGCTCCTTTTATCAAGCCGCGCTGGCGGGGGTTAGCGCGTCGGACCTTTTATCACGTGCTAACCCCCGCGGCCGGCTAAAAAAACTAACGCCTGCTCGGTGCAGGTGTTAGCGGCTAGCGCGGCAGGCGGTTTAACGCACGGTATTACGCGCGTTAAGCCCCCCCACCACAGCTTGATAAAAGGACCCCTAAATATAAATAAAAATTTGCATAATTTTTTTCAACAATCTTAAGAAAGATTTATCTCATGAAAAAAGCCTAGTTACTGCTTATTTTCTGGCCTTGATACTGGCTTGCTGTAATCTTAGGGGTCTTTTACGAAGGCGTGCTAGGCCGATTAGCGCACTCTAAGGTCCTCTTTTACAAAGGTGCGCTACACATTGTAGTGTGGATTTAGCGTGCACTAAATCAACACGTGCGCTAACCGCTAATGCGTCCACAGGATAACATCCACAAGTTAGCATTTAGCACATGTTAAACACGTGCCATTATATTCTATGGACACGTTAGCATTTAGCGTACACTAATATTTAGCGTGAGCTAAATCGGTTAGGGCGCCTTAGTAAAAGATCCCCTTAGAAAGGAAGGTCTACTAACTACATAAAAACATATACTGTATAATCAATTATCATATTCTGAGCCTTATAAGCAGAGGGAAATTTCAGGCTTAATTATGTAATCAAGCTAATTCTAAGAGTGACCTGCGTAGGAACATTGCCCAATATATTCTCAAATCTGAAGAAATTTGATCATCTTTCTGTGTTTGTTTGGTTTTTTAACCCAAAATACATTGGCTCCCAATACAGGCTAAAATATTCACATCGGGATGTGTTATAAGATTGTGCTTGGTTTAGTTCCTTTTAACTTATATGCGCAGCTTTCATTTTCTTTACCAAAATGATCTTTACAAAATATTACTTATTTTGCTTTTCCGGCAGTACAGGAATGCAAATAAGAATTGCCGCTGCTGGATCAGACCAGTGGTTCATCGCGCCCAGCTGTCCACTCACGCGGCGGCCCTTAAGGTCAAAGACCAGTGCCCTAACTGAGACTAGCCTTACCTGCGTACGTTATGGCTCAGCAGGAACTTGTCTTGAGTCCCTGGAGGGTGTTTTCCCCTATAACAGCCTCTGGAAGAGCGTTCCAGTTTTCCACCACTCTCTGGGTGAAGAAGAACTTCCTTACGTTTGTATGAAATCTATCCTCTTTTAACTTTAGAGAGTGTCCTCTCGTTCTCTTCACCTTGGAGAGGGTGAGCAACCTGTCTTTATCTACTTTGTCTTAAATCCATGGAGGGTGTTTTCCCCTATAACAGCCTCTGGAAGAGCATTCCAGTTCTCTACCACTCTCTGGGTGAAGAAGAACTTCCTTACGTTTGTACAAAATCTATCCCCTTTTAACTTTAGAGAGTGTCCTCTCGTTCTCTCTACCTTGGAGAGGGTGAGCAACCTGTCTTTATCTACTAAGATATGTAACCAATCTACTTTCCTACCAAGTGGCCAAATGGGAATCTCTAATCCAACCATTAATTTCACTATCATTTTCTTACATGCATTTTAGAAGATTAATAAAAACATATTTGCTTAGGAAATTTTGAAAATGATTATTTTATGGTTTTATTTGATGATAAATTCAACAGTTAAATGACTGGTTTTATCTTTTGTAAATCACATAGGACCACAAAGTATCTGCGATTCATAAATAAAGTTTTATATTATGTTATTCTAGGTCAAAATTATTTCCCATTTTGGGGTCCATTTACTAACCCCCTCTTCTATTAAACTGCACTAGCAGTTTTTAGCGCAGAGCCGTGCTGAATGGCCCGCGCTGCTTCCGACGCTCATAGGAATAGTGAATTTGAAAAGTCATAACTGAGAGTTAGCTCAGGTTATTTAGATTTTTTTTCCCCCTCAATTCACAGACACCTCCGCAGTCCAAATGCAGCCTAAGTTGCCAGCCTGGTTACAGGAAATTAATCAGGGAAGGAAAGCCTGTCTGCTGCTATGCTTGTACCTCCTGTCCAGAGGGAGAGATCACCAACCTAACTGGTGAGTGATACCATCATAATGTAACATGCCCTTGGGCACTGCTTATTCACTATCAGGGCCATATTTAGTCTTAACAGTTGGAAATATTTTTCCTTTAAGTATTACTGCCATGGCAAAAAAAGAAATAAAAATCCAGACAGTCGGCACTAAGATAAAGTTAGTGTTTATGGTAGAAACTATAGAAGCAAAATTGGTTCAAAAACTGAGGAGAAGCAAATCTAAGAAGTGGTCATTTTTGAAACCAAAATATGGACATTTTTCTGTTTCAAAAATGTCATGTGTGTTCCACAAAATGTCCACATTCAGATTTCGATGTCATATTGAAAAGGCTCTTCCACATCAAAAGCTCACGTTTGAGGTATATGCACTTCTAATAGATAATACAAGGTTTGATATACAGTAAACTAATTGTGCATTACTAGTGTAATATTTGATACTATTAAATAGGTCTATGTTAGCCAAGACCCCCCTAAGCTACGCTACTAAAAAGATGAGTATTAAATACCTTTGAGTATATACATAGAAATAATTAAGTTTGTGAAAGACAAGAAAAAAAAATTTATAACAAAAAAATTTCCGAACCAATGACGATTTTGGTGGTAACAATCGGTGTGTTTAAGCTCTGTACACACAGTAGAACTGCCGAGGTCTACTAGTGGAATGTCTATATATATAAGATAAACTTTTCTGATTATCCTGAGAGAACATTATAAACTCTACCAACTACATTTGTGTATTAAATATTAATGCATGTTTCAAAATGAATTTTAAGAGAAAAGTGTGATTAGTTGTCCTGTAACCAATGCTATTTGTGAGAAAATATATTTCATTCTCAGATATGGATACCTGTACAAGATGCCCAGAGGACCAATGGTCCAATCAGAAAAGAGATGCCTGCATCCCAAAAGTGATAACCTACCTATCCTATGAAGAGCCTTTGGGAATTACTTTGACTCTGATTGGCATTCTCTTCTTTCTCATCACTGCTTTTACTTTGGGAGTCTTCCTTAACTACCGAGACACTCCCATAGTGAAAGCCAACAACCGGGACCTCAGTTACATTCTCCTCATCTCCCTGATGCTCTGTTTCCTCTGTTCCTTGATATTCATCGGCCGTCCTAAAAAGATGACCTGTGTTCTCAGACAAACCGTCTTTGGTATTATTTTCTCCATTTCGCTCTCCTCTGTATTGGCAAAAACCATCACCGTGGTCACTGCCTTCCAAGCCACCAAACCTGGAAACAAGATTCGGAAATGGATGGGTTCTAAGGTCTCTTACTCTATAATCATTTTGTGTTCCCTCCTTCAAGCTCTTCTGTGTCTTGCCTGGTTGTTCACTGCTCCCCCATTCCCATATCTTAATACAAGATCAGAAGCTGGAATAATATTAATTGAGTGTGATGAAGGGTCAATAGTTGCATTTTACAGTGTTCTGGGTTACCTGGGATTTCTGGCTGGTGTCAGCTTCATCGTAGCTTTCCTAGCTAGAAATCTACCTGACAGCTTCAATGAGGCCAAGTACATCACCTTCAGCATGCTGGTGTTCTGCAGTGTCTGGGTCTCCTTCATCCCAACGTACCTGAGCACCAGAGGCAAGTACATGGTGGCAGTGGAAATATTTGCTATCCTGGCTTCCAGTGCTGGACTCCTGGGCTGTATCTTTTTCCCTAAGTGCTACATTATTCTGCTAAAGCCTGAAAGGAACCACAAAAAATACCTAACAAAAAACTTTAATGATTAAAATTTGTGCAAATGATGTATTCATTCAAAATTTACGTCACTTGTACAAGCCCTAATTGAACGATATGTCTGTTTCTTAGGAATTTCATCATTGGGCATATTTTTTAATTGGAGCCAAAATAACCTTGTCAATACAATTTGAACATACAATTCAGAAAGATGTTATCAGTGATGCCTTTATCAAAGAATAATTTTGTACAAGTGAGCAACTTCTCAGGGTCATCATCCATCCATTCATGAAATCAATAGGTATGGAAACGGCATACCGTACTCCCCCAAAATTCGCGGGGGTTCCATTCCAGGAACCCCTGCGAATCTTGAAAAACCGCGAAAAAGGTTTTTCGTGGGGGAGACTGGAGAGGGCAGCAGGAGAGGCAGGAAAGAGCAGCCGGAGCGCCGGCGAGTGAAGGAAATCACTCGCTGTATGCTCCGACCACCTCTTCCTGCACTAAAGTCGGGCCTTACCAATCAGGAGCTGCTTTGACACACAGCTCCTGATTGGTAAAGCCCGACTTTAGTGCAGGAAGAGGCGGTCGGAGCATACAGCGAGCGATTTTCTTCACTCGCCGGTGCTCCGGCTGCTCTCTCCTGCCTCTCCAGCTGTCCTCTTCTGGTCGGCGGTCGCGGTCAAAAAATACCGTGAATGACTGGGACCGCGAACCGCCGACTGCGAATGACCGGGGGGAACACTGTATATAATTATTTTTAAGGGTCTTTTCATACTAAGCCCCCCAAAATCTGAATTTACTGCTGCTTTAGCTTGTCAAATATTGGGGGAATTTTCAACATTTCTCATTATAGGAGCCACATTAAATCTGCAGATAGCACATGGAATCGTGCTTGGAATTAACACAGAAGAACTTGGCATCTTGGTTGCACTGTGCTAATTACCAAATGACTTCCATGGCCATTCTCCATTCATGACATTTCATAAAGCCTTTAGACCCTGATTCTATAAATGGTGCCTAAGTCATAGTTATCAGTGTAGGGGGAACAAGAGAACCAATGATAGCTCACAAAAGGCAGTTCTGACAAAGACTAGTTCTTAAAATTGGACATGCTTTGAGCACTTGAGGTCTTTGTATCCCAAATTCATGGTCTCTAAATGTTTTCCAACACAAGAGATTGATAAAATGTAATGAACTAAAAAAAGAAGAGTATAGTAAAAAAAGAAAAATGCAAGAAAAATATTTCTCTAATTCATCAAAAATTTGTTTTATAAAAGCTTCACTCGCAAAAGTAGTCTCAGAACTCATGAAAGAAGACACACTGGAGAGAAGCTATTTAAAGAAGGTTTGGATAGATTCCTAGAAGAAAAAGGGATTGGGGGGTATAGATAGGTATAGACCATTGCTTAGTCAATGGGCCTGATGGGCCGCCGCGGGAGCGGACCGCTGAGCAGGATGGACCTATGGTCTGCCTCAGCGGAGGCAACTTCTTATGTTCTTATGTTCTTAAATGTCCTGAATGTAATAAAAACTTCAATTGAAAAGATCATCTTAGAATTCATGAAAGAGTCCACACTGGAGAAAAACCTATTAAATGTTCAGAATGTGATAAAAGCCTCACTCAGAAAAGTAGTCTCAGAAGTCATGAAAGAATCCACACTGGAAAAATACCTTTTAAATGTTTAGAATGTGATAAAAGCTTCAGTCGAAAACATAATCTCAGAATTCATGAAAGAGTCCACGCTGGAGAAAAACCTTCTAAATGTTTTGCATGTGATAAAAGTTTCATTCACAAAAATGTTCTCAAAATATCATGAAATAATTCACACTGGGGAAAAAGACTTTTTAAATGTTCACAATGTGATAAAAGCTTCACTTGCAAAAGTATTCTCAGTATACTACAATTGTACAACAAGTAATTCATATACATAAAATATTACAAGACAAGCACAATACACTTTCAGGCATCTAATATAATAAAACGGTAAGCCGCGCATGCGCAGTTCCTAGGCGTGGGTCCGTTTTCCGTGAGCTGCAGCTAGGAAGTGGCATGCGCGGCTTACGGTCTGGCTCGTGGCCAGAGTGCGTATGCGGAGGACAGATTGTGAAAGCACAGCTGGTGACTCCCCCCTCACTCACTGCCAAAACCAACAACTCCTCCTTCTCGCCGGCTCACCCGCTTTTAAATGCTGTCTTCACCTGGCTTTGCTGTCTTCTGTCCACTGCGGCCCGCCCTCTCTGACTACTTCCTGTTTCCGCTAGGGTTGGCCGCAGTGGATAGAAGACGCCGAAGCCAGGGGCTGTAGCAGCCGATCTCCGTTCCTCCGGGGGGGAGGGGGGGTCTGGGAGGAGAGGGATCGCGGCCACTCAGCGCCCCCACTGAGGAGCCCAGCAACTTTCCGCTGCCCGGGACCCGACTCATTTGCCGCCCCCCCTCTTTCCTTACCGCGGGCCCGACTGGCGATTTAAGCAGCGTGTCAGCACTCTTCACACGCTGCTGCGGACCCTTCTACTGCCCTGATTTGCTCCGGACGTGCCAGAGTAAATCAGGGCAGTAGAAGGACCCAAAGCAGTGTGTGAAGAGTGCTGACACGCTGCTTAAATCGCCAGTCGGGCCCGCGGGAAGGGAAGGGAAGGGGGGGGTGACAAAGGACTCGGGCCCGCGTTTGTAGTCGCGACTGTGGGAAGGGAAAGAGGGTAGAGGAAACGCTAATGCAGGCACAGGGAACTGGTGTGGGGGGAGGAAAATGGAAAGGGGAGGGAATGCAGCTTTGCACAGACAGACAGAGGGAGGAAGGGACACAGAAAGACAAGAAGAAAGACACAGGGACAGGTGCACAGGGAACTGGTGTGGGAGGAGGGAATGCTGCTTTGGACAGACAGAGGGAGGAAGGGACAGAAAGACAAGAAGAAAGACACAGGGACAGGTGCACAGGGAACTGGTGTGGGGGAGGAAATGCTGCTTTGGACAGACAGACAGAGGGAGGAAGGGAAACAAAGACAAGAAGAAAGACACAGGGGCAGGTGCGGGACAGCGGGAGTCGCGTCAGGAGGGGTGCGGGATGCCGCAGAGGGAACTTTTCCAATGGGTGCAACTGGGCGGCTGTCGGGAGCCTCTGATCAGGGGCAGAGCAAGGAGGGGGGGGGGAAAGGAAGGGACGCCTACTGCTGGACAGGGGGAGAAGGAAAGAGGTGCTGATGGACAGGGGGGGTGAAGAAAAAGGAACGGAGGCCTAATGTTGCACAGGGGGAGAAGGAAGGTGCTGCTGGACAGGGGGGAGGTAAAACAAAGGGAGAAGGACTGCTGATGCATAAGGAGAACTGTGAAGGGGTGGTGGTCGACACAGGGGAGGTAAAAGGAAGGGAGAATGGACAGGGGGAGCAGGCAAGGGGTGGTGATGGACAGCCAAAGAAAAAGAAAGACAAAGAAAGAAAGCGGCTAAGGAGAGAGAGAGAAAGAAATAAAGAGACACACACACACATGTATTCTAGCACCCGTTAATGTAACGGGCTATAAGACTAGTTAATGTACAATTATATTTCTCACCACCCTCCCACCTAATACTCAAACAAAATAAAACCTTCAAGAAACTATCCATAAATTCCCTGAATCAAATTCCAATACAACTCCCTACCCCACCCCCACCCACCCTGGATGTGTATGTTTACAGGTCTATAAAATAAAATCAGTTATCATTCCTAACAAAATTTAGCCGATGGCTCCCAAACATCCATAAAGTTCCTGTAACGTCCTTGCTGTATGGCCATGAAACGTTCCATTTAAAAAAATATAAGCTCACAACTAAAAATGTTAATTGAAATGAAGCCCTGGTTAAATTGAACTCCAAAAGGACGCTCTGTTTGAAATGATGCAAGTGTTACAATTTGGCATTACCAGTAAATGTGAGACAGAAACCATACACCACATACCCTGGCTTAAGAGTGAGATCCTTTACTCTCATGGCATATGCCAAAGAGTTGTATTGTTATATTCTGTTTATTATAATATTTTTCTGGAGTCATCAATAAAAACTGTTATAAAATTATTCTCAAATATATACATTACATTACATTAGAGATTTCTATTCCACCATTACCTTGCAGTTCAAGGCGGATTACAAAAAAATAATAGATGGTGGGTTACAATGGAAGATTATTTGTCATTTCTAGAGAGGTAAAGAGAAGTCCGGTAGTTTTAATGCGGCGGGAAGATGGAGGTAGGACGGTAAGTGTGATGTTAGGTCTGTCTCAGGAATGTCTTGAAGAGTATAATTTTTATTTCTTTTCTGAACATCTTGTAGTCTGAGGTAGATATCAGTAGATTGGAGATCTGGTTATCTAGTTTTGCTGCTTGAGTGGCTAGGAGGCCATCGTATAGTCAAAAAGACTCAGATATCGTATAGCCAAAAAGACTCAGATATTGTGAAAACCAACAGTACTAATAAAACACTTTCACAAAAAAAAAAAAAAAATGGTGTATTAATAACACAGTATAGGCTGAATGACCATTTTCAAATGGAGGTAAAAGCCTCAGACAAGGCCCTCCCACCTCCACAATGGTGGAATAGCGGTGGTTAAGCGTTCACCTCACTGGCAAAAAGCCTCCTAAAAATGAAACATGCGCTCTGCTATGTTACGCTTTGCTCGGAAGATGTTATCTTATGTTGTTCGGTACACCAACGGTTGCCAGCGTTTCACAAGTCTGCTGCCTCAGGGTGTAACGTATCCGATCAAACTTTACATCGAACGCTAAACGCATCTCCTACATCCAAAGATGATTTGTTGAGAAGTTGATTTTTTTCATCGCCAGTGAGGTGAACGCTTAGCCACCGCTATGTCCTAGTCTGGATTTTTTTTAGAAAGTGTAAATTGATAGGAAGAAGGTGTTGATGCCCCTGTACAGGTCATTGGTGAGGCCCCACTTGGAGTATTGTGTTCAGTTTTGGAGACCGTATCTGGCGAAAGACGTAAGAAGACTTGAAGCGGTCCAGAGGAGGGCGACGAAAATGATAGGAGGCTTGCGCCAGAAGACATATGAGGAGAGACTGGAAGCCCTGAATATGTATACCCTAGAGGAAAGGAGAGACAGGGGAGATATGATTCAGACGTTCAAATACTTAAAGGGTATTAACGTAGAACAAAATCTTTTCTAGAGAAAGGAAAATGGTAAAACCAGAGGACATAATTTGAGGTTGAGGGGTGGTAGATTCAGGGGCAATGTTAGGAAATTCTACTTTACGGAGAGGGTGGTGGATGCCTGGAATGCGCTCCCAAGAGAGGTGGTGGAGAGTAAAACTGTGACTGAGTTCAAAGAAGCGTGGGATGAACACAGAAGATTTAGAATCAGAAAATAATATTAAAGATTACATAGAAACATAGAAACATAGAAATAGACGTCAGATAAGGGCCCACGGCCCATCTAGTCTGCCCACCTTAATGTCCCTCCCCTACCTTTGCCCTGTGAATAGATCCCATGTGCCGATCCCATTTGGCCTTAAAATCAGGCACGCTGCTGGCCTCAATCACCTGTAGTGGAAGACTATTCCAGCGATCAACCACTCTTTCAGTGAAAAAGAATTTCCTGGTGTCACCTCGTAGTTTCCCGCCCCTGATTTTCCACGGATGCCCTCTTGTTGTCGTGGGACCCTTGAAAAAGAAGATATCTTCCTCCGCCTCGATGCGGCCCGTAAGATACTTGAACGTCTCGATCATGTCCCCCCTCTCTCTGCGCTCCTCGAGCGAGTATAGCTGTAATTTGTCAAGCCGTTTTTCGTATGGTAGATCCTTGAGTCCCGAGACCATCCGGGTGGCCATTCTTTGCACCGACTCCAGTCTCAGCACATCCTTGCGATAATGCGGCCTCCAGAATTGCACACAGTATTCCAGGTGGGGCCTCACCATGGATCTATACAATGGCATAATGACTTCCGCCTTACGACTGACGAAACCCCTTCGTATGCAGCCCATGATTTGTCTTGCCTTGGACGAAGCCTGCTCCACTTGATTGGCAGACTTCATGTTCTCACTGACGATTACCCCCAAGTCTCGTTCTGCTACCGTTTTTGCTAGGATCTCGCCATTAAGGGTATAAGACTTGCATGTATTCTGGCTGCCCAGGTGCATAACTTTGCATTTTTTGGCATTGAAGTTGAGTTGCCATGTCCTAGACCATCGCTCCAGTAGGAGTAGGTCGTGCATCATGTTGTCGGGCACTGAATCTTCGTCTGTTGTGCATTTGCCCACTACATTACTCAGTTTGGCGTCATCGGCGAATAATGTTATTTTACCTCGAAGCCCTTCTGCCAAGTCTCTTATAAAGATGTTGAATAGGATTGGGCCCAAGACTGAGCCCTGTGGTACTCCACTAATCACCTCCGTCATTTCGGAGGGGGTGCCATTCACCACCACCCTTTGGAGCCTACCTCCAAGCCAGCTCCCAACCCATTTCGTCAATGTGTTACCTAATCCTATAGAACTAGGCCAGTTACTGGGCAGACTTGTACGGTCTGCGTCTGTGTATGGCCATTTGGAGGAGGATGGGCAGGGGAGGGCTTCAATGGCTGGGAGGGTGTAGATGGGCTGGAGTAAGTCTTAACAGAGATTTCGGCAGTTGGAACCCAAGCACAGTACCGGGTAAAGCTTTGGATTCTCGCCCAGAAATAGCTAAGAAGAAAAAAAATAAAAATAATTTAAATTGAATCAGATTGGGCAGACTGGATGGACCATTCGGGTCTTTATCTGCCGTCATCTACTATGTTACTATGTTACTATGTAGCACGTAGCCACTCCTTGCCAGAATTATGTAGACCTCAATATTGCAGCTCAGCTGCCTACCAAGCCATAATCTCCTTCCCCTTTTCTCATTTGAGAGGAGTGCCATCGCTGTAATCACATTGGTCATTCTTTTTCCCCCACTCCATGTAGTGTTTTATTTTCCATTCCTTTTTCTGATTCACAATGTCATTTGCTTTTTTCAGTTACCCTGTTATGGTAAGAAAGTTAATGCATTCTCCAAAATGACACCTGATCTTTTTCCTTGGTGGCAACTTGTGTTTTCCTAACATGTAGCTATAAATTTAGCTTCTTCCCTTAGGTGCACTGTACATTTGTCAACATAAAATTAATCTGTCACATGCCTGCCCACTGCTGCATGTCTACAAGGGATATGAGCCAGGAAGGATTAAGAATATAAGAACAGCCCCACTGGGTCAGACCAATGGTCCATCAAGCCCAGTAACCTGTTCTCACGGTGGCCAATCCAGGTCACTAGTACCTGGCCAAAACCCAAGGAGTTGCAATATTCCATGCTATCGATACAGGGCAAACAGTGGCTTTCCACATGTCTTTCTCAATAACAGACTATGGACTTTTCTGCCAAGAACTTATCCAAACCTTTTTTAAATTCAGCTATGCTATCTGCTTTTACCACAACCTCTGCCAACGCATTCCAGAACTTAAATATTCTATGAGTGAAAAAAAATTTCCTCCTATCAGTTTTAAAAGTATTTCCCTGTAATTTCATCGAATGTCCTAGTCTTTGTAATTTTTGAAGGAGTGAAAAAATCGATCCACTTGTACCCGTTCTACTCCACTCAGGATTTTGTAGACTTCAATCAGCCGTCTCTTTTCCAAGCTGAAGAGCCCTAACCTTTTTAGTCATACGAGAGGAGTTCCATCCCCTTTACCATCTTGGTTGCTTTTCTTTGAACCTTTTCTAGCGCCACTATATCTTTATTGAGATAAGGAGACCAGAATTGAACGCAATACTCCAAATAAGGTCACACCATGGAGCGATACAGGGGCATAACATTCTTAGTCTTGTTAACCATCCCTTTTTTAATAATTCCTAGCATCCTGTTTGCTTTTTTGGCTGCTGCCGCACATTGGGCAGAAGGTTTCATCGTATTGTCTACAATGATACCCAGAACCTTTTCTTGGGCGCTAATCCCCAAGGTGGACCCTAGCATCCATTAACTGTGATTTGGGTCATTCTTCCCAATGTGCATCACTTTGCATTTGTCAACATTAAATTTCATTTGCCATTTGGACGCCTGTTACACATTTGCTGGCAGAAGGTGAAGTAAGCTAAAAAGAGTTTAAACACAATTAGTTTTCTTTTAAATTGAAAGCATTTTACAAGGTTTTTAAGCAGATTTGATGACTGAATATTCTAATGCGTTGGGGTTATTTTTTTTTTTAAAAGAAAAGTGCATTTTACTTATCTATTGAAATTTCTTCTTATTGTGAAATAAAACTTGAAAAACTTTAGTAGGGTTTAATGGGGGGGAGGGGGGGGAGAGAGGTCCCTTACCAGTAGTTCATTGAAGATTCCACACATCCTGAGACTTTGTAGAAGTTTTTAAAAAATATATATTTGTGTAACAACCACAGTGTGTTCGGGAGGAAGCATACTCTGACACGGGGAAAATTCCATCCTCCACCCGCTACCATTGTGACCTCAGCTGAAAGCTGCTGTATTGGGTCAGAGTAGGGCTGAACCCCAGAAGGATTTGTGGGGGTTCTCTTTAACCTGACTTTGTCAAAGAGCGGGTTATTCCATGCTTAGAACTGTGTGCCAGCAGTAGAGATAGCAGAGATAATACTATGTGGAAAAGACATTCAAACTAGAGAGTTCCGCGGGGACAGAAATCCCACCCATCCCCGCCCGCTCCCGCCAGGATCCTCTCTGTCTCTACCCATCCCCGTCAGGATCCTATCCATCCCCAAACATTCCCGCAAGGAATTACCTCCATCCCCGACCGTCCCCATAAAAAGCAGCAATTACTTCTGACAGGATCATCAATTCCACAGTTTCTTTTGTGTTTGCGCTGTTGTTTTCCTTGTGGAATCTCTTTGGTGGAACTCTTTTTTTGTTTTCTGTTCAGGTAATTAACTTATAAACCCCCTCTTTTACTAAGGCTGACGTGTGCTTTATATTATATGGACGAACCCTGCTTCCAAAGCCTTCCATCCCAGTGGGAGTCCCGTGTGCCAGAGGGGGGTCCCCGTAGGAGTCCTGTGGGTTATGGGGGATTCCTGTGGGTCCCCCGCGGAACCCGCGGGATTCCCGCAATCCCCGTTCTCGTGCAGACCTCTAATTCAAACATAATATCACTTGAAAAGGATTTAGGTCCCAATTCCTGCCCCATACTTTCTCTGTCTCTGTCATTTGGAAGTCAGGTACCTGGGGACACATCTTAAAGACCAGAAATCGTCTTCCAAAACATGTCCAAATTTTATTATGAGTTTCACATCTTTATATGAATCAGGTTTGTCAGCATGTGACGGCATGTGACGTAAACACAAACCATATATGGACACAGGTCACATGAAACTTCAAACACATCAGCATTTTTCCTATCTGGAGATTGAAGTCCAAAAGGTAAGAAAAAGCCTTAACCAGCAGAGCTTCTAATCTAAATCTGTCTGTAAATACGGCTTAACAAAACAATTGAATTCACTTCACAGCATCTCTGTTTAAACATTCTTGTCCTTGTATTCTCTTCAAGGAAGGGAAAGACAAACAAACAGGGCCTGGTTTTCTTACAACTTTAAACAACAAATGCCTAAGGAAAATTATCAAGGTTCATGATACGTGTCCCTTCAAATCCCCTCTTACGTCATGAAAATGACGTCATAAATACACAGCATGAGCTGGAAGGGAGTGATACTCTAGATATGTCTCTCAAGGAGGGGTTTTTTAGGAGCTGTAATACGAATAACACATTACATGAGCAGTCAAGACAAGAGTGCAATCAACATTCTTATTAATAGTAATAAAGAGAATAAGGAACTCAAACCAAGCCTTAACCTGAGCTCGGGCTTTAAATTCATCTGGGACCCCTCTTGGGACCCCTATAGCATCTATGTATACATGTGATCAGATTTATATCAAGACAAATAAAAGGAAAAACCATGTGAATAGGAAGGATGCCTTTCAGAAAGAATATGCAGAAGCATAGTAACCTTAACTAAAGTGCACTGGCCTATCCACTGGCTGGGTAGCTTAACAGGGAGCCAAAAGTCTCCATAAAGCCAGTAAATATCAAATCTGATGCAGCAACAATGGGGCATACCTATGAGCCAAGACGGAACAATAACCTGGGGGTAAATTACCTACAAAACTACCCTGTATCAGATTAGAAACATGACATGTGTAATTGCCCTTATAGATAGTAACGGCAATATCAAGCTTTTGTTGTCCTGGCAACAAAGGGTATTTAGAACACTACAGTGCACAAAGGGGATAGGTAAAATTAGAGGAGATATTGGTAAATAACCCAAAAAAGCATGGTTGGATATCAGGAGGTACGATTCCTAGATGGGGTCTAGCTTGAGCACATATGTAACAATTACTCTTATTATGTTGATCAGCAGTGAATTTCATCCATTCTAACCAAAGGTTACGTTCTGAAAACCCTACCTCAACAGCCACAATATCTTCAAAAGTGGGATTGGCAATAGCCATCATGTCAGTAAGTTTATTGAATGTAGGGGCCAGTGGGTTAGTATTTTTTGGGGCCCCCACAAAATGGCGGGAGAGGATGAGTGGAGGTAGATAGATCCCATAAGAAAACTGATGGGTCGGATAGCTAGACCCACCCTTAAACCACATGTCCATAATGTACATACCTTCATCAGTAGGTCTAGGGTTGTCAATAGTAAGAGAAAGCTTAGTAATTTGTGCAGGAACACTTTTCCTATAACAGTGTCCAACCTTATGAAGAGTCATACAAGTAAGCAGTGATTTACCATTTTGGTTCACTGTTTTTCAGAGTATTTTCTAGTTTATAAGCCCAGTCAGTATAAATATTCCACCCTACCATTCCCCAGAATGCATACTTAACCCCCCAACGTGAGTCAGTAACATATATATATATATATATATCTTTAGTTTTAAGAATCTCTGAGGACCAATGGCACAGCCTTGGGATATCAATTGATGAACAGTCCACAATGTCACAATACTCAAAGGAGAAGGTGGCAACTTGCACACTGCTGGAATTATACCAAAGGGTAGCATACTATCGGTCTTTTCTGGATTCCAATTGAAGGACAGCCTTTGCGAGGGAGTAGTCCAGCTTGACGTCGTGTTTGCAAAGAGGTGTCGGGGGTGCTGTTTACAGCAGGAGTGTCATTTACAGATGGGTATGGGCAGAAAGTGTCATGGACCCAGAACACATCATCCCTGTAGACCCAGTTAGAAATGATCCATACAGGGAGAAAAACTAGCAGCAGCGTTGCCAGTAAGAGAATGATAAAGTTGGTAGAATGCTGCAATGAGATCATCATGTTGTTCCACTGGAGGAGGTGAAATCTGCGCAGGGAAGACTTGCTTCTGGGGTTTTAGGTTAACCCTCTTCAAGCGACTTGCGTGGATCCAAACAGGAAACTCCTCAGTGAGTGCAGCGGGCCTGGTCACAGCGATCACAGTAGTGGGAAGGCCAAAGGGGAAATCCGTCTGCTTCCAAACCTTGGAAAGCTGCTGGATAATCACCAGGCTGGAAAAAATGGGTAGGAATCTGTGGAGAGAAAGATTAGGGCTAGATTCACTAAGGACACTGATCGTGTCCCGACCACTTTGGACCCCGACCCGATTCACTAACCTCACTCTCGAACCAATCCGCGCCCGATCCATGCATGCAAATGAAGGGGAAATGGCATTCAAATGTAGGAATGCAGCAATTCACAAAAAAAAACCCCCAGGAACACCGACTGGGCTGGCCGATCGAAAAACAAGCAACTGCTGAGGACCAGTCGCTTGTGCAAAAACCCTGCTCTCTGGCCCGACTCTCTTGCTTGCTGCCCTGCTCTCTCTGGCCCGACTCTCCTGCTTGCTGCCCCGACTCCGTGGTTTTAATCCGCGGGTTTAAAGCGGGGCAGCAGTTCAGCCCCACTTTAAACCCGTAGGTTAAAACCACAGGCTTTAAAAAGTAAAGGGCTCGGTGTACAAGGAAAAAGTTGAAATGGGATGGGGGAGGGGAGTCGAATTTGGATCTCCTGCCACACATGGAGAAAGGAGAGTTCCCAGCCTGCGCTGTGCCGCTGTGTGTTTGTGTCCCGCTGAAAAGTGACTGTCCGAAATCACAATTGGCACTGGTAAAGCAAGGGATCTTAGGATTCAGCCTACAATCACTCCCTCCGAAAGAGACTGCAACGGTTACACAAGTCGGGGGCTCTGGCTGAGGAGATTTTCAAGGAGCTCCTTTCACTTTTCAGAACGCTTTGTGCCTCTAACTGAAATGAGCAGGGAGGGAAGGGGGGATATCTAACTTTTCATATCGGGTTCCAATCACCAGAAAGCTCGAGCGGAGAGCATGCGCAGACCAGCTACAGGCAAAGAAGATGGTCTGCACATGCGTCAGGATCGCTCAGCAGCGATCCGTGTGGTCAGCGGGAGGCGTCCTCCGATCACCCCCATTTGCATGAGGGTGCATTGCGGTCAGGGCAGGATTAACCAATAGGCCCAGTAGTGCCT
The DNA here is from genome assembly GCF_902459505.1 of Geotrypetes seraphini. Taxonomy (NCBI): domain Eukaryota; kingdom Metazoa; phylum Chordata; class Amphibia; order Gymnophiona; family Dermophiidae; genus Geotrypetes; species Geotrypetes seraphini. The sequence continues at coordinate 119,391,238 of NC_047093.1, read as the reverse complement.
AGGGCCTGAAATGGTCAGGGGGGGCCCGATGAATGAGGGCATCAACATTGTTTTTTCCAAACGGCGATGGGCCCCTCCAGCATCGATCGGCAATGCGGGCACCCCCCCCCCCCCCCCCACCGATCAGCAACACGGGCCCCCCAATCGGCAACGCGGCCCCCCCCATCAATGGAAAGTAAGACAAGCAAGCAACGCGGGTAAGAAAGGCAACGAGAACTGTAATTTTGCCAGCGGTGCTGCTTGCCCAAAGCTTCCCTCTGACGCAGCTTCCTGTTTCCCCTGGGCGCATGGTGGGGTGGGGTGGGGCAGGGGGCCCAGTGTACTTGTGTGCCTAGGAGCCCTCGATGAATTAATCCTGCTCTGGTTGTGGTTCATTTGGCCTGCCTCAAATTGCCCACGGATCGGTGGGCTTAGTGAATCTAGCCCTTAGTATTCCATTTCTACACTGCAGAAAGGCAGCTTTAAACCAAGTGATATAAGGAGAGCACTGGGAGTCATGGAAGGAGACCTCTCCAATGCACATAAATATACAGGCACGTCTTGAGCTCAGAATTTGGAAGGATTTCTTGCCCTACCCTCCCCCCCAAATTTATAGACTGCAGGAAGTCATCATGAGAGAGCCCGTGTCTGCTCTGTAATACCCAGCTCACCAAGTTTTCTGGTTCCCCATCATGTGTTTGCAGTTTTAAATACTGCAGTGGAGAAGTGGAACAGAAAGTTCAGACTGTGTTGTTTTGGAAGTTGACAGCAGGCAGTTTTCTGCTATTTAATTCTGGGATGTGTTTGCAGGGCTGGTTATAGACATTGTGGGGCCAAGGGTGGAAATTAAGAAGGGGGCCTCGCCGATCCCCTCTCTCCCTTGCCCTCCTTCCCCTTGGACCTCAGCTGCCTATCACCTGTGCTGTGGGGCCCAAAACCTATGTGTGCCACTGCCAGTTTCCCACCCTTCTCTGTCTGTTGCTCACTTACTCTCCCTCCCGCTACCCTCAGAACCACCACATGCAAACAAAAGTAACCGTGCCATGTGGCCTTAATGCCCTGTGTGCCGCTGCCAGCTTCTTTCTTCCCCCTCATGATGTTACTTCCTGCTTTGTGAAGGGGAGGGAAGCCGGTAGCGGCACACATGGCATTAAGGCCCTGCAGCATGGGTTAGATTTGTTTATATGCCGCCGAAGTGGCAGTGGGAGAGAGAGGGCAGCAAGTGGGTGACAGGTAGGGAAGGGAGGGAAGCTCACCTTGCCAAGCAGTCGGGGGATCCTTGTAGCTGTGGGGCCTAAGGCAACTGCCCTGTTTACTTCTCCTCAAAGCCGACCCTGCGTGTTTGTATGTCTATGCCAGGAGTCTCCAAAGTCCCTCCTTGAGGGCCGAATCCAGTCGGGTTTTCAGGATTTCCCCAATGAATATGCATTGAAAGCAATGCATGCACATAGATCTCATGCATATTCATTGGGGAAATCCTGAAAACCCGACTGGATTCGGCCCTCAAGGAGGGACTTTGGAGACCCCTTTGAGTGTGTCTGCATGATGATGTTTGCCTTTGTGCTCAGGTGTGTGTGAGTCTGAGTTGAGTTCCAATGCAAGAGCTCTCATTGGATCTGCCAGCAGGGGGGCAGGCCATTGGTTGGAACTAAAAACAGGCGTGGCCTCCGTGGGCTATAAAAGCATTCCAGCAGCTCTCTGCTTTTAGACTGCAGGAAGTCTCTTTGAGTTTTGTTTCAACAGTGTTTGAACAGACTTGGAGCTAGTGCTGTTCCTAGGGTCTCTACTGCTTTTCTGGAGGTTACTTTCTCTTTTTACCACCACCATGAATTCTCAGATTTGCCAGAACTTCCACCAGGAGAGTGAGGCTGGAGTTAACAGGCTGGTGAATCTGCTCCTGCAGGTGTCTTATGCCTATCTGTCCCAGGTAAGAGGAAAGGGCTTGTGTGTTTGTGGGAGGGGTAGTGGGAAGGGCAGGGTGCCTTTCTTTAAGGATCTAGATAATATATATAGAACTAAAACAAAACCATCAATGATATAAGGTAATACCTCTGGACTAACTGCATGCATTTTATGATTAGCTTTTAAAGAGTTTCACCAGGAGAGCTGGTAGGGCAGAGAGTAAGGGCAGTGTGAATATAGAAAGGTCCCACATAACAGTCAGTAATTAGAGCAAGGTGTGTACAATCCTCATTAATTTCTCTTGGTGAAAGTAGTGTCTGCCGGCAAGGGGTGGGCTTTGGAACTTGCAAAGTCTCATTTTCAACACTCATAGGAGCTGAGAAGCAGGGTGGAGGAATGGGACCCTGTAACTCCTGTTTCCAACCACAACAGTCCCTCAATGACTGTCCTGGCCTGTTGCAGGTGTTGTATAGAGGAGCTGCCTGGTTTTGGCCATTCCTCTCCCCCTTTCAAATCGCCACAATCCTGGGAAAGTACGAGTTGATTAGGGGCTGAAGGGAGTGTTGATTCCTAGGCCTTTTCCTCCTTTGCTTCTTGAGGGTTTCTGGCTAGAGTCAACATGCCCTTCCCTTGGTTTGGATCTCCTTATTTTCTCCTAATCCCTTACAATTGACCACCCATAACTGTGGTGCCCTTATTAAGGCTGGTGGGATCCCCAATCCCTACCAGCTGAAGAGGTCTTACTTGCTTGCTGCAGCCAATGGTACTCAATGGGCTACTACTAGGCTGGCTGTTTGCCCACACATAAGAGGGTAGAGGGCTGGTTTGAAGGTGGCCCATAGTGAGTGTTGCCAGCTGTTATGGGTACAGGGGGTGCTCTGAACTCCTGGAACAAGACCTTTTCAGCTGGTGGGGCTTGGGGTTCCCTGTCAACTTGGGAATTTATTTAATTTGGGATAATGAGGTGGGGCAGAAGAAAGTGTACTTGCCCACTTTGGACTCAGGCCTATACAAACTGGCATGTCTGGCTAGGCCACTGTTGCTACCAGTTGCAGTTTTTCTCATTCTTGTGCACGATATGGTGGGAGGGAGGACTGAGGTGGTATTGTGCTACCCCTCATACCAACACTGGCCTGAAGTGAGGTGCTAGGAGCCCCTTTTTTTCTGGAGGTTAAGCAGAATTTTGAGGTCAAACTCATGACCTTTATCTCTAGTCTCAGCCACTCACTAGTAAATTCATTAAAATTACTCTCCTCATTAATGAAAGGGGGTTGGGGTTCATTAGTCTACCTTTGACTGTGGACTGTCTCGTAACCTTCTGGTTCAGGATACTTGAATGGCTTTGGCTGGTATCTGATCAGCTTGGTCTGGTTCTGGTTTAATTACTCAAAAGTCCTGAGTGGAAGGAGGAACTTTAATATGATTCCACATGTTTTAATCTGGTTAGTGATGTCTTGGGGTATTGGAGCTGACTTGGATGTGTCTGAATGTGCTTATCGGGCAGCAAGCGGGGACAGGGAGTTACACTCTTTATTCACAAAGTCTTGTTCCTATTTTACATTTTAGAAAATGACTAAAATCAATATTTACAAAACTTCTAGAGCACTAATACGATTTTGACAAGTTTTGTAGATCACTGGCAATGTCTAATTTTTATCTTTTTGTGAACTGCATCGATCCATAAGGTTTTACTGTCTAGAAATGTAATAATATATTGAATGGCGAAGAGAAAGTGCGGTTTTGAGGTTTGTTTTAGCCCAAGGATCCTAGCTTTTAGGGATTAAATGAGCAGAGCTTGTACATATGGGAGAAGCTTTAAGTAACTGGGGAAGTGCTGAAGCTTAGGAGTGACTGGAGAGGGTGAGGATATTGCCAGTAGGCCTTTAGCTCTAGGTCTGACCTTGTGCTTGTTGTGTGGCTACATTTATTCCTGTCTCCTCTACCTTTAGGTGACTGGTGGAGAAAAAGCACATTTCCCTATCTAAAAATAACAAATCTACTGCAACTACATTCTTTCCCACTTCAATATGCAGTTAATCCCTTGAGCCTTTGCTCAGTATGTAGGCTGGAGATTCCTTGGATTCAAGTTATTCTAGGAGCTCGGCTGTATGCTGAAGGTATAGGGTGGGGTCTCTTTCTCAAATCTGGGATGTTTGATTTTACTGCCGTTATCTATTTCAGGGATATTATTTTGACCGGGATGATGTGGCCCTGGCCAGGTTCTCAAAGTTCTTCCTGGAGCAGTCCAAGGAGAAACATGAACAGTCAGAGCGATTCCTGAACTTCCAGAACAAGCGTGGGGGGGCGTGTGGTCCTGCAGGATGTGAAGGTAATAAATGAAGCATGTTCACCTAGCCATTGAACCTCGAGACACTTACTCTAATCTTTTCAGGGTGAGATGGGAGCAAAGGTATCTGTCTTGGTTCTGCTTGTAACCATTGATAGTTTGATTATACAGTAGACGTCGCTGCCTAGTGCATAAAATACTATTAATATATTGACTCATTCTTGCTATCAAATGTTCTATCATGTAAAATAGTCAGCTAGAAAATGAGTTTCTTAGGCAATTTGCTTGGTGATCGCTTGTGATATAAACAGTTGCCTGGGCTGGTACTTAGACAACCCTATGCCCTGTGTTCAGAAGCCAGAATCTGATGTGTGGGGAAATGGGACCCAGGCCATGGAGTATGCCCTAAAACTGGAGAAGACCATTAACCAGGCTCTGCTGGACCTGCACAAGATTGCCACAGACCATGCTGATCCCCATGTATGTATAGCTACTGGTGAGGGACAGGTGGGGAGGGATTTAGGGGTGGTCTATACTGTAATTACTTGTGGCGGTAAAATCTGAGCTCCTTTTTTGGCTAAAAAGAGGATCAGTTCAGCTGCTGTACAATACCCACCAGAATTACTGTGCAAAACACTCAGCAGCTGGGAGGTGGAGGGGTGTTGGTGCTAATTCATGTGGCAGTTATATTGGGATTCTTTCTAGGCTTTTTTTTTTTCAATCTAAGAACTGAAGAATGACTGGACTCTTGGTATAGCATATTTTAAATACTGTAGTAATGTCTGGTCTCATTCTGGACAGTTGTGTGACTTCCTGGAGTCCTGTTTCTTGGAGGAAGAGGTGAAGCTCATCAAGAGGTTGGGAGACTACCTGACCAATCTGAAGAGGCTGAAGGCGGCAGAAGTGGGCATGGGAGAGTACCTCTTTGATAAACTGACCCTGGATGAAGATGACAGCTAGACAGTTTTACCCCCAGCGGAGCTGTAATCTTTTTGTGATGAACAAAATAAAAATGGTTTCTTCTCACACTGGCTCTTTCATTCTCAAGTGGGAGGGGTACAGGCTCTCCTTCTAGACCAGAGGGTCACTTCCACAGAAGGGCTCTTCCATTCCGAGTTGGCCAAACGTGGGTAGGGCCAGTTCTAGACTAAAGAGGGCTTTCTTAGTTCACCCGACAGACCTCTGTACTGTCTTTAACTAGTGGCTCAAACCTTAAGGAAGAGAAGAGCTGTCTTTTGCAGGGGCAAAAAAAAATTTCACTCTTATCTTCCACCCCAATTTTTCCTTTCCTATTTCCTTTCTCCCCTCCCATCCAAGGGTGGTGGACACCTGGAATGCCCGTCCAGAGGGTGTGATAGGACAGAGTACGGTTTTGGGGTTCAAGAAGGGATTAGATAATTTCCTGAAGGAAAAAGGGGATAGAGGATTACTATACAGGTCCTGGACCTGATGGACCACTGTAGGAGCGGACTGCTGGGCCTGATGGACCTCTGATCTGACCCAGCAGAAGCACTTATGTTCTTACAGGTGTGGCCATACCATAGAGCAATATAACATTTTCATCTTTGTTTTCCATTCCTTTCCTGATAATTCGTAACATTTAATTTGCTTTCTTAGCAGCTGTCACACATTGAGCTGAGGGTATCAATGTATTCTCAAAAATGACACCTAGATCCTTTTCCTGGGCAGTGACTCCTAACACAGAAAACAGCATCACATAGCTATAGTTCAGGTTTCTATATCCCATATGCATACTTTGCACTTGCTCACATTAAACATCTGCCATTTGGATTCCCAGTCTCTTAAGGTAGCTTCTGGTAGCACCTGCTCCTGAAGTCCATCTCGGACATTCACTGAGATGGACTTCTGGAGCAGATAGAAGTGACATAATTCAAGAAATCCTGGATCAAGTGCAGGATCTAAGGAAGCAAGAAAAGCATTGATCAGCAGACTACGCTGTGGCAGACAAAGTAGACCTCCTCTGAATAACACAGTGTGGTCCTGATATCTGTCTGCTTCATTACACAATTAAAAGCCCAAAAACAAAGTGATATCTTCAGACTACCATTGCAATAAATGCTTTTTTTCAATGATTCATGTATATTTTCTGGTATTTTTGCCATCTTTTTGCTCATTTGCTTTGGGACTGAGATAGGCTGGTTTTATAGTGGCCCATAATGAGTGCTACCAGCTGCTATGGGTATAGGAGGTAGTCTGAACTGCTGGAAAAAGACCTCTTCAGATGGTGGTATGTGGGGTTCCCTGCCAATTTGGGAATTTATTTAATTTGGGATAATGGGGTGGGGGCAGAAGAAAGTGTACTTTCCCACTTTGGGAGTCAGCATTTGAAAACAGCTCAAGAGATAAGAACATAAGAAGTTGCCTCCGCTGAGGCAGACCAGAGGTCCATCTCACCCAGTGGTCTGCTCCCGCAGTGGCCCATCAGGCCCATTGCCTGAGCAATGGTCCCAGACTATCCCTATAACCTACCGCTACTCCTATCTGTACCCCTCAATTCCTTTATTCTCTAGGAACCTATCCAAACCTTCTTTGAAGCCTTGTAACGTGCTCCGGCCTATCACAGCCTCCAGAAGTGCGTTCCATGTATCCACCACCCTCTGTGTGAAAAAGAACTTCCTGGCGTTTGTTCTAAACCTCTCCCCTTTCATTTTCTCTGAGTGTCCCCTTGTACTTGTGGTTCCCCATAATTTGAAAAATCTGTCCCTGTCTACCTTTTCTATACCCTTCAGGATCTTGAAGGTTTCTATCATGTCTCCTAAGTCTCTGCTTTTCCAGGGAGAACAGCCCCAGCTTTTTCAGTCTGTCAGTATATGAGAGGTTTTCCATACCCCTTATCAGTTTAGTTGCTCTTCTCTGGACTCCCTCAAGTACCGACATGTCCTTCTTGAGGTACGGCAACCAGTACTGGACACAGTACTCCAGATGCGGTCGCACCATTGCACGATACAGTGGCAGGATGACCTCCTTTGTCCTGGTCGTGATACCCTTCTTAATGATACCCAACATTTTGTTTGCTTTTCTTGAGAGGCTGTCGCGCACTGTGCCGACGCCTTCAAAGATGTGTCTACCATCACTCCCAGGTCTCTTTCAAGGTTACTTACCCCTAGCAGTGATCCCCCCATTTTGAAGCTGAACATCGGGTTCTTTTTCCCTACATGCATGACCTTGCATTTCTCTATGTTAAAGTTCATTTGCCATTTTTTTTGGCCCATTCTTCTAGCGTCGTTAGGACCCTTTGCAGATCTTCACAGTCTTCCATGGTTTCAACCCTGCGGTAGAGTTTGGTGTCATCCGCAAATTTAATAACTTTGCAATTTGTTCCCGCCTCCAGGTCATTAATAAATATATTGAACAGGAGCAGTCCCAGCACCGACCCCTGTGGAACTCCGCTTGTGACCCAATGCCAGTCTGAGTAATGGCCCTTTACTCCAACCCTCTGTTTCCTGTCTGCCAGCCAGTTTTTGATCCATCGGTGGACCTCCCCTTGCACCCCGTGTTTCCACAGCTTTTTAAGCAGTCTTTCGTGCGGTACCTTGTCGAAGGCTTTTTGAAAGTCAAGGTAAATGATGTCAATGGATTCCCCTTTATCCACCTGGCTGTTTACCCCCTCAAAGAAGTACAATAAGTTTGTGAGGCATGACCTACCCTTGCAGAAGCCGTGCTGGCTTGATTTTAGCTGTCCATTGTTTTCTATGTGTTCACAGATACTGTCCTTAATCAGTGCTTCCATCATCTTTCCCGGGACCGAGGTCAAGCTCACCGGCCTGTAGTTTCCCGGGTCCCCCCTTGAACTCTTCTTGAAGATGGGCGTGACATTTGCAATTTTCCAATCCTCCGGGATCTCTCCAGTTTTTAAGGATAGGTTACATATTTGGCGAAGTGGCTCTGCTATTTCTTTCCTTAGTTCCTTGAGTGCCCTTGGGTGAATGCCGTCCGGACCTGGCGATTTGTCGCTCTTTAGTCTGTCTATCTGCCTTAGAACATCCTCTTGGCTTACCTCTAGTTGGACCAGCTTTTCATCCCGATCCCCATTTACAATGTCCTCCGGTTCCAGAATATTGTTTTTTTTAAGTTCAATGAGTTTTTATTAAGGTTTTACAACAAAACAGAAAATAATACAGATGTGTAACATCAAAACATTGCATTAAGACGCATATTGAATCATAGCAGATCCGTAATGTAATGCCCCAAACCAGGGGAACAATAATACAAAGGATTAGTATTTCCAGGAAGAGGGAAAAAGAAAAAGGGAGGAAAGAACAGATCAGGATATCTTGTACTTAAACACTGATGTAAAGTCTGTACACAATCAAATGATAAACATGTACCAACATAATGTATCAATAACATTAAGATAATGAGGCATAGAGGAATTATGATTTCGATTATAATGTCAAATATAGTCAAAGGGCATAATAATGTAAGAGTTCCATGAATTATAAGGGCTAATCTGGAGAATTAAATGGTAAATCAGCATATTGTAGTAAGGGGCCCCAAAGCCTGTTAAACTTATGCATCAAGCCTAATCTTTCCGCAGCAATTTTCTCGTATTTGACTGTCAGGCAAGTAGTGTTCCACCAGATATCATAGGACACTCTTTCAAGGTTTTTCCAATTAGAAAGGATGGTCTTGATCGCAATCAAAAGGAGTAGATGAATAAGGCAATCCTCATCTTTGTGAAAAAAGACAGAAGATTTGACACTTCCTAGGATTATAGAATTGTATGAGAGAGGAAGGGACGTTTGAAGCAATTTGTTAATATCAGATATGACACTGGCCCAGAACTGTTGTAGCAACGGACAATCGAATAGCATGTGTTTAAGTGTACCCGGAGAGGAGTTGCAGGACCAGCATTTATCCGATTCTCCTTTTTTAAATCGAGCCAGACGGCTAGGAGTCCAATAAGCCCTATGATTGAGAAATAAGGATGTTTGGAGAAAGGATGCTGATTTGCATATAGTATGAGTACGTGACCACAGATGTTCCCAATGGTTTTCATCCAATGACAGTTGAAAATCTAATGACCATTTATGTTCCGTATCAAGAGGATGTTGGTGTTTCTGAAGTCTTGCATGTTTATACCATTTAGATGCTTCTTTTTTGAGGGTAGAAAAGGACGTGCAAAGCGGTTGCAGTGGTGGAACAGTATTGAGAAGTGCATGGTGATTAAGATGTGACGCAATAGCATGTTTAAGCTGCAACCAGCGATATTGCTGAGTACCATTTAAACCATAAGTAGCGTGTAATTGGTCAAAAGAGCTCCACTGTTCACCATCCCATAACTGATTTATCTGGTGCACTCCCGCAGACTGCCACAACTTCCAGTCCACAATATTGTTATCAATACGAATTGAGCTATTGCGCCAAAGAGGAGCAGATGTTGTGTCCAACCATTTAATATCAAGTGAGGATTCTAACCTTTTAAAAACCTGAATCATGGATAATAGTATGTGGTCACGAATTATAGGAGATGCAGGCGGCTGCATGAAGGGAAGTAGCTGTAGATTGTATGGAGAATATCTCGCTCGTTCAAAATCAAGCCAGCGATTGGTAGCAGTTGGAAAGTCTTCGGAGAGTATCCATCTAACACCTTGACGAGATAAGAAAGCGTAGTGATAATCCAAAAGATCAGGGAAGTTCACACCCCCACTATTTCTCTCTTGTTTCAATTTATGTAAGGCAATTCTGGGTGTATTATTGTTCCACAAAAACTTGGTGAGCAATGATTCCAAGTGTTTATAAACCGACAAGGGTAAAAGTGTTGGCAGCATGCATAGAGTGTACAATATTTTAGGCGTTAGTACCATTTTGATCGATGCTAAGCGACCCCACCATGAAAGATTCAGTGGATTCCATTTAAGAATTTGAGATTTGATGGATTTCAATAGCTGAGATGTACAATTCTCAATGGTGGAGTCTAGTGACTTGCCAAACGGGATGCCCAGGTAAGTCAATGATGAGTCAGACCAGCGGAAGCCATATTGATTGAGTAGATGTTGATGGACATGAGAGTTTAAGGGCATGAGTTCCGTTTTACTGTTATTAAGTTTATAACCAGAAATCGAGGAGAAATCATCAATGAGAGAAAGCAGTGCAGGAATGGACTCAGGAGATAAATACAGGAGAACATCATCAGCATATGCTGAAAACTTTACTTCAGAGTCACCACAGCGTACCCCACAAATACGATCATCATGTCTGATGGAATGCAAGAAGGGCTCCAATGCCAGATTGAAAAGCAGGGGTGATAGAGGGCACCCTTGTCTCGTACCTCTAGTGGGTTTAAATTGAGTGGATGAGTAACCATTGATGCGTACATTTGTTGTAGGTGCTGAATAAAGAACTTTGATCATTTGGATGGAGGAATCATCAAAGCCATACCATCGAAGAGCCATGAAAAGGTAATCCCATTCCACTCTATCAAACGCCTTTTCGGCATCTAATGCTAAAGCAATTAGTGGAGATTTTTGTGTATTAGCGTGGAGTATGACGTTTGCAAACATGCGTGAATTGTCACTGGAGAGTCTATTCAACATGAAGCCATTTTGATCAGCACCAATTAATTTGGGAAGCAAGGACTGCAGGCGAGTTGCAAGTATTTTAGCGTAAATTTTTGCATCAACGTTGATCAAAGATAACGGACGATAATTGGCCACAAGGCGGTGATCTTTGCCAGGTTTGGGCAAAACTATAATGCTTGCTTCAGTAAAAGTACCTCTCACATCACCGGTACGAATAAAGTAATCAAAGAGATCAACTAAATGAGGTGCCAGATCCTGTTGAAAAGCAGCATAAAATTCTGATGTAAAACCATCGGGACCAGGGGCTTTCCGTTTTGCCATGTGATGTAAAACCAGTCCAATGTCTGACTCCTTTATGTCCATAGATAAGAGCGCATTCTCCTCAGATGAGAGAGTGGGATGAGGTGTCTTTGATAATATCTTCGAGGGATCTGGATTAGTGACTTCCGATGTATACAGCCTTTCATAAAATTGACTAAACTTTTGTGAGATCAAGAGAGGATCCACTGTGATAGACCCATCCTCGCCATTGATGGCAGATATAGTTAATCGTTCCTCCTGTATTTTCAGATATTGAGCCAGTGCTCTACCAGCTTTGTTTGAAGTGCAATGATAATTAGCCTTTTGCATGAAAAGAGCATTCCCAGCTTTTTTGCTTAGCAGTAAATTATAACAGAGTCTCTCATGATGTAACAACTGTAAGGTTTTCATATCTGACGGATTAGCTTGATGATTTCGTTCTAATTCTTTAATGGTGTTTACATGAGTTAAGAGTTGTTTAGTGAGCGATTTAGATTGACGAGCCTGATAAGAGATAATGGTGCCTCTGAGTGTTGCTTTAAAAGCATCCCATAAGATCGGCCAACTAACATCAATTGCCTTATTAAATTCAAAGTATTCAGAAATTGCAGCTCTAACAACTTTCAGGAAATCCTCGTCTAGTAATAAAGCATTATTAAACCGCCATGTCTTCCCTTTAATTGAGGGAGTGTCGCAAGCAAAAGTCAATTCTATGGCAGCATGATCCGAGACTGATATCTCATGTATGGTAGTAGATGATACTGAGTTCAAGAGGTTGTTACTAAGTAAAAAATAGTCCAATCTCGAGTACGAGTTATGAGGCGCAGAGTAAAAAGTGTATTGCCTGTCTTCCCCATTCAAGAGCCGCCACGGATCCACCAATTTTAGTTGGGTGATTAAATTATGAAGACTATGCCATGATCTGGTAGGTTTGTGGATGGAAGTTGATTTTCTGTCAATCACCGGATCCAGAATTAGATTAAAATCACCAGTTAATATTTGATGATGAGATTTATCTTCAAGCAGCGAGACTAAGAGACTATCAAAAAATTCTGGTTGATCTTGGTTGGGGGGCATATATATTCAACAAGGATATCTCTTTCTGATGAATGAGGAGTTTAGCAAGAATCCACCGCCCTTCAGTATCTGTAGTATATGATATTAATTTAATGTGATCACAGTTTCTAATCAGCATAGCCGTGCCATTTTTTTTATGGGCAGCTGGTGATGCAATAACGGGAAGTGACCAGATGGTCTTCAGTTTAGCTGATTCTAGCATAGTTAAGTGTGTTTCTTGAAGACATACAATATCTGGGGATTTTTTTGTAACATAGTCTAATATCTTTTTTCTTTTGATGGGATTATTAAACCCTTTGACATTTAAAGACAAAAGTTTTATCATTCTGAGATATAAAGGTGATTAACCATAGAAACAACAATGCTATTGCTAATGTCAACACGATAATAGTGTAGGAAGGTACAATATACTTGACTGATGAGCAATAAATTGTAATACAGACATACATATAAGTTGCCATGTCCTGAGAAGGACAAATGACAACTACACCCCATGGGAAGAGGAAGCATAAGGGAAGTGCAATCAGAGCACCGACAACAACAATACGGTATCCTATTGTAACATAACCAGGAAGCCCAATGTAAACAGTATATGATCAAAGAGAGAAAAGAGTGCAAGACTAGGCAAAGTAATATTCAAGTAACCTTGAACACGAGCCACATATGAAGAATAATGATGATGTCAAGCAATGAAAACAGTAAACCATCATGTGGTTGGTAAATAGCAATACAGAAAGAAATCTGCTTTACAGAACAATGGAGCACTAACATAACAGTAAACTATAGAATCATACCTGATATGACAACGAGAACGACCCCCTAAGTGTAAAACACCTAGGAAGAACCAGTCAAAGATATTAAGGGATTAACAACACACACCATGTCGACCACACGATTAGATATGGAGTGGTTAACTGAGGATAACTAAAGCATATTATAAGCATGACAAGACAAGACAGACACCTATGGACATGTCCAATCTTTGTACTAAATTGAGATTTATATATAAGAAGTACCTAATCAGGCCAAATATAGTATAGCCAGTATAGCAATCATGAACATTGATTAACAAAGTGGGTAGCAATTAGCATACAGATACAAATGATTTATGCCAAGAAATAAAGAAGCAAGAAAAGGGGAAAATGTCATAAAGGAGGCAGCATCTGAATAAAGGTAACAGAAGCTGGAATTAATCATAATGTTGTAGAAAAATAGTTAGAAGAGATAAATACACAATAATACAATATGGTAATCCAATCAACAGTGAATACAAAGAAAGTTCATAGAGGCAGAGGTTACACAAAAAATTCATATAACAGTGCAGTTCATGAAGACCAAAATCACATACCAGAGATCCATTAATTAAAAAATAAATACTGAATGTAAAAATAAGTTAATGGTCTTACACAGAGTAAACAGGAATAATTCATACTGGAGTGTGCAATATGAGGAGAAAGGAGGATATGAAGGTAATTTACCAAAATAAATTATCATAACGGTAAATTCATGTAATCATTGAAAATTTATGTGACAGTGAAAAATACATTAATAATTCATAAAGTGAATAACGAATCAGGCACATTATAAAAATCTCAATAAATCATAGATAGTAATAAAGTCTAGTTAACTGAAAAACGAAAAAGAAAAACAGCTAGAGAATTGATCATGTCCAGTAATAAATAAGAACAAGGAATAGGAAGTAGATATAATTCATAAGAGAGAGCCAATCAAATCCTTAAAATTAATATAGACAGGTCAGATGTACAACAAGAAAAGGAGAGTTAATTCATGAACCAGCTGTATAAAAGGAGAAGGACAAGAAACTAAAAAAGTATACAGTGTAAAGAAATTCATGTCTGCCATAGAAATTCATGTGACAGTTTAAAATTCATTAATAATTCATAGGAAGTTGAGAAAATGATTAAACGTGCTGTATTAACCCCAGTAAAGTTAATAAAAACCATGGGAACCTACGAGCAGTTAATGGAATAACATAAAGAGAAGAGGAACATTGACATACATGATTATAGTGAAAACATAGCTAATAGGAAGACAGAGAAGGCAAATTCAATCATCGAGAGATAGAGGCAAAAAGAAAAATTAGGTAGTAAAGCAATATCATTGATCAGGAAAATATAATACAATAAAAGCAATTCATAGAACATTTGCAATAGTTAGAAACAATGCAAATACTAGAGCTGCAGCGTGAAGAAATTCATGTCTGCCATGGAAATTCATGTGGCAGTTTAAAATTCATTAATAATTCATAGGAAGCTGAGAAAATGATTAAACGAACTGCATTAAACCCAGTAAAGTTGATAAAAACCATGGGAACCTACGAACAGTTAATGGATTAACATAAAGAGAAGAGGAACATTGACATACATGATTATAGTGAAGACATAGCTAATAGGAAGACAGAGAAGACAAATTCAATCATCGAGGGCAAGATTAGGAAAATATAATACATTAAAAAAACAATTCATAGAACAATTGCAATAGTTGGAAACAACACAAATACTAGATCAGTAGCTGAAGAAATTCATGTCTGCCATAGAAATTCATGTGACAGTTTAAAATTCATTAATAATTCATAGGAAGCTGAGAAAATGATTAAACGTGCTGCATTAAACCCAGTAAAGTTGTTAAAAACCATGGGAACCTACGAACAGTTAATGGATTAACATAAAGAGAAGAGGAACATTGACATACATAATTATAGTGAAGATATAACTAATAGGAAGACAGAGAAGGCAAATTCAATCATCGAGAGAGAGAGGTAAAAAGAAAAATAGGGTAGGGAAGCAGTATCATTGATCAGAAAAATATAATACATTAAAAACAATTCATAGAGCATTTGCAATAGTTAGAAACAACACAAATACAAGAGCTGCAAGGGTGAATAATTAATGAGGTTCCGAAAAATTTAGTGAAGACGGAAATTAATGACAACGTATTCAACACCAGCAAAAAGTAAAAACATGAAGGTATAAAATGGAAAATGAAAGAAAATAAAAAGAATTGAGAATTATAAGTTCGAGTGAGGAATGTCTGAAGTCCAAACGAAGGTAAAGTTGAAAGTGAAAGACTAGTTTCCACGTGTGTGTAAAAACATGGCCGCCATGGTGTGCTCAAACCCCTGCAACAGACTCAAAAGACTCCAATGATGTGACCGGAGAAAATAAGCAAGTTAAACTCTGTCAATAGTGGTCGGACTGAGTTCCTCCAGGTAATCAGATAGTAGCTGTGGATCAGTGAAGTTTTTGGTCTGGTTGTTGATCGTGGCAGGGAACAGCAGACCGAATTGAGCCTTAAGCTCCTTTAGCCTCGGGCGGTAAGTAAGCAACTGCTTTCTTCTCTGCGCTGCATTTTTAGTGAGATCCGGTACGAATAGCACTGTGTGAGTGTCCAATTTAAGAGGTGATTTCACCTTAGCTCGCTGCATGACTTCTGATAGTTGAGTATAGCGCAGAAACTTTACAATAATGACTCTGGGATATCTGGCGTTCGTCGGGCGAAACGATGGAACCCTGTGTGCCCTTTCCAATTCAAATTCTCTTGAAAAGTGTAGATCCAGGATGTCAGGGATCAGCTTTTCCATAAAAGAAAGAATATCCGCTCCTTCTTTTCCTTCAGGAATCCCGAGCACGCGTAAATTATTTCTACGTGATCTGAGCTGCAGATCTTCAAGATCTTTTTCCAGTTGTGGCACTTTCTTCAGTTGCCCTTGCATGCCCTTAATAGCAGCCTGTGATGTTGTTTGAATAGCTTCAACGTTATCTAACCTAGAAGATAATTGTGCAAAGTCCTGTTTCAGCTCAGAAAGATCTTGTTTTATCTCCGTGGTGTCTTCTTTTGTTTCGTTAACGATTTCTTTTATGGCACGCAGCTCCGTGAGGAGCGCATGGTTAGACTCCGGATCCAGTTTATCTTCCGTTGCTTTTTGAGGTGTTGTAGGCTCAGGTTTGTGGCGTTTGCCTACCTTGGAAGTGGCCATCAGAAGAGGTAAAAGTAGAGGGCTAAAGATATTTAAAATCCGAATAGGATAACTCCGATTTTATTTCGATTATTTTCCTTGTATTGTCAGAGCTCACTGACTACGCTGCCATTTCCTATCGCGCCCTCTAGCGCCCCCTCCCGGTTCCAGAATATTGGATGTGTCCTCCCTCGTGAAGACTGACGTGAAGAACTTATTTAACCTGTCAGCTATCTCTTTTTCCTCCTTTACCACTCCTTTTTTGTCTCCATCATCCAATGGCCCCACTTCTTCCCTTGCCGGTTGCTTCCCCTTCACATATCTGAAGAACGATTTGAAGTTTGTTGCTTCCCCCGCCAGTCTCTCCTCATATTCTCTTTTAGCTCTCCTAACCACACGGTGACACTCCCTTTGGTGTTCTTTGTGCTCCTTTTGGTTGTCCTTTGTTTGGTCCTTTTTCCATTTTTTGAACGATGCTTTCTTGTCACTTATCGCCTTTTTCACTGCAGTTGTTATCCACGCTGGGTTTTTTGTTTGGTTTTTTTTTTTTTTTGCACCCCTTCCTGAATCTGGGGATGTACAGGTTCTGTGCCTCTTGCACCGTGCCCTTGAGTAGGGACCAGGCTTTTTCTACAGACTCCATCTTCCTTGCACTGCCGTTGAGTTTCTTTCCCACCATTTTCCTCATGCCATCATAATTCACTTTTTTGAAGTTGAGTGCTGTCGCTGTGGTTCTTTTCACCTTTGATGATCCAATTTCCAGCTTGCACTGGATCATGTTGTGATCGCTGTTTCCTAGGGGTCCTAGCACCGCCACCTCCTTTGCAGGTCCCCCTAGCCCGTTGAGGATTAGGTCAAGAGTGGCATCCCCCCGTGTTGGTTCCGTGACCAGCTGTTCCATGAAACAGTCCCTCGTAGTTTCCAGGAATTTGGTCTCCCTTATGCAGTTTGAGTGTCCAATACACCAGTCTATCCCAGGGTAGTTGAAATCCCCCATCACCATCATACTTCCGCTTTTACATACCTGCCTCAGCTCAGCCTCCAGGTCCTGGTCGAGTGCTTCCGGTTGTCCAGGTGGGCGATAGTACAGACCCAATTTTATGTCTGCTCCAGTTCCTCCAGGTAGCTTAATCCATAGTGATTCCAAGTCATCCGCCTTTACTGTTGTTTCCATCCTGGTTGAAGGTATGGAGTCCTTTATATAAAGGGCTATTCCTCCACCCTTCTTGTGTGTCCTGTCCCTCCTGTAGAGTTTGTACCCTGGTATGGCCACATCCCACTTGTTGTCATCAGTCCACCACGTTTCTGTGACTCCAATTATGTCCAGGTCCTTTGTACTGGCTATGACTTCTAGTTCTCCCATTTTGGCTCTTAGGCTCCTAGCATTAGTGTATAGGCAATTTAAGTCCTGGTTGTTTGCCTTTTCCGCTGGTTCTCCCTGTGGTTTGGCGCCCCTGCCAACCTCCTCATGGGTTGCTGGCCCCCGAGCATTGTTGTGTTCATCCCCATCCTGCGGTGTGTCTGTGTCATCCTCATCCTGCTTCCCCATGTTTGGATGACCCTCTGGCTACTGTTGTTCTCTCTTAATCCTGCGTGCTAGGTTCGTTTGTGCATTGGCTCCCTGCATTGCGTCCTTGTGTCCTTTTCCCAAAAGTTCCCTCTCAGTCCCGAGCCCTCTTTTATAAATTTCTGGTTCAGTATCCTTGTTCAATACTTTGGTCCGATGTGTCGAGGTCAGGTCGACTGTCGGCTTTCCCCTTCTCCTCAGTTTAAAGCCAAGTCTATGCCGCTCTGGACGTTGCATGCCAGCAACCTCGTCCCAGCCGTGCTCAGGTGCAGTCCGTCCCTCCTTTAGAGCTTGTTCTTCCCCAAAAAAGTTGTCCTGTTCTGTACAAAGTGGATTAGGTTCATACTCTATCACATATTTAGAGCACACCCTCTTCCCCCAACTATGGAATGCAAATCAGTTTCTCAATAACAAACCGATGGAGAAAATTTTTAAAGGGCAAATAAAACGGGATTCATTCACTTTTTTTTTTTTTTAATCTTTATTGATTTTTCAAACAACAGTGCAAAACACAAGTATATATACATATAATACAAAAAAAGCACATTGGTCTTACAGACATACATGAGCAATTCACTTCTGTTCAAAATCTGCCCTGTTTTGCTCTATTGGTCATTTGTAGATGCTATTCCAATCACTGGTCACTGGAGGGAACCATTGCTTTAGGAATCAGTACTGCAGAGATGCTCAGTACTGCCCTGCTCTGGCAAATGTCTAGCATACAGGCTGAACCATTTATCCCCTACCTGAGCAGAGTTTCAACATCGCTCCCATCAGCATGGAAAAAAAAAATACACAGGTGGGAAATGTAAATCAATCAAACTGGACACGTTTAAGGAACGGGGAACTGAAACCAAAGGATAAGAAATTGGAAAGTTGCAACCCAGGACAGTGAATTATGGAGCACAGCAAATATAGGAGTGGGAAAATGAAAAAATAGAAATGTATCTGCTAGGAACAGTTACCCTATTTATAGATGGCTGCAAGGTGCTGAGGGTCGTAACATCTCACATCCCCTGAGAACTTTGGCATCATTGGACTAGAAAAGCACTGGGGAACCCACAACCCTAAGAGAATTTATGAGAATGAAGAGGTTATGATCACCTGGGTCATCCCCATTCTGACCAGTAAAAAGCTGGATGCAAAGAAACTGGACACAGTGGTGAAAGAGAAAACCCCCAGATGGGCATTAATCAGCAAAGTGTCTGCCCTTAGCCATAACTCTATAAGCTGCAGGAAAAGAAAGAAGGTCCTCAAGTACCAAGAGATACGGTCAGAATAGTTGCCAGATTTTACTCTAGTAAAATCTAGATCCCTAGATCTGCTCCCCCCATCCCAGTTCCATTGTTACACCCCCAGTCCTGCCCCCCATGGCCCGTGCAAAGCCAGGGATATGCAGTCATCTAAAATGAGATTTACCATTTTCTGGACAGGCAAACCCCCCACAATTTCTGATTTTTTTCATTGCCGTTGACAGTGTGTAGCCTTCTGCAAGAGACCACACAAGCAACGATATTGGACTGCGGATCCTATGCAAAAGTGACCCATTTGGAGACACTGCTCCTGAGAGAAATTGACTTATCTGTGTGTCATGTAACCAGGAACCACAAGGAGCAGCAAAAAAGGTCTAATGGACCTTCAAAGTAACTAACTTCTGTCTCAAGCACTTGACTACCAATCATATACCCTCTTTCCAGGCTGGCTTGTTTGCTTCATTTGTTGCTCAAGGCTGAATAAGTGCTGTCCGTCTAAAGTTACAGGTTCCTGAGGAAGGGACCTAGAGTCCCCGAAACCGGGCTGGTTGAACCTACTCCTGAATTTCATCTGACTTGGCAGTTTACAGTGTCTCCTTGCCTTTGTTTTTCATCTATGGACCATGCCTGCAAACTACGTTTTCCCCTTTTTTATTCTGGGAGTCAGCTGGAGGGACCTTCAAAGTATTTTTCTCTGTTTCAGCACTGTGAATATGTGATTTATTATTATCACTGTTGAATTTCACCTTATTTCACCTTATTTTTTGATTTGGTTGGTGGGTGCACACAGGAGGGATTCGATGATGGTGTGCAGGTGGAGGTTATTAGACCTTCACCTTAGCATGTGAGTGCTGGAGATTTTTTCTCCTTTCGCAGGTCTTTCACACTGAGACTCCCTCCTTTTTAAATTATATTATTTATATGGTATATGATTGGTAGTCCAGTGCTTGAGACAGAAGTTAGTTACTTTGAAGGTCCATTAGACCTTTTTTGGCTGCTGCTTGTGGTTCCTATTTAGTATCGTGTACAGCTTTTTTGCTTAGTGGAGTTAGTTTTGTCATGTAACTAGAGCATTTTTAAAAAATTTTGCTAATCACAAAAACACTCTAGACATTGGGACACTGGATCATCTGTTGTTCTATTGTCCTTTGATACTCAACTTTTGGAGGTCAATATGGGGAAAGATTAACAACATATTGGAATTATCAATTCCACTGACATATGAGGTATAGAAACATAGAAACATAGAAAGATGACGGCAGATAAGGGCCATAGCCCATCAAGTCTGCCCACACCATTTACCCACCCTCTTAAGTCTACTGACCCCTAAAGTACAATAATTGTACTGTCATTCTACTGACCCGCCAATTCAAGTCCTAGTGACCCTATCCCTTGGCATGACCTCGTAGGGATCCCACATAGGTATCCCATTTGTTCTTGAAGTCTAGGATGCTGCGTGCCTCGACCACCTGCACTAGAAGCTTGTTCCAATGCTCAATCACTCTCTCCGTGAAGAAGTACTTCCTGGCGTCTCCACGAAACTTCCCTCCCTTGAGTTTGAGCAGATGTCCTCTTGTGGTCGAGGGTCCCTTGAGAAGAAAGATATCCTCTTCCACCTCGACCCGTCCCGTGAGGTAGTCATATGTGGAACATTATTACATATTAAGCCACCCATGGACCGATATAAATGCTGTCTTCCTAATCATGACCGGGATTGCCGTGCAGATGGTAACTCGTAATTGGAAGAATTATGATTGCCTAAATTTTTCTTTCTGGGGGGCAAATCTATGCTCCAGCTATAGGTATGAAAAATTGAATGCCGACAGTTTGGGGCACAGTAATTTATTTAAACTGGTTTGGGGGGTCCGTTGACATCTTATATTACTTCGCTATAGTAGGCCTTTAATTATAAGTCAATTTTTGTTTATTTTTGTACACATCCAGGAATGAGGGGGGGGGGGGCTATTTCTATTTCTGTCCTAATTTTGTCTCTTGAGTATATACATCTGGGGGGATGACATTATTATTTTGTATAGGGAAAGGTTATTGTAAGAATCTATGTTTTTGTGTTTTTATGGATTAGTCATTAGGTGGGTGGGTGGGATAAAATGGGTTGGTCACATATGTTTGTAAGATGAATGTGCTTTTAATTAATTATTATATGATAAGTATTTGTATTTTGCATGGAGGCAAGCGAGTACAGTAGGTGAATCCCAGAGGTCTCTCCGATCCCCATCTTTCTCCGATTCTAGAATAAATCTAGATTTTAGCAGAGCCTTTGACAGTGTTCCACACAGACGTTTAAGAAATAAACTGAGTGCCCTTGGGATGGGTCCCAAAGTGACAGGCTGGGTCAGGAACTGGTTGAGTGGAAGGCGACAGAGGGTAGTGATCAATGGAGATCGCTCTGAGGAATGGGATGTTACCAGTGCAGTGCCTCGAGGTTCTGTTCCTGGGCCTGTCCTTTTTAACATTTTTATAAATAATATTGCTGAAGGGTTGTTGTGTAAGATTTGCCTCTTTGCTGATGATACCAAAATGTGCAATAGAGAAGACACACCGGATAGTATAAATAACATGAAGAAAGATATGGCGAAGCTTGAAGAATGGTCTGAAATTTGGCAGCTAAAATTTAATGCTAAGAAATGCAAGGTCATGCATTTGGGCTGCAAAAACCAGAGGGGGTGAAGAACTTATGTGCATGACGGAAGAGGGGGACTTGGGTGTGATTGTATGCGATAATGTTAAGGTGGCCAAACAGGTTGAAAAGGTGACGAGAGCTAGAAGGATGCTAGGTTGCACAGGGAGAGGTACGGCAAGTAGGGAAAAAGGGGGTATTGATGCCTCTGAATAAGACTCTTTTGAGACCTCATTTGGAATATTGTGTACCATTCTGGATGCCGCACCTTCAAAAAGATGTAAAAAGGATTGAGTCAGTCCAGAGGAAGGCTACTGAAATGGTACGTAGTCTTCGTGATAAGGCGTGTGGGGACAGACAATCTGTATACTTTGGAGGAAAGGCATGAGGAGGGAGATATGATAGAAATGTTTAAATACCTACCTGCAAAGGAAGTGGAAGTAGTGGGACCATTGGAAAACAGCAATCACAACATGATCAAGTTCAAAGTTGAAGTAGAAATATCAAAGGGGAAGAGAACCGCAGCGACGACTTTTAACTTCAAGAAAGAAAACTATGAAGTGATGAGAGTAATGGTAAGAAAGAAACTTAGGAACAACTCTAAGAAATCTCATAATGTAGAGCAAGCCTGGTCATTATTCAAGGATACCGGTGAGTGAAGCGCAAAATCTGTACATCCCCAGATTTAGAAAAAGATGCAAAAAGAACCGAACTAGAGACCCGGAGTGGATAACCAAAGAAGTGAAGAAAGCAATAGGAGACAAGAAACATTCATTCCGGAAATGGAAAAAGGACAAAACCGAGGAGAACTGGAAAGAGCACAGGAAGCATCAAAAAGAATGTCACCGCGTGGTTAGAAGAGCAAAAAGAGAATATGAAGAGAGGCTAGCCAGGGAAGCGAAAAATTTCAAACCGTTCTTCAGATATGTTAAAGTGAAGCAGCCGGCTAGGGAGGAGGTGGAACCTCTGGATGACGGAGATAGAAAAGGAGTGGTGAAGGAGGAAAAAGAGGTGGCAGATAGACTAAACATGTTCTTTTCGTCAGCATTTACAAAGGAAGACACATCCAATGTGCCAGAATCTGAAAAAATCTTCTCAGGAGATCAAGCAGAAAAATTAACATCAATGGAGGTAAGCCTCAAAGATGTACATAGGCAGATTGATAGATTAAAAACTGACAAATCTCCAGGCCCGGACGGAATCCTCCCTAGGGTCTTCAAGGAAATAAAGGAGGAAATAGCGGAACTACTACAGTTGGTTTGTAATCTAACCTTGAATACAGGCGTGATCCCAGAGGATTGGAAGATAGCAAATGTTACGTCCATCTTTAAAAAAGGATCAAGAGGTGACCCGGGAAACTACAGACCGTTTAGTCTGACTTCGGTTCCAGAGAAGATGGCGGAAGCGCTGATAAAAGACATCATCGATGAGCATCTAGAAAGAAATAAACTGATGAAAACAAGCCAGCATGGCTTCTGCAAGGGAAGAATGTGCCTAACGAACTTATTGCACTTCTTTGAAGGAATTAGCAAACAAATGGACAAAGGGGACCCCTTAGACATCGTATACTTAGATTTCCAAAAAGCCTTTGAAAGGTACCCCATGAACGCCTACTACGGAAACTGAAGAACCATGGGGTGGAAGGAGACGTACATAGATGGATCAAAAATTGGTTGGAGGTAGGAAGCAAAGGGTAGGAGTGAAAGGCCACTACTCTGACTGGAGGAGGGTCACGAGTGGTGTTCCTCAGGGGTCGGTACTCTGACCGCTGCTTTCAATGTATTTATAAACGATCTAGAAACAGGGACAAAGTGCGAAGTAATAAAATTTGCAGACGACACCAAATTATTTAGTGGAGTTGGGACTAAAGAGGACTATGAAAATTTACAAAGGGACCTGAACAAACTAGAAGAGTGGGCAACGAGATAGCAGATGAAGTTTAATGTAGAAAAGTGCAAAGTCTTGCATGTAGGAAACAGAAACCCGAAGTACAGCTATACGATGGGAGGGCTGGTAATGGGTGAAAGTACCCTAGAAAAGGACTTGGGGTAATAGTGGACAAGACAATGAAGCCATCGGCACAGTGCGCAGCGGCCTCAAAGAAGGCGAATAGAATGCTAGGTATTATCAAGAAAGGTATTACAGCCAGAACGAAAGAGGTTATCCTGCCGTTGTATCGGGTGATGGTGTGCCCGCATCTAGAGTACTACATCCAATATTGGTCGCCGTACCTCAAGAAGGATATGGCGCTACTCGAGAGGGTTCAGAAAAGAGCGACATGATTGATAAAAGGTATGGAAAACCTTTCATATGCTGAAAGACTAGAGAAAATGGGGCTCTTTTCCCTGGAAAAGTGGAGGCTTAGAGGGGACATGATAGAGACTTATAAGATCATGAAGGGCATAGAGAAAGTAGAGAGGGACAGATTTTTCAAACTTTCAAAAACTACAAGAATGAGAGGGCATTCGGAAAAATTAAAAGGGGACAGATTCAGAACCAATGCAAGTTTGTTCAACAGCCTCCTATGAGGAACTGTATCAAAGGCTTTGCTGAAATCTAAGTAAATTACATCTAGCATATGTCCTCGATCCAGCTCTCTGGTCACCCAGTCAAAAAATTCAATCAGGTTCATTTGGCACAATTTACCTTTTGTAAAGCCATGTTGCCTCGGATCCTGTAACCCATTAGATTCAAGGAAGTACACTATCCTTTCTTTCAGCAGCACTTCCATTATTTTTCCAACAACTGAAGTGAGGCTCATCGGCTG
Organism: Geotrypetes seraphini; assembly: GCF_902459505.1. Lineage (NCBI taxonomy): Eukaryota > Metazoa > Chordata > Amphibia > Gymnophiona > Dermophiidae > Geotrypetes > Geotrypetes seraphini. The sequence continues at coordinate 119,366,950 of NC_047093.1, read as the reverse complement.
TAGTTTCCTGCTTCATCTCTGTGACCACTTTTATGAATAGGGACCACATCTGCTCTTCTCTAATCCCCAGGAATCACTCCCGTCTCCAGAGATTTGTTGAACAAGTCTTTAATAGGACTTGCCAGAACCTCTCTGAGCTCCCTTAGTATCCTGGGATGGATCCCGTCTGGTCCCATCGCTTTGTCCACCTTCAGTTTTTCAAGTTGTTCATAAACACTCTCCTCCGTGAACGGCGCAGAATCTACTCCATTTCTCATGTAACTTTGCCAGACAGTCTCGGTCCTTCTCCAGGATTTTCTTCTGTGAACACAAAACAGAAGTATTTGTTTAGAAATTTCATTTTTCTTCTTTCTCCTTTCACTAATATATTTGAAAAAATTTTTGTCTCCCTTTTTTACATTTCTAGCCATTTGTTCTTCCGCCTATGCTTTCGCCAGATGTATCTCTCTCTTGGCTTCTTTCAGTTTCACCCTGTAGTTCTTTCTGCACTCCTCTTCTTGGGTTTTTTATATTAACTCCTTGCTTCTAAGATCTTAGAGATGTGCATTTTGGAGGCAGTGTGCTACAACTGCCAAATTGCCCAGATCCAGAAGGGAGATCATAGGTCAGTTCTGGGTTTCTGACAGCCTTATCCTTGATGCCTTTGATTTTCAGCACAAAGTTCAATGGGTAAATCCAGGGACTACGAATCCCATAGTGCTTTAGGATGGAAATTCAAAACCAGGACTGGCCAAAAGTGCTCCAGCCTGGAACTGGGAAACTTGGTAGCCCTGGGTTCGCTTACCAGCCTTTAGGGAAGACTCCACAGCTTCTGCACAGCACAAGTCAAGTGGGGAGGGGATAGCATGAACCTTTGGCACATTCTGGAAAAATTTATGTTAGTGTTATAGATTTCATCTCTAGTAGATATCTTGTTCTCTTTGAATCACCTACTGCCGGTAACACTATTTTTGTGCCAAGAATTGTGAGTTCTTGGATTCCAGGCAGGTACTGAATTTTCAAGTACTTTATTATTCCTCCTTATCAGTATTCTGGGGGCAATGTCCTATGTCTTCCTATTTGCAAAGATTACCCCGATGGGAAAATCTACTATTACCAAATAGTTTACCTGCCTTCCACATTGCTCCTACATTACAGATTTCGATTACTTTGTTAAACTGTTGATCCCTCCATTCCAAATTCTTTCTAGTTCTAGATATTATGTAGACATCTGGGACAAACTTGTTCTGCTTTACAGAGATGTGGCTAAGAGTGGGTGAAGAATTTTACCTGAATGAGTATTTACCCCCTGATTATGACACCATTTGCATCTCCAGATCAAACGAATCAGGTGGGGGATTGGCTATAGTCTATTCAATAGATCTCACTTTAACAGAACTCTCTTCCATTTTTCCTTAGCCTGAAATGCTACTTTTAAAAAAAATTTATTAAATGTATCCAAAAGCATACAGGATATGGAAATCCAAGAAAGCACCATACATAATCTTTTTACATTATACAGAAATCCAATCAGGTCCTCAACATCGGGAGAAGAGTGCATCAAATTTGTGAAAAGAAATACAAATATAAGGGGGAAAAGAAGGATAATCTGTCCTTACATTTCTAGGCGTTATCCTATAATTAACTCCTCAAATAGAAATCCAGTAACAATTCAAGGAAATAAAATAAAATAAATTGCTCTAATTGAATTGAATCCCCAAAAATATAATCCGTGTTCTGAAAAGATAGCAAACATTTGCATGGAAACTTCGAAAAGAATGTGGTCCCAGATTCCACAGCTCTAGATTTCAAGGCTAAAAAAGCCTTTCGTCTCAGCTGCGTTGATCTAGCCACATCTGGAAATATTTGAATTTTTGCTCCACAAAACATTGCATTTTTATTCTTGAAAAATAATTTCATGATCAAGACCTTATCACTCTCATTGAAACAAGATACTAAAAGAGGTGGATCTAGTTTCTATTGTATCTTGAGAGTCTTCAAGAAATCTTGTCAAGTTGATATCAACAGAAACTAGTTGATCCACTCCCTGTTTTGTTGGAACTTTTTGGTTTTCTCAGAATGTAATAAAGAGACGAGATAGGTATTGTATCAGCATTAGTTACCCTCAAAATATCTGTGAGATACTTATGAAAGAGAATCTCAGGAGAAATTAAGTGGGTTACAGGAAAATTGGTTTCTAGCCCTTGCAGTATTCTGTACTGATTCAAGCTTTAAATGGATTGAATGAGAATCTTCCATAGAGGAAATAGAGAAAGTCTGCAGATTAGAAATCTTCTTTTTAGTGTTTACCATACGTGTGTCTAATATTTTAATATTGGAATCCACATTTTCAAATTTTTCCATGACCTCTTTCGAAAATGATTGAAACTGGTCAATAACCGATTTCAATAAGTTCTCCATCCTTACATTAAGTTGCCCTAAGCCTTCAAGAAAACGTCCTGCGGATTTTTATCCAAACCTTCAAGCCTATCCATTATAGCAGAAGATATCTGAGGCATTTTTAAAAAGGAAATAAGAAGATTAGTTTGAGATTCAGAATCTTCCTTAGAAGCACTAGGACCAGCTTCGGGTCCTCGTCTCGCAGGAAAATCATGAGGGAGAGGCGGGGCTCTATCAGGAGAGCTAAGTGAAGCTCCTGAAGCCTGTTCTGATCTCTCAACCTGTAAGGGGTTTGCCTCAAGAAATAGCACATGACGGTCCATCGGACCTGATGATACCGGAGTAGAAACTTTAGTTTTTCCTTTTTGCTTCCCCATTAATTAATAGGGTTAAAATGCTACTTTTAAAGGTTTTTACACCTACACCATTCTTCCTTCTACTCTTTTATTGTCCCCCTTCACTTTCAGCCACCAGTGAGATACCTGTTTCCAGACTATCTGAGGCACCTCTGCCCATCATCATCCTTGGTAACACAAGGGTTCTCACATTCTGAAACAACATGGAAAGCCTTCGGGCCTGCTCCCTCAATTCCTTGCCAAGGCCTTGGCAAAGGTTGGGCTTTTCCTTCTTGCTCCTCCGGCTCTGCCCTTCACTCTAGTGGTAATTCCGCGATTTGGATCACAATGGCGCCCTCCAGGATTGGACAGCCTCACTTCCTTCCCGGGTAATTTTAAATACGGTATATTTTAGTATTCTGGTTACATTAGCTTGTTATTCAATTAAATTGTATGCTCAATTTGGGTACATGATCAAAATTGTGCATGCAATTTTGGGCATTTCTTATACGAGGGGGGAAGGGGTGCTGAAAAATTCTCTGCCCAACCAAGCAGAGAATGATGTGGACATGGTTCAATCAATGATCTGAAACAAGGTCAAAACAGAGAATTTCGTTTCTGCGGATTTGCACTTCAGTGTTGAATTTTAGTAATCCGGCTGAAGACAAATTGACAATTGAATCAAAAGAGCAAAATGGCCTTTGAGAAAATAGCACCTTACCAACCTAAGTTTAAAATGAATGTTTTTCTACAAGTTGTTTATTTGGGGGTTCTAATGTTAAAGAAGAACAGTAGAATCCCACTTAACCAGTACTCAAGCAACCCTCACCCAAACGGCAAAAAAAATTACCAATAAAAAAATGGTAATTCCTGAAGCAGCAGCGGCAGCAGCTGTCCTGAGCTTCAAACGCCCCCCCCCCCCAGTCCTGAAGCAGTGGTCCGGAGCTGTGAACCCCCCTCCCCTAGCCCTCTTCCAGTCCTGAAGCAGCAGCAACATCCTGAGCTGCGGACCTCCCTCAAGCCCCAAAGTAGCAACAGCAGGGGTCCTATGTCACAACCCCCCTCTCTCCCTCCCTCAAGTCCCAAAGCAGTAGCAGTGGTCCTGTGTCATGAGCACCCCCCCCCCCTCCCCTCTCTCCATTCCTTCCTCCAGCTGTGTATATTGTGTGTATATGAAAAATGAATGGAAAAAATGGCATTACAATTAGTAAAGGGGATGGGATCTGGGGCAGAGCTTGGGTGGGCCCAGGGTGGTCTGTGGTTGGGGTACTCAGCTGATATTTGTTAGACTCAGGGGACGCTTAGCTTGAAGTAGTTGAGAAATTCTTCTATAGGCAATCAACTGGTGTCAGTACCTCTCCTTCTCTCCAGCCCTCTTCCCTACTGGCACCCCCTACTGGCGTCTCAAGGCCCATCTGGAGGGCCTCTGCACAGGCGTGGACATCGACATGATGATGTCACGCATAAGCGTGATGTAAACACGGCAACATCCGAGCACTTCTGGGTGCCTCAAGCCTTTAGTGTGCTCCGACTCAAGAAAATTTGAGATACACTGCTCTAGGGCAAGGATGGGCAACTCCAGTTCTTGAGGGCCGAAATCCATTCGGGTTTTCAGGATTTCCCCAATGAATATGCATTGAAAGCAGTGCCTGCAAATAGATCTCATGCATATTCATTGGGGAAATCATGAAAAACCGATTGGATTCAGGCCCTCGAGGACCGGATTTGCCCATGTCTGCTCTAGGGGATCCTTTTACTAAATGTAATGTCGAGAAGCATTATTGGTTATTTTATCTTCTAGTGCAGGGGTAGGGAACTCCGATCCTCGAGAGCCTTATTCCAGTCAGGTTTTCAGGATTTCCCCAATGAATATGCATTGAAAGCAGTGCATGGAAATAGATCTCATGCATATTCATTGGGGAAATCCTGAAAACCCGACTGGAATATGGTTCTCGAGGACCGGAGTTCCCTACCCCTGTTCTAGTGCATGTTAAAAAGGCTTACTGTGGCATCCGGCAGTAAATTTGCCTGTTAATGTGCATACACCGTGAGCTAAAAAATATTTCTTTTTTTTTTCTCTAAAGAAACGTGTTTGTGGGTGGAGACAGAGCATGACAGCACTAATGTGCCAATGGTGAAATTAGTGAGTGGTCATTAATTTGGAAAATGGGAAAATTTGCCATTTTCCAGTTGGTGGCGTAAGTGACCTTAACACATGAGAAAGATGCCAGGTGGCGCAATAGAAGAAACTAGCCACAGAGAGGGGGGATTCACCAGGTTGTTCAACAATAGGAAGGGAAAGAAAGGGGGAGTAGAGAGAGGGAGGGAAGAGGCACTGGGAAAAGGTGGCCAATCATCAACGTTTGGGGGAGGGCCAGAGACAGAATGGCAGGCTTCCCCTTGGCGTGGTCAATTTTTGGGCACCAGGAAGGAAGCAAGAACGCAGCTGTGAGGAGGGAGGTGACCAGCAGAGGGGAGGCCAAGATGAGATAACCGAAAGGTGTTGCACCTGCTGGAGAACATAGTAACATAGTAGATGACGGCAGATAAAGACCCGAATGGTCCATCCAGTCTGCCCAACCTGATTCAATTTAAATTTTAAATTTTTCTTCTTAGCTATTTCTGGGCAAGAATCCAAAGCTTTATCCTGTACTGTGCTTGGGTTTCAACTGCCAAAATCTCTGTTAAGACTTACTCCAGCCCATCTACACCCTCCCAGCCATTGAAGCCCTCCCCAGCCCATCCTCCACCAAACGGCCATATACAGACACAGACCATGCAAGTCTGCCCAATACTGGCCTTAGTTCAATATTTAATATTATTTTCTGATTCTAAATCCTCTGTGTTCATCCCACGCTTCTTTGAACTCAGTCACAGTTTTACTCTCCATCACTTCTCTGGGGAGCGCATTCCAGGCATCCACCAGCCTCTCCGTAAAGTAGAATTGCCTAGCATTGCTTTTGAATCTACCACCCCTCAACCTCAAATTATGTCCTCTGGTTTTACCATTTTCCTTTCTCTGGAAAAGATTTTGTTCTACGTTAACACCCTTCAAGTATTTGAATGTCTGAATCATATCTCCCCTGTCTCTCCTTTCCTCTAGGGTATACATATTCAGGGCTTCCAGTCTCTCCTCATACGTCTTCTGGTGCAAGCCTCCTATCATTTTCGTCGCCCTCCTCTGGACCCGCCTCAAGTCTTCTTACGTCCCTCGCCAGATACGGTCTCCAAAACTCAATTTGCATTGGTGTTATGCTACTTTGCTTACCGATTCTGGTCCTCCCTGGCGCGGCTCGACAGCGTATCCCCACTCGTGGCAATCAATCCCGGTCAGGGCTGATCCAGGCCATGGTGAAAATGCGGCACATTCAGTGGTACCGAGGGTAGACAGAAGCTTTTGGTGGCTCCATGGGTAAGCAATTATTGTGCTAAATCCGGTAACAGAGTTTCCTGGTACTGAGGGTAGGCGGCGGCAGTGCTATTGATGTAGGCCGCTGTCCAGGCCTACTTTGGTAATGAGACCTCGAACGCTATATACTGGTTTCAATAAGTATATATTTATTTTATCAATCAGTAACAGCTTACAAGAATAGATCATATAGCATATAGCGTAACAGACGATGATGATCTCTAGGCCTAGAGGTCCTCTGATGTCTGTTCTACCCCTCTGCCTTCTAAAGGCCTGGTTTTTATACATTTCTTAGTGGCCAACACCACGTTGGTTTACATCACATGATACATCTTTATTGGCTACTTTCCTATGCATTACTGCTTAGTTACATTCTTTTATTGGCTGGTTGACCTGCGTCACGTTATATGTTTACTCTGTTTACCGTAAGACCTAACCTGTTCCCCGAAATGCCTGTTTCCTCACCATATTAGTATTTCCGAGCACAAGACCCCCCCCCCTCCAACCGTAAATATCTCTGACACTGTAGATGATATCTCTTGAGAATTCTATCTTCGGACCAAGGTCTGTTTATCTCTTCATGGTATCTGGCTGGGTGGGCCTGATGCCAGACCGCAGCATCAGGACCTGTTATTTTCTCTCAAGTTTCGCTGACACAGTAGTTTACTTTGCTTAGAAACTAGGTATTTCTTTATTTGTGCATGTCTTCTGGTAAATTGTGTGAAATATCTTTTTACAGTTAATCTACTGTTTCCATCAGCTGCAGAGATAAGATGCTAGTTGCTAGAAGGGTTTTTTTGTAGGGAGAACAGTTTCTGTGAGCTTATGGTTTTATCCCCCATCCCACACTTCACCTGGTTTAATAACGTCAGGACTTACAGGGATTCTTCCAGAGGGATTCTTCCAGAGCTTCCATGCTTTTTCTTCTTTCCATCTCCCTCCTTCTCTCATCCCCTCTTCAAAGCCCCGCCAGGTGGCTTTGACATCCGGTCATTTGGCGAAGGGTTAGATTGTGTCAGAGACTACACAGTATGGGCCCAGGGCTATGTGCTAGGAAGTACACACGGAAAAGGAAAGAGACAAGTGCCCACCCTTACTATGCTACCGAGGACAGAGCAGTATAACATGTCGCAGTGTACTTATTGCTTATAATACTAGGCTAAGCAGTCAATGATTCAGATATTGTGCGAAGCAGAAATTACATGGGCATTTAAGCTTCAAATAAATGACTTATACCTTTAGGGTTAGACTGCTGTGTTGGAAACATCAGCATAGATTACTGATGTAGTGGGGATAGGTGGTGACTCGTGGGAGGGGAAATCAGCTGCTGGTGTTTCATAGGGAGGTACATTAAAAATTAGCCAAGTCAAGATTATCAAAAATGTTGTGTATGGGTCTGTGTAGGTGTCTCTATTTCAACATTTGGGATAGTTCGGGCAACCAGGCATCTGCAGTGGTTCATAATTTAACCTGATACATTTTAATATATTCTCTCTTTATGGCTTCATCCTGTTATGAGCATACTACATCCAAAAGGGATGGCGGGATAAATTAACAAGTTAGATTATTTCCATGCTCTTCCAAAACAGCTGGGATCGGTGCAGACTCGGCTGGGTCCAGACGCTAGGGGTGAAAGTCCAGGTAACCACATCCAATCTTACGTCATCATCCTTCAGCTGGGCTCATCACTTCTTCTTCACTGCACTTCTCCTCAGCTTAGCAGCAAGAAAAGGAATGGAAAGAATCTAACTGGAGGGGAAAATAACTAGGGAGCTATTGTGGGAGTCAAAACAGGATGAAACGGCATAAAGTCACAATTAAGAAAAACACCTGAATCTTGCAATAGAGCTGTCAAAAACAATTATCAACACATGAAAATATATATATGCACTAATACTTCATGAGTCCATAAAAGAGTTAAAGTGCAAATAAAATAAGTCTATAATTAAAACTGTAGAAGTTCAAGGTCATAAAGGTCATCCTGTCTTCGGTAGCAACAATCAGGAAGTCTTTGCTGGTAAGTCTAGGTGCTTATCCGGTCCCTTCTCTGGTAGCAAGATCCTTCTATTGGGGCTCATCCGTCATCGGGGTTTCATACGGCCAAAAATCTTTCTTCCAGCGATGATATTTCAAATAACATTAGTCCATAATTATGCAAATAGGTCATTAATAGACATTAAAAGGGTGTAAACACGGATTCTCATGTGACATACAGCTTCCTCTGATATGGCAATTGTCTTTGTGAAGTGAACCATAATTAATAAGGCAAAAATATCTGTACTGTATATATCATTTAACTTGTTTCCAACAATACCTGAGCAATATTACTAATAGGATAGGTACAGCGTTAAAAGATGACATACAAAAGAAAACAAAACTTATCTGCTTTAATTCAAATAAACTAAGGTCTAATATATGTATAGGCTGAATTATATTTGTCATCCTAAGAGAGATATAGTTACAATGACATATGATGTTCAAAGGATGGCTAAGTTATAGCCTTAAACATATTAACGCATAGGTTATATTGAAATATACTAAAGTAAAGATGATAAACCCTAAAGTTAAAATAAAATAGGATTTATGGGAGAAATGTTCTTCCCATGGGATTCTATCAAATCATGGGTTCAATGTTGTTTGACTCATAATATATTTTTTGCTAAGAAACCAAATAAAATCCTACAAACCTAGACAAATGTTTTTTCCCTAACACCGCCTACAATGGGTTAAAAGGAAGAAACAGCATAGTGTATGAAAAATGCAGAAGTTACTTTCGCTTCGGTGTGTTAGCACGACATTAATATTAGCACTTGGGATAGAAGCGGATCATGAGCCTCAAGGAAAGCAAACCAAATGTTAGGTATCATTAAGAAGGGTATCTCGACCAGAACGAAGGAAGTCATCCTGCCACTGTACCGGGCTATGGTGCGCCCGCATCTGGAATACTGTGTACAGTACTGGTCACCGTACCTCAAAAAGGACATGGCAATGCTTGAGGGAGTCCAGAGAAGAGCAACTAAACTGATTAAGGGTATGGAAAACCTTACATACACTGACAGACTGAAGAAGCTGGGGCTGTTCTCCCTGGAAAAGCGGAGACTCAGTGGAGATATGATAGAGACCTTCAAGATCCTGAGGGGCATCGAAAAGGTTGACAAAGACAGATTTTTCAATTTGAAAGAAACCACAAGAACAAGGGGACACTCGATGAAATTGAAGGGGGACAGGTTTAAAACAAACGCAAGGAAGTTCTTTTTCACACAGAGGGTGGTGGACACATGGAACACCCTTCCGGAGGCCGTGATAAGAAATAGCACAGTACAGGGTTTCAAAGATGACCTGGATAGGTTCCTGGAAGACAAAGGGATTGAGGGGTACAGATAAGAGCAGTGGAAGGTTTAGAGATAAGTGTAGAGGTAGGCATAAAATTAGTCAGGGACCGCTGACTAGGCAATATGCCTGATGGGCCGCCGCGTGAGCGGACCGCTGGGCTGGATGGACCTCTGGTCTGCCCCAGCGGAGGCGACTACTTATGTACTTATGTACTTATGAGAACCCTATGCAATATGTTCCAGTTATTGTAGTTATTGGGGGGGTCGGTGAATCTGTTTGCATGTTGTTGTAACTTTAAGGAGGTGCCCGGAGCAGCTGTTGATTGTTTCCCACCACAAACCAAGATAAGTCATTACAGTTTTTTTCTACACAGATTTGGTTTATTGTATGCTCTGTACTGGTTTTGGTGGGTGAGACTGTGAACATTATGATGGTCTCTCTGCACAGCTACTCCGTGATCTTTGTTCACTGGGATAAAGTTGTGGGTCTGAATGTTCACTTTGTATAAGTCATATTCATGAATTGAACTTACTTTGAGACTTATAAAATATTTTTAGGTGATCAATGATAATCCAGTTATTGTAGAGACATGAATAATAAAAAACAAAAAGAAAATAGCTGCTGATAATTTCAAGTTAAAGAAATAGAACACTACATTTCCCAGTGTCCCTAACACAGACACATCAGCCAGGAAGTAACTCGGTATGTTTGTGTAACGGAAAAAAGAAGAAGAAGCATAACTCCTTTCTTAAACTTTGATCACAGACAAAGAATAAGGTTTGAAATGGTTATGGTGAGTAGTAAAAAAAAATAAATCTTCTTTCATTATATTGGTAATTATAGTGAGCGCTCATAAATGGAAATCCACTCGTATTTCCATAAACAATGAAGTTGACACAGGGCACAATACTACAGATAATGACTCATAGTAACATAAAAGACTGTAACGCTGAAAAATAGACAGACATTAATTGCGAGCAAATATCAAGGTAGTGCCCCTCTTGTATAATTTTTTATTTCCTTTTTATTTTTCCTATTTAGAGTACTCGCATGAAGTGTTCTCTTCAAGTGCACCGTAGTTTTTCCTAACTCTAGAAAACTAGATCGTTAGTAATGGGAAAAAGTGAGGTGATGGGAAACGCCCATAATAAAAATCCCAGACCTAGAAAGACAAAGGGTGCGTTTATTTTTACATTGCCAGTTATACTTAATGCCTGTCAGTTATTTGGTTAGACATAATCACTTGTCACGAATCCTTCCTATCTACGTACCCTATCTTCATATATTCCCTTCATTGCCAATCTAACATAACACTTTCTATTGAAAAACAATAGTGATCCAAATCATTTCTGTAATTTCGTTCTTCTCATTTTCAAAAACAATCCTTTATAATCCAGCAAACTTATATGAAATAAATAATTGTTTAATGAAAGCTTATGGTAACATTGAAACGCAGTTAAAATATATACTTCCTCTTTCAGTCTCATTCACTCATTCCCCTCACCCCCCCAATTTTTTTTTTTTTTTTTTTTTTCCCGTTCGTGACCACAAAAGAACAGGAAACAAAAAACCCACGAGAGCAATGCTTTCGCTGTCTCACAAAGCGCCATATGTTACACAGGTCAGTACACAAGCAGACAGCTAGCATAAACGGAAGAATAAAGGAAACCTGTAGACAGCATGACAAACTGAAAATATTACAGTAAAACACAGACTCAGAGCTATGCCAAGGCTAGAAGACCCCTCTTGTTAGTAGCAAAGAAATAAACCCATAAAAACAGAACTAATAAGCCAAAACCCATACAAAATAGTGGCCATACATAATAATACTACATCCTAAGGGGCTAGGTAACACAAAGCACAATGCAGAGAAGAGGTGTATACTTTCGGCTCAACAATGGTAGGAAATATGGGGGCAAAAGGAGGAACATGATCGTCTAAGCAACAGCTTAACAGAAGATCAAGAGGGGAAAGTGGGGGAAGGTGGGGAACGGGGTGCATTGCTGTTGAATAGTTTCACAGATATCATCTAATGCCTGAGAGATAGTGGCCCACGGGACAGGGGAGTAACGACCAGTATGTTTTGTAAGAGTGCGATCTGCCTGCCATTGCACTTGGTGTGCAACGGAAGGTGGAGAGATAGGGTAAGGGTTAGGAGTATACGCTGGGGAGAGAAAAGGGGCAGTTGACATTGGCAGAGAGTAATACAAACAGGAGAACCGAGATGCTAGCAGCAAAAGCGGAGAAGCATGAGAATAAGGAGCAGGCAACATGGGAGAAATAAACAATATATCCAACTACAAAGCGTACGAGTAACAAACTAATGAGTCTAAAAAATAAAACAAATAAGATTACTTACAAAATGATGCAATGTGATCACAAAAGAGCAGGTACCTGTGTAGCAATACCAGGTGTGGCCTGAGACCACAGAAACAGCATAACCACCAGTCAAAGCTGGTTCAACCGTCACACCATAACAGTGATAGTTTGATATAGCAGAGGAAATGTCAGGCGTGGCCCAAGACCACAAGAAATAAAGGAAAGAATTTAACCAGCAGTCGAATCAGTGTCCGTACCCAAAAAGAAAATTATAAGGAGAGTAAAAAGAAGGTATATAACGGGAAGTGTTAGCGACAATACAGCTGCGCTAAACTATACCTATGCTTAACTTATCACATGTATCCCGGCTGCATTCTCACCGGTCCTTAAACAAATAAAATACATATGCTGGCTACATTCCCACCAGTCAATAAACAAATTAAATACATATGCTGGCTGCACTCCCACCAGTCATTAAATAAATTAAATACATATGCTGGCTACACTCCCACCAGTCATTAAACAAATTAAATACATATGCTGGCTACACTCCCACCAGTCATTAAACAAATTAAATACATATGCTGGCTACACTCCCACCAGTCATTAAACAAATTAAATACATATGCTGGCTGCACTCCCACCAGTCATTAAACAAATTAAATACATATGCTGGCTACACTCCCACCAGTCATTAAACAAATTAAATACATATGCTGGCTGCACTCCCACCAGTCATTAAACAAATTAATTACATATGCTGGCTGCACTCCCACCAGTCATTAAACAAATTAAATACATATGCTGGCTACATTCCCACCAGTCATTAAACAAATTAATTACATATGCTGGCTGCACTCCCACCAGTCATTAAACAAATTAATTACATATGCTGGCTACACTCCCACCAGTCATTAAACAAATTAATTACATATGCTGGCTGCACTCCCACCAGTCATTAAACAAATTAAATACATATGCTGGCTACATTCCCACCAGTCATTAAACAAATTAATTACATATGCTGGCTGCACTCCCACCAGTCATTAAACAAATTAATTACATATGCTGGCTACATTCCCACCAGTCATTAAACAAATTAATTACATATGCTGGCTGCACTCCCACCAGTCATTAAACAAATTAAATACATATGCTGGCTACATTCCCACCAGTCATTAAACAAATTAAATACATATGCTGGCTGCACTCCCACCAGTCATTAAACAAATTAAATACATATGCTGGCTACACTCCCACCAGTCATTAAACAAATTAAATACATATGCTGGCTGCACTCCCACCAGTCATTAAACAAATTAATTACATATGCTGGCTGCACTCCCACCAGTCATTAAACAAATTAATTACATATGCTGGCTACACTCCCACCAGTCATTAAACAAATTAATTACATATGCTGGCTGCACTCCCACCAGTCATTAAATAAATTAAATACATATGCTGGCTACACTCCCACCAGTCATTAAACAAATTAAATACATATGCTGGCTACACTCCCACCAGTCATTAAACAAATTAAATACATATGCTGGCTACACTCCCACCAGTCATTAAACAAATTAAATACATATGCTGGCTGCACTCCCACCAGTCATTAAACAAATTAAATACATATGCTGGCTACACTCCCACCAGTCATTAAACAAATTAAATACATATGCTGGCTGCACTCCCACCAGTCATTAAACAAATTAATTACATATGCTGGCTGCACTCCCACCAGTCATTAAACAAATTAAATACATATGCTGGCTACATTCCCACCAGTCATTAAACAAATTAATTACATATGCTGGCTGCACTCCCACCAGTCATTAAACAAATTAATTACATATGCTGGCTACATTCCCACCAGTCAATAAACAAATTAAATACATATGCTGGCTGCACTCCCACCAGTCATTAAACAAATTAAATACATATGCTGGCTACATTCCCACCAGTCATTAAACAAATTAATTACATATGCTGGCTGCACTCCCACCAGTCATTAAACAAATTAAATACATATGCTGGCTACATTCCCACCAGTCATTAAACAAATTAAATACATATGCTGGCTGCACTCCCACCAGTCATTAAACAAATTAAATACATATGCTGGCTACACTCCCACCAGTCATTAAACAAATTAAATACATATGCTGGCTGCACTCCCACCAGTCATTAAACAAATTAATTACATATGCTGGCTGCACTCCCACCAGTCATTAAACAAATTAAATACATATGCTGGCTACATTCCCACCAGTCATTAAACAAATTAATTACATATGCTGGCTGCACTCCCACCAGTCATTAAACAAATTAATTACATATGCTGGCTGCACTCCCACCAGTCATTAAACAAATTAAATACATATGCTGGCTACATTCCCACCAGTCATTAAACAAATTAAATACATATGCTGGCTACACTCCCACCAGTCATTAAACAAATTAAATACATATGCTGGCTACACTCCCACCAATCATTAAACAAATTAAATACATATGCTGGCTGCACTCCCACCAATCATTAAACAAATTAAATACATATGCTGGCTGCACTCCCACCAGTCATTAAACAAATTAAATACATATGCTGGCCGCACTCCCACCAGTCATTAAACAAATTAATTACATATGCTGGCTACACTCCCACCAGTCATTAAACAAATTAATTACATATGCTGGCTACACTCCCACCAGTCATTAAACAAATTAATTACATATGCTGGCTACACTCCCACCAGTCATTAAACAAATTAATTACATATGCTGGCTACATTCCCACCAGTCAATAAACAAATTAAATACATATGCTGGCTACACTCCCACCAGTCATTAAACAAATTAAATACATATGCTGGCTACATTCCCACCAGTCATTAAACAAATTAATTACATATGCTGGCTACATTCCCACCAGTCAATAAACAAATTAAATACATATGCTGGCTACATTCCCACCAGCCATTAAACAAATTAAATACATATGCTGGCTACACTCCCACCAGTCATTAAACAAATTAAATACATATGCTGGCTACATTCCCACCAGTCAATAAACAAATTAAATACATATGCTGGCTACATTCCCACCAGTCAATAAACAAATTAAATACATATGCTGGCTACATTCCCACCAGTCATTAAACAAATTAATTACATATGCTGGCTGCACTCCCACCAGTCATTAAACAAATTAATTACATATGCTGGCTGCACTCCCACCAGTCATTAAACAAATTAAATACATATGCTGGCTACATTCCCACCAGTCATTAAACAAATTAAATACATATGCTGGCTACACTCCCACCAGTCATTAAACAAATTAAATACATATGCTGGCTACACTCCCACCAATCATTAAACAAATTAAATACATATGCTGGCTGCACTCCCACCAATCATTAAACAAATTAAATACATATGCTGGCTGCACTCCCACCAGTCATTAAACAAATTAAATACATATGCTGGCCGCACTCCCACCAGTCATTAAACAAATTAATTACATATGCTGGCTACACTCCCACCAGTCATTAAACAAATTAATTACATATGCTGGCTACACTCCCACCAGTCATTAAACAAATTAATTACATATGCTGGCTACACTCCCACCAGTCATTAAACAAATTAATTACATATGCTGGCTACATTCCCACCAGTCAATAAACAAATTAAATACATATGCTGGCTACATTCCCACCAGCCATTAAACAAATTAAATACATATGCTGGCTACACTCCCACCAGTCATTAAACAAATTAAATACATATGCTGGCTACATTCCCACCAGTCAATAAACAAATTAAATACATATGCTGGCTACATTCCCACCAGTCAATAAACAAATTAAATACATATGCTGGCTACATTCCCACCAGTCATTAAACAAATTAATTACATATGCTGGCTGCACTCCCACCAGTCATTAAACAAATTAATTACATATGCTGGCTGCACTCCCACCAGTCATTAAACAAATTAAATACATATGCTGGCTACATTCCCACCAGTCATTAAACAAATTAAATACATATGCTGGCTACACTCCCACCAGTCATTAAACAAATTAAATACATATGCTGGCTACACTCCCACCAATCATTAAACAAATTAAATACATATGCTGGCTGCACTCCCACCAATCATTAAACAAATTAAATACATATGCTGGCTGCACTCCCACCAGTCATTAAACAAATTAAATACATATGCTGGCCGCACTCCCACCAGTCATTAAACAAATTAATTACATATGCTGGCTACACTCCCACCAGTCATTAAACAAATTAATTACATATGCTGGCTACACTCCCACCAGTCATTAAACAAATTAATTACATATGCTGGCTACACTCCCACCAGTCATTAAACAAATTAATTACATATGCTGGCTACATTCCCACCAGTCAATAAACAAATTAAATACATATGCTGGCTACACTCCCACCAGTCATTAAACAAATTAAATACATATGCTGGCTACACTCCCACCAGTCATTAAACAAATTAATTACATATGCTGGCTACATTCCCACCAGTCAATAAACAAATTAATTACATATGCTGGCTACATTCCCACCAGTCATTAAACAAATTAATTACATATGCTGGCTACATTCCCACCAGTCAATAAACAAATTAAATACATATGCTGGCTACACTCCCACCAGTCATTAAACAAATTAATTACATATGCTGGCTACATTCCCACCAGTCAATAAACAAATTAAATACATATGCTGGCTACACTCCCACCAGTCATTAAACAAATTAAATACATATGCTGGCTACATTCCCACCAGTCATTAAACAAATTAATTACATATGCTGGCTACATTCCCACCAGTCAATAAACAAATTAAATACATATGCTGGCTACACTCCCACCAGTCATTAAACAAATTAATTACATATGCTGGCTACATTCCCACCAGTCAATAAACAAATTAAATACATATGCTGGCTACACTCCCACCAGTCATTAAACAAATTAAATACATATGCTGGCTACATTCCCACCAGTCATTAAACAAATTAATTACATATGCTGGCTACATTCCCACCAGTCAATAAACAAATTAAATACATATGCTGGCTGCACTCCCACCAGTCATTAAACAAATTAAATACATATGCTGGCTGCACTCCCACCAGTCATTAAACAAATTAAATACATATGCTGGCTACACTCCCACCAGTCATTAAACAAATTAAATACATATGCTGGCTGCACTCCCACCAGTCATTAAACAAATTAAATACATATGCTGGCTGCACTCCCACCATTCATTAAACAAATTAAATACATATGCTGGCTACACTCCCACCAGTCATTAAACAAATTAATTACATATGCTGGCTACACTCCCACCAGTCATTAAACAAATTAAATACATATGCTGGCTACACTCCCATCAGTCATTAAACAAATTAAATACATATGCTGGCTGCACTCCCACCAATCATTAAATAAATTAAATACATATGCTGGCTCCTGAACCCTATGAAGGCTAGTCTATACAGGACCAGTAGGATAGCTAAGGATGGGAGCCCGGTCCCGGGCGAATCAACATGGAATCCTGCTCCTGGGTCCACTGACACCACTGAGCCTGTGTAACAACAAACAAACAGGGTTAGTAAGGAAAGATAAACTAATGGTTAGGGCTGACCATATTCCATTGCTGGTTTCAAACTTTAAAAAAAAAAGAAAGAGTCAGCATAAAAGGGGAAGTAACAAACATGTAACCCAGAAACACACTTTTGGCCAAAAGTAATGGAGAAGCAATCTGACAAGCAGAGCATAGGCCTTCAATCCAGTGAGGTCTCTAAAAAGGGCATGTCTCCTCTTTCAACGTCGGGGTTCACCACTGATGTAGGCCGCTGTCCAGGCCTACTTTGGTAATGAGACCTCGAACGCTATATACTGGTTTCAATAAGTATATATTTATTTTATCAATCAGTAACAGCTTACAAGAATAGATCATATAGCATATAGCGTAACAGACGGTGATGATCTCTAGGCCTAGAGGTCCTCTGATGTCTGTTCTACCCCTCTGCCTTCTAAAGGCCTGGTTTTTATACATTTCTTAGTGGCCAACACCACGTTGGTTTACATCACATGATACATCTTTATTGGCTACTTTCCTATGCATTACTGCTTAGTTACATTCTTTTATTGGCTGGTTGACCTGCGTCACGTTATATGTTTACTCTGTTTACCGTAAGATCTAACCTGTTCCCCGAAATGCCTGTTTCCTCACCATATTAGTATTTCCGAGCACAAGACCCCCCCCCCCCCAACCGTAAATATCTCTGACACTGTAGATGATATCTCTTGAGAATTCTATCTTCGGACCATGGTCTGTTTATCTCTTCATGGTATCTGGCTGGGTGGGCCTGATGCCAGACCGCAGCATCAGGACCTGTTATTTTCTCTCAAGTTTCGCTGACACAGTAGTTTACTTTGCTTAGAAACTAGGTATTTCTTTATTTGTGCATGTCTTCTGGTAAATTGTGTGAAATATCTTTTTACAGTTAATCTACTGTTTCCATCAGCTGCAGAGATAAGATGCTAGTTGCTAGAAGGGTTTTTTTGTAGGGAGAACAGTTTCTGTGAGCTTATGGTTTTATCCCCCATCCCACACTTCACCTGGTTTAATAACGTCAGGACTTACAGGGATTCTTCCAGAGGGATTCTTCCAGAGCTTCCATGCTTTTTCTTCTTTCCATCTCCCTCCTTCTCTCACTATGCAGAGGTAGTGGGGTTTCCTGAGGGTGTGTGCAGTTATAAGGCACATAACCTATAGCAAGTGCTTGCCTACCAAATGCAGTTGGGGATTTCAAAGCAAAAATAAAGATACAGATAATCAAGTGGGGATGTCACCTTTCCCAGCGGCAGCAAATGAAGCCGAGAGGCATGCGATTAAGTAATACAGCAGGCAGGCCCAGAAGTGTTGTTTTCCCGGTGTTAATATTAAGAACAGTTTTGCTGGCAGCCATTTTAGGTCTGAGGCACACGTGGTCGTGCGTCAGCCATTTTAAATGCCTTTAGCCAGTTCATGTGGGGTTATCACGCTGTGTGATGGCTCCACATGGTTAGGCTTGCAATTAATGACAGCGATGGTTACATACTGGCATCTATTTGCAATTTGATAAGTAACACCATTTATTTGGCATTCTTCAACCTTATCGTACACATTCTTTAGTACAGTGATTTAATCCGGCCAGCAGAAGTATGATTTTAAAAAAAAGTAGGGGTGGGTTTAGTTACCGGTTGGGCAAAATGATTGGTAGGATATATTCATACAGATAATAAATCCAAAGGGACTGGTAACATAGCAGAAGAGAGTGTTCTAGGAGGTAAATGAGCTTAATTGGTATATTGGTATACTGGGGGATTATTTTATGTTTCTTATCTATGCTTTATTTGCCTTACTGCTTATATTGTACTGAAAATATTGATCAGGTTATGATATTAACATTTGATATCCGCTCTGCTCCTTTTAGTATTCTGTTATAGACATGCCATCACCCAAGAAGAAGAAGACTTCAAGTAAACATCATGCGCAAGTTACGGATAAGCAATTGCAGAGTAAATGGCCCGCAGGGACTCCAACATTGGCAGTGTCTGCAAAGTGCAAGGCTTCAAGGATCTTATGCAAGAACTGCGTCAGCAGGTACGGTTATATGGCATGCAGGAGATGTGGCAGAGGCTTCAAAGTATTGCTGCTCCCCAGGAGCCTCCGGCACACAGCGCCATAGACAAGGGTGAGTCTGACACTTCACATATCCACATACCCCATGCCATGCAAGAGGCTGGACCTACCGGTGGCTCAAATGAAAATGACCTATCTCTAGCCAAAGTCATTCAGATAGCACCAGTGTGTTACCAATAATGAGGTAGTGCAAGTAGTATGGACTCCTACAAGGCTGGCAACTACAACCGTACCTCAGGGACAAATGCCGGCAGCAGTCATAGAACCCAGCACTAGTGAAAATGTTTTGTATGTAGCGAATCCCCCGTCTCAAAAGATAAAGCAAAATATTTGGGCCAGGGAATTCATTGATATATTTGTATTGCTCTTTAGGGATCAGGATGACGTTAACAGGGAGGAAGGGGGCAGAGAACAGAAGTGTCACGACAGAGACCGTAGACCAAAAATTTTCAAAACTATCACTAATTGGGTAACTGCCATCCACATTTTTATGAGTGTAATTGTTGAAAAGCAGCCAGAGCTGAGCCCTTACCTTATTCGATGCTTAAATATTGTCACGAAGGTCCATAAAAAGTACAGCGGGAGGTCTTGGTTAAATTACAATTTAAAATTCAGAAAAAGTATGGCAGAGGACTCATCCATAACGTGGCACCACAGGGTGGTTGATCTGTGGTTGGAGGAAATGGAGGCAGATAGTTCCTTTAGCCCAAATATCAGGTTTCCATCGGGGGGATAGGACACGGACATCTCAGAAAAGTCAGACACAGAGAGCACTTCTCTTCCCTAGTAATAAAACTTGAGGACAGTTTAATAATGGCCAATGTACGTGGAACCCATGTAGGTTTCGCCACGTTTGCTCCCACTGTGGAGCCCCTCATGCAACAATGCAATGCAGGTCATTCAAAGACTGTCAAGCAAAACGTGGAAGTCACCCCCATATGCTCGAACTTTCTGGCCCCCAACACCAATTAACTTAGTGGCAATGCTGCCTTGGTTAGCACGATACCCTAAGCGTGATCAGGAGGAACAACTGCAGAGGGGTTTCTGGCATGGTTTTCGGATTCCTGTTAGTGGGCCAATTTGTAAGAACTCCCATATTCCACCTAACTCATGACACATTTTACAGTGGCAAGGGATAAAGTGAATAATGAAAGTGTGCTAGGCAGAGTTGCCAGCTTTTTCATGACTTGCCTTGTTGAAGACTTTGTAATCTCCTCATTAGGTGTGGTCCCAAAGAGAGAACCAGAATCATTTGATTCATAATTTGTCCTACCCCAAAGAATATTCCATAAATGATGCTATTGACCATCAATTGTGCGTAGTCAAGTATGCATCTATTGATCAGGTGGTTGATATAATCAAACAGGCAGGCAAAAGCTGACATTGAGTCGGCCTTTAGATTACTGCCAGTTCATCCAGGATCATTTTGCCTGCTTGGCTTCATGTTGAATGATGTATTTCACTATGACAAGTGCTTGCCCATGGGATGCTTCATATCCTGTTGGTGCTTCAAGCAATTCAGCTCTTTCATACACGGGGGTAGAACAGGTGGCAAGGTTCTTGTTTGTTATCCATTACTTTGATGATTTCCTATTCATTGGCAAGAGCTTTAGAGAATGTGCCCACGCATTGGGATCCTTTTAACGAGTGGTCAAGAGACTCGGAATACCCCTTGTACCTGAGAAAACTGTAGGCCCCATTCACTGCTTGACCTTCTTGGATATTGAGTTGGATCCTGCAAGACAGGTATTTAGGCTACCCATTGGATAAACTAGCTAGGTTCCACGCAGAAATGCAGAAGTTTGGACAGGCAAGGAAAGCTACACTGAAACAGTTTCAGTCCCTTTTGGGCATTTTGCTCTTTGCGGTGTGTATTATCCATACGAGCAGGATCTTTTCATTACGGCTAGCCCTAGCAACTGCCGGTGGAAAAAGAGGTCCCCACATTATTAGGATGACACTGCCTTTGTAAGCTGAGAGGTTGTATGTTTACCCTTTTACTAAGACAATTATCATGGGCCAGTGCGTTAACCATAACAAAGTCCTTTAAATACCTGTGGGCTTCGGTGCTGTTGCCACACAGAACTCGTTAATGCTGGTTAATAAAAAGAGGCCTCAATGATAGTTAAATGGTGGGGCTGAGAAATATTAGGATAGTGCATCAAAACAGAAGACAGAAAGAGTAGTAATTAGGAACTGACCAACAAGGAGGAAAGAGATGCTCTGGCTTTATGATTTAGCTTGACTTTAAAGCAGGGGTGCCAACCTTTTTGCTTCCCTGGTCCGCATTGGCTGAAAAAAATGTTTCTGGGGCACTGCAAACGCTGCAGCAAGACAGAGGAGGGAGCCGGCAAGACGGTAAACACCTGGGGGCAGCAGAGGAAAACACTGCATCGCCCTTGATGGGGGCCGCACACAATACTTCACGGGGCCACATGCGGTCCTCGGGCCACAGGTTGGACACCCCTGCTTTAAAGAAATGACTAGTAAAAACACCAAACATATGCTACAGCTAATTACGTTTGATCCCAGGTGATATTAAACGGATGCTATTATTTGTAAGTTGAAAGAATATCTTTGCATAGGCATAGTATGCAGACTTATATCTTTATGATTAATTCCTCACTTTCACACTCCCATGGAAGATAAAATGAGGCCCAGTCTTAACTGTATGACAGCACATGGTCAACCTGTTTTTCAGGGAGAAATCGAACCTTATATATTAACTAGTGTTTTAGCCTGTTACATTAACGGGTGCTAGAGTACATGTCTGTCTGTCTTTTTTTAAAAAAAAATTTGTCTCTCTCTCCTTGGACGCTGTCATTCTTTCTGTCTGTGTCTTTCCCTGGCCCCCTGTCTGTCTATCTTTATTTCTAACTCTATCCTCTTCCCTCAATCCTGTATGTGGCCTTTTTTCTTTCTCCTCCCCATTTCCTTTCAACATCTGCTCCCCCTGTCCTCTACACTTCCATTCAGTGTGTCTCCCTTTCTCTACCCCTTCCATCTACTGTTCACCCTCTGTCTTGCCCCTCTCTTCTCTTTCCATCCAGTGTCCGCCCTCTCTCTCTCTCTGTTCCATATGGCCTCTCTCCATCTCCTCCTTCCTTTTCCTTGGTCTGGCATACCTTCCTCCTTCTCTCCAAGCCATTCTGTCTCCCTCTGCTCCCTTTTCTCATTTAACTACTTCATTGGGCAGCAGCAGCATTCACAATTCATTGCTGTTGCTGGCTTCAGGTCTTCCTCTCTGGCCGGTCCTGTCTTCATGAAAACAGGAAGTAGGCAGGACCGGCCAGAGAGGAAAGCCTGAAGCCAGCAACAGCAGCGAATTGTAAACGCTGCTGCTGCCTGAAGCACCCGAGGCAGACGCTTCTCTCCCCTCCCAGCCCAACCCCCGCAGACTCTGCGACCCTCCCAGCAAGATGACTTTTTTTTTTTTTTTTATATATAATATTTATTTATTGGGCATAAAAAATATCAGACAGTACAACATCAAGCTTGTATATGGCAGCAACATCAAAATTGAAACAAAACCCAAAAAGCATCGCCAATACATGAATAGATATCATCAAAACAGCCCAATACAGCATTTTATTCTTAACCCCAATCCGCCCTCCATGTGAACCTCCCGTCTATTCCTTCTCCTCCCCTCCCCCCCCCAAGAACTCCCCAAACCCAACCCCAACCCAAACCCAGACCCGTGTGGTGCATAACACTTGGCAAGAAGACATACCAAGTAAAGTGTAGAAAGAAAGAGAATAAGAAAGAGAGTGCGAAAAGGAATCAGGACATACGTCCCAGCACAGGCCCTGTGAAGTACAGAGCTCACGGACCCCCACCCCCACCTCAGTGTCCCATCGCTCAATTATTCAATAGTATGCTTCGTTCCCTATGAGAGAGGGACATCCAGTACCCCTCCCACACATCCTGAAATTTGGCCCACCTACTCTCGTCATGGGACCCCACCATCTTACGCTCGATCAGCGCCATTTCAAATAGGGACCCCTGCCATTGGGGAAAGGATGGGCTAGAGGAAGCCCGCCAAAATATTAAGATGGTCCTCTTAGCCAGGAGTAGAGCCTTAAACACCAACAATTTTTGTCCCCCAGAGCAATTTGAGAGAGCCGTTCCGTCGTAGAACAGTGCTACCTCCGGGGTACATGCTGGGAGCGTAAGGGAGAGGGAGGACAAAAAAGCCCACACTCGCTTCCAGAAACCCTGTATGAGAGAACATCCCCAGAACATATGTCCCAGGGTGGCGGGAGTCACTGAGCATTTGGGACAGTGCTCGTGCTCCGCAAAGCCCGCTCTGTAAGCTCTCCGAGGGGAGATGTACGTTCGCTGAAGGAATTTATACTCCTGTTCTCTGTGTATCATATTGCAGGAAAGGGAGCGCAGGAAACCAAAACAATGGGAAAGCAAATGGGGTGTAATAGTACAGTTCAGGTCAGCGCTCCATGCCCCAGCCAAGAAAACAGCCCTCTCCGAAAACAAGAACAGCCCCAGCTCAGTAACATAAAAACGCAGGCGCGGAGCAGAATCCTCTCCCAATGCTAGGCAGCGACCCAATCTCTTAGCCGCCGCTGCGCATCGGTCAGCCCCCTTAAGCCCAGCAATATAGTGACGAAGCTGTCCATAACTAAACGTATCCACTCGATCTAACCCATATAAGGACACCAGTCCCTCGGCGGATATAATAACCCCATGGTCATCAAGAACATCTCCCACTCTCCGAATTCCCCGCAAATGCCAAAGTCGAAATACCTGATTGTCATTACCCGGGCTGAACAGGGGGTTCCCGGTAAGCGGCAACAGTGGAGAGGCATTGTAAGGTATACTCAGACGCTTACAAAGCAATTTCCAGATGATTCTCATATATGCCCATACCACGTGTCTCCGTTGTATTAGGTCTAACTGGGCCGATGGGGCATGCAACAAGAACAATCCGGAGACCGGATATAAAAAGTCCCGTTCAACGGTAAATGTCAAGAAGGAAGAGCTCTCTAAACACCAATCTCGGAGCAGTCTCATACCACACGCTAGATTATAAGCTCGTAAGTCCAAAAGACCGAATCCGCCCTGTGCCTCCGGTAGCATCAATACACTCAGGGGCAATCTGGGCCGCCGACCCCTCCACAAAAATATCCGCAGGGCTCCATATAACTCATCTAGATCCGCCCGGCGCAACCAAAGCGGCAGAGTCTGTAGCAAATAGAGCCAACACGGCACTATCATCATGTTATATAAGAAAATTCGACCTGCCATGGAGACTGGCAGAGCTCCCCATAGGCGGAGGCTCTCAATAGACCGTCGAAGTAGGGGTCGGACATTGATCTCATATAGGCGAGATAACGACGCTGGGATGAAAACTCCCAGATATTTTACCTGTAAGGAGGCCTCCTTCATGGGGAAATCTGACCAATTATGCGCGATACTTAAATGGATAGGCAAAGCCTCAGATTTAGATACATTAAGCTTCAGACCCGATAGTGCTCCAAACGAATCAAACAGGTCCAACAAAGGGGAAAGATGAGCAACCGGATCGGTGAGGAGGACCATGATATCATCCGCGAAGGCCATGCATCTCAAGGATGAGCCCCTCATCTCCACTCCCACGATCGAAGGATGGGTGCGGATACCCAATAATAGAGGTTCTAGAAATAAGATGTAAAGTAGTGGGGACAAAGGGCAGCCCTGCCTAGTGCCTCGCCGCAGAGAGAAAACCGAGGATGGTTGCCCATTGACCAGCACCGCAGCTTCCGGATTGGAGTATAGTGCTTGTAGAGCCCCCATAAAAAACCCCCCAATCCCATATCGTTGTAACAAGGGGAACAGAAAAGCCCACTCCACCCGGTCAAAGGCCTTTTCGGAGTCAAAACTAATAGCCAGAGCTCGCTGTTCCTGGGAAGTGCAATGGGCCAGTGCAATCAAGAGCTTACGGACATTATGACCTGCCTGTCTCCCCTTCACAAAACCCGCTTGTTCCACCCCTACCAACGATGGAACCATAGGGGCCAATCTATTAGCCATTATTCGGGCTAAAATTTTTAAGTCAACGTTGATAAGTGAGATAGGGCGGTAAGACTCCACCAGAAGCGGGTCTTTACCAGGTTTAGGTAAAACTGTTATCAACGCCCGATTGGATCCCATCGGAAACTGTCCCCCGTCCACTGACTGTTGAAAATAGTTTCGCAGCGGGTCCGCCACATAGCCTTGGAGTATCCTATAGAACTCCCCACTATAACCGTCCGGGCCCGGGGACTTACAGAGAGGAAGAGTCTTTAGTACCCCCAATACCTCCTCCCGAGTAATTACGGTGGCCAATCTGTCTCTATCCTCCTCTGAAAGGCTCGGTAGGGGTAGAGAGTCTAAGTAGTCTTGAATCTGAACATCCTTATCCACCACCTCCGCCGAGTAAAGGTTACTATAAAATGTAACAAAGAGCCGTTCTAAATGGGATTGTGCTGTCACTAGTCGTCCCCCGGCCTCCCTGAGAGAGGTAATGGAAGAAGACCCCCTCCGCGCCCTAGTTAACTGAGCCAGCATTCTACCCGGCTTGTTGCCAAAGCGATGTAACCTATACTTATAGTAAAAGAGGGTCTTTTGGGCTCGTTCATGTAAAAGGGCATGGAGCGCCGACTGCGCCATCCGAAATTCCCGTTTATGAGATCCCGTAGGGGACCGCAGGGCCAAAAGCCTGCTCTCCCTAACCTTGCGCTCAAGGGCCAGAATCCTGGCCGCCAACATTTTCTTTTTACGAGCGCAATATGCCAACACCGCACCCCTAAGCACCGCCTTAGCTGTTTCCCAAAAGAGACATCCATCCCCAATATGCTCCCCATTGAATTCTACATAATCTCGCCACTGTTGCTCAAGGAAAGTTTTGAATTCAGGGTCTGAGTACAATGCTACAGGAAATCTCCATTTACCCCCTCCACCCTGTTGGCCCCCTGTCAAGTTCACATCCATCCACACCGGAGTGTGGTCAGAAATGACCAGCGCACCTATTTCTGAGGTATATACTGCTGAAAAGAAAGAGCGAGACAAGAAGACAAAATCAATTCTAGATGAAGAATCATGTGCTCTAGAGGAATGTGTGTAGTCTTTTTCATCAGGGTGCAGAGTTCTCCAAACATCCACCAAATTCAAAGCATCCATCCACGCCCTTAGCCCATTGTCAGATCTACCCGACGGCCGGAGGTCTCCCCTGACAGAATCCAATACGGGATCCAAAACAGAATTAAAGTCCCCCAAGAATATCATAGGGACCTCCGGCGTCAGAGAGACGGACATCAGAATCCCCAAAAGTTTCTTGTAAAAGGCTCGTTGGGCACTATTGGGAGCATATACTGAGACCAAAAGCACCGGCCTATGGGATAGCTTGCCCTGAACTATCACATAATGGCCATCTGGATCTGAAATAATTCGGGAATGTTCAAAGGGTATCGCTTTATGGATCAGTAAGGCCACCCCGGCCTTTGCCTTAGGGGAAGAGGCTGAAAAGCATTGCCCTACCCACGACCTTTTCAATTTACCATGTTCTACTTCACTAAGTTTAGTCTCCTGCAACCCCACAATATCTGCCTGGTGTCTTGCTAAATGTTGTAAAATCTTAGTCCTCTTAATAGGAGAATTGATTCCCGAAACATTCCACGTCACACAGCGAACTCCTCTCTTAGGGGACATCCCACACAAAATTCATGTCCACTTTCAAACCATAGAAAGAGAAACTCGTTGCCAGGAGTCCCAGCCCTCCCCCTAGCAACCAACCATCCAATCCCCTTTCATCCATGTCCACGTCAACACCACACACATCCCCTCCCTCCCCCCCCCTCCCAGGACCCTCACAACCCCTCCCCACCCTACCTCCCCCCTTGAAATACCACCACCACGCCATGGAGGGCTTACAGAGGCCCAGTCCCCCTCCCCCGACCCATATAAACAGTGCCCCAAATATTCCCATCTCTAAAGCACAACATAGTAAACCAGAATTTAACACATAAATATGTCTATTCCCCATCCCAGCTAAGTTAACAAGCCCGGGTGTCCTCACCGAGTGCAGCCCTTAAGCCCCTTAGAAAAAACCCATCTAGTGAGTACTGATAAGCCAGCACTTAGCATATGAACATAGTCTCACAGACCCTAGAGCCATAGAAACAGCATACATCAAGGCAGTCTCACTGAAAGCCCTGGAAAGGGGCTCACCCGTTCTTCAGCAGCCTTAGGCCGCCAGTCACTGGACGCCAGGAGCCAGCGCGCCCCTTCAGGTGCGAGCAGCCAAATCAGGATACCAGGCGTTCAGCTGCGCGCGGGCCGCCGCACTCGTGTCAAACACTACAGGTTGTCCATTGTAAAGAACCCGAAGTTTGGCTGGAAATTGTAGGGTAAACCGCAACTGTTTCTCCACCAAGATTTTGCAGACGGGCGAATAGCCTCTCCGCAGGGCCGCCACCTGCGCCGAGTAGTCCTGAAACAGCAGAATCCTATGGTTCTGGAATAAGAGTTCTTTCCGTTGTCTAAAGTTCTTCAACAGCAAATCCTTAATAGCAAAATTCAGGATGCGTATGATCACTATTCTGGGTTTAGGTGACCCCTCCTGCTTTCTGCCCAGTCTGTGAGCCCTCTCAATCCTGAGAGGGCCGAAGGTAGAGGCTAAAAGCAGCTCCTCCGCTAGCCATTTTTCCAGCACTGTATGTAGGTCAGAATCCAGCACAGTCTCTGGGATGCCTACCAAACGTAAGTTATTTCGCCTGGAGCGATTCTCCAGGTCTTCCAGCTTGTCTGATGTGCCTTGGACTGTACATTTGAGCTGACGCAGTTCTTCCTGCACCAGAGTGAGGGAATCTTCGGTAGTGCTCACACGCTGCTCCACCTCAGTCACCCGGTTATTGAAGGTAGTCACTGAGGCTGAGAGTGATGCCAGGGATTCGGTAACCTGATCCAGCCTAGTCCCCAGTGCCAGAACCACCGCCTCCGTAATTCGTGCGACCATGTCCTCGCACGTGGCTTCCGCGGTCTCCGGGGCGCCCGCCATTTTGTTTTCGGCCCCCACTCCCGGCTTCGGTTTTTCGCGCTCCTTTCTGCCGCCTCTAGTTGCCATCTCCGGGGTTCCTTTTTGGACAAATTTGTCCATATAATTGCTGGCTGGTTATGAAGCAATTTGGGGTATTTTCGCATAGAGAATCTTGTTCAAAAGGGCCGGTGCAGAGGGAGAACAGCGGAGCTCAGGGGAAACACGTCTTCCCTGCGCTCTGCACGGCCACGCCCCCCCAGCAAGATGACTTTAATACCAAACCTCCCTCCAGCGTTGGCAAGCCGCAGCACGCTAAACAGGCTGCTTCGCGGCAGAGGGACTCAACTGCAGGAGAAAGCCCGAAGCAGCCTGTTTAGTGTGCTGCGGCTGCCAACGCTGGAGGGAGGTTTGCGCCGGTATGTGCAGGAGCGGTATGTCCCTCCCAGTCCAGTACGTGTGCAGCACATTGCGCGGCGCATCCTCCCACGATCCTGGGTCGGCCACAGCGCTCCAGTGTGGGCTCTAACCACGCATCCGCTCTCCTGCCTGCCACGGACCTACGGATCACGGAAGCACGCAGGCAGGAGTGCGCATGCGCGGCTAGCTTTTTATTATATAGGATGCAAACAAAGGCTTTCTTAGGCTTGATAGTTTTTCTGTTTCTTGATTTACTACCTACTTCCCCGTAGGCATGGTTTTCAGATTTTTATTTTGCAAGGCTGAGATCTTTTGGAAGTAAATCATTCTAGCCATTGGTTCTGTGGTAGATGGCAAAGGATAATAATAACACTACATACAACTCCCTTCTACTCAAAAACACACTCCAAAGAAAAAGAGGGTAAAGTGGAAATGAGTGACAGAATCCCTCCTAGTGCAAAGGCTTCAAAAACCGATGTGAAGGAATATAAAGGAAAAAGTGTCAGAGCTCCCCCCCCCCCCCCCCCCACATACACCTACTTGAGTGAAACAAGTGTGGGAAAAATCTCCAGGAGTAAATCTCATCATAGGCATAAAAATCCTTTCACATTGTGAGATGTTACAAGCCTTAAGCAATGCAGAGAAAGCACAGATTTAATCCTTGAGCACTCTCAGTTGCATACTAGCTTCACTTAAATAATCATGAAGAAAAAGCATGTATACTTATCCCATGCAACGGTAAGTATGTGAGCAAGTGTCCCATCGACGCGGTGCCCAGTGTTTCACCAGAAACGGCTGCTTCAGGATGTGCTGGCTCCTGTGAACAGTGCAAAAGCCCAGCTCAAAGACTGTGACAGCAAGAAAATAAAAAAAACTCCAATAAAAACAAACATCTTTCTTGCTGCTGGCATACCCAACCACTTGAAACTCCTCTGCTCCTATGTGGCCTCCCAAAAATGGCCGCGGCAAACCTCACCAGATCAATCCCTGACATCAGCGAGAACTAGCCTATGGCAGTGAAAGTCAAATAAGCCCCGCCCCGAAACAGAAACGGGGAGGGAATTCGAAAATGCACTACATATGGGTAGAAAAACTGTTCCCCTTAAAATTATCACATTTGATTCCAATCCATCCGAATATTAACGCCTATGGGTTCTTCACTGTTGAGAGTATGGATCCAAAATAATAATAAGTTTCTTTGATGAGTAAAAGAATCTTCAAAATCTGAATCCTCCTTCAGCAGATCCCAATGATGTCTCACCACTTCCACAATCTTCCTAGTAATAAGTGCAAATTGTAAAACACACGTAAGGGTTTGCTTATCTTGTTCCCATTGATTCTGAACAAAGGATAGTAGACAGGTAGATGAGAGGGATAAAGCAAAATGCAAAAGAATGAAGGTTAGACAAAGTCACCATCAAAAAGATATAAAAAGGATGAAATCAGTCCAGAGAAAGGCTACTAAAATGGTGCATGGTCTTAGTCATAAGATGTATAAGCACAGATTTAAAGATCTCAATAGGTCTACTTTGGAGGAAAGGCAATAACAAGGAGATATGTTGGAGATGTTTAAATACCTAAATAAAAGTGCATTAGTCAAGTCTCTTTCACCTAAAAGGAAGCTCTGGAATGAGAGGTCATAGAATGAAGTTAAGAGGTGATAGGCTCAGGAGTAATCTAAGAAAATACAGAAAGGGTGGTAGATGCATAGAACAGTCATCTCCTGGAAGATGTGGTAGAGACAGAGACTGTATCTGAATTCAAGAATGCCTGGGATAGGCCCATGGGATCTCTTACAGAGAGAAAGAGATAATGGTTACTGTGGATGGGCAGACTGGATGGTCCATTTGGCCTTTATTTGCCATCAAGTTTCTATATGGACAGAGATGCAACCAAGCAAATAACTCACAATCAATTTTCATCTAGACACCATCAGTGAAACATCAACTTGGTGTTTCTACGTGATTTACAGCAGCTCTAAATACCACAGTTTAAAATGTGCTACTATATGCATTATCATGTATTATAAAATGGTATGTTCCTCAGCAATATGGCTGCTTTATACACAGGGATATCTAGACACAGCCAGTACACCCAAAGTTAAGTCAAAACCTTTCCAAAATGACAGCTTGCCATGGATGCCATTTACTTATGTAAATATTGATATTTTCATCTGTAAATCAGGAATAATACTTCTAAAATAATCATCCTGTATTTTTCAACCAGTGTTCCATAAGCATCCTTAACCGGTTCTATACAATTTGACAATATATTACAATAGTGTGCATTTATCCAAAATAGTTGAATGCATGATGGATTCTCCTTTGATAAAATAACAACTGCCTATTTTAATTCAATTGACATGAGTTATTTATAAAGTAGCAAATTTGTGAGGCAATCAAATGGAGTCAATGTTTGCTTTTCATGTTAGTTATGGAGGTTGAGTGTCCACTTATTTTCAGCTGTCCTCAGAATAGCAGTGCTGAATATATGCAATGATGATTATCATATGCTGCTCTAGCAAGGAGCAGATCAATATACTTTGTGATTACCCTAAAATACATACAAAGTATAACATGGGCTCTTGTGTCTTCATATCAAAAATCAAGACGAGGCTTTGGGAATCATCCTTAATTCAAAAAATGCAGAGCAACTTTTGTTTCTGGCTCTAAGAGTTGCTAAAACAACCAGGATCTCCCAAGACTAGAGGTATTGCTTTTCTAATTTTTCTGGAAATTGGGTCTGCCTATGGTGGGAACATACTTTTGACATACGATTTAACTGGATGCAGATCATTTCAGCAATAAGTGGAATATAAATTTTGTCTTTGGTTCTTTAGCATACTCTATGATGTATTGTGTTTCATTCTGGAATGTGAGTTGTAGGTTCTAGATTGAGACATTGAATATAAAGATTCTGCATTGGTTGCTACGGTTGTTTACTACTGAGTTATTCTCAACTGAGACGCTGTTAGGAGTTTGGAGATGGCATACGTCTTGAGATCAGTGGTTAACTCTGTGCGTTTGTTGCATTCTAGAGTAAGTTAATATCTTCTGATGTATTTTATGGGAGCCTTACTCTTCACATTAGCAAGTGCTTTGCAGAGGTTTCAATGCTTTTGATAAAGTTAAGTCCCAGGTCTGGAGCTACTCTGAAGTGGCTGTTTCTCGTATCCATTTGAAACTAACTTAAACGCAAGTCACCACAAAGCTGTTGATAGCTTGAAAACAATGATAACATGAATATTTTGATAAAAGAGCTGTAGATTCTATACAGAGGAACTGACAACTATAGTTTGTTGCCTTTAACTCCAGTAATTTGTTCTTTAAGAAATTGTAAAATAAAATACCTATCCTAATATCTGTGCTTGCTTTTCCAATAAAACTTGCAATTCTTTGAGATTTATATTATCTCAAATTTGTGTAAATCTTGATAAAAAATTGTTTTTTGCTGATGTCATGTTTGAAGCACTTGTGGTCCATTTTGTAAGGAGTTTCTGTTATTACAACATTCACCTAGAAAATAATATCTTTGGTTTTTATTTTAAAAATATGTATGTCAACCTGTAACCGTTCTGAGCTGTTTAGGGAGAATAGAATAGAAAATGAATTAATTACTTATGTAAGTTTTAGGGACAGTTTGAAAGTGCTGAGCCTCAGGGTATCTGAGATGCAGAGCCAGTTATGCATACCTCTGCATAGACATGCATTGGCTTCTTGCTTCTTTGGTTTTGGAAGAGGGTATTCTTTAAGGGAATAGTTTTAGAAATCTTTTTTCCACTCATAAAGCCTGTTTTAGACACACTGAAAAGCAAGATCCCCAGCTCTGCCCATCCTTGAGGTTCCAACTTAATGCCATTTGATTTCCATCTCTTTTGAAAGTGAAGTGACATCTTTATGGGCATTTTATTCAGCTTAAAATTACTGTTAGCAACTGAAGAGACAAGATATACAGTAGTGATGGCTTTCAAAATCTTGCTCTTCGTTGACAGAAATGTGTGGCAAATGCTAACATTTATATAGAAAAGTAAATATATGTAATAAAAGAGTATGTTTCAAATATTATTTTGGGGTTTTATTTTTAATTTATTACAATATCTTCATTTAAACAAATGTTATGGAGATAGAACCATTACTTTTCATTTAACCTGTGTAAAAATAATCATGTGGTCAATATTTAAGGTGATTTAAACAGTTCCTGGCCAGTTAAATGGCTTGTAGGTGGCTAACTGAGCATATTCAACAGCACTTAACTGGATAATGCCCCTGAAAATGCAAATATAGCAGCCACCTGACTCTTTTTCTTCTTTCCAGCTGTCTACTATCCTCAATAGTAGTGCAGGAGGAGTCCAGAAGGAGGTCCAGCAGGAGATCACCAACAATTCTGCAGACCAGGAAGAGATCAAAAACACCTCTGTAGAACAATCACAGAATGGTGTGGCTGAAGGATCAAGCCAGTCACTTACCATCCGAGAGGTAAAATCTTGGTGTAAACTGCTCATTAAACCATGTTAAAATGTTTTTCAGTGTCACACCTCTCCCTCCATCACTATGTCCAACATTCTTTCCCCTTGCATCCCCTTCAATCTGTCCCTCTGTTCCCTGTTCCCTTTCCACCACCATATCCAACATTTCTCCCTCTCATCCTTCTCTTCCCCATGTATCTCTACTTCACTCTGCTCTCTCTCTCTCTATGCCCAATTTTCCTCTTTCTTCCTTTCCCCATGTGCACCATCTTTCCCTTTCACTTACACACTCAGCCCCAACAATTCTCCCTTTCTATCCCCTCCCTTGTGTCCCAAGGTCATGCCTCCTCCCTTCCTTCTGTGTCCTGAATTTGTCCCCCTCCCTGCATTCCAACCTTTGTCCCAAATCCATGTTCCTCTCATGTTCCAATGTGCTCCTCCTCCCCCCTCTATTCTCCCTTTGTCCCATGTTATCCCTTCTCTCCCTTAATTGATCAGAGCCATCCAGCTGGGCATGCACCCCTCTGCCGAAACCAGATCAGTTTCAGGAACAGGAAGATATGACAGAGATGATTAAATACCCATGTGGAATAAATGCGCATGAGTCAAGTCTCTTTCATCTGAAAGGAAGCTCTGGAATGAGAGGGCATAGGATAAAGTTAAGAGGTGATAGGCACAGGAGTAATCTAAGGAAATACAGAAAGGGTGGTAGATGCATAGAACAGTCATCTCCTTGAAGATGTGGTAGAGACAGAGACTGTATCTGAATTCAAGAATGCCTGGGATAGGCCCATGGGATCTCTTACAGAGAGAAAGAGATAATGGTTACTGTGGATGGGCAGACTGGATGGTCCATTTGGCCTTTATTTGCCATCAAGTTTCTATATGGACAGAGATGCAACCAAGCAAATAACTCACAATCACTTTTCATCTAGACACCATCAGTGAAACATCAACTTGGTGTTTCTACGTGATTTACAGCAGCTCTAAATACCACAGTTTAAAATGTGCTACTATATGCATTATCATGTATTATAAAATGGTATGTTCCTCAGCAATATGGCTGCTTTATACACAGGGATATCTAGACACAGCCAGTACACCCAAAGTTAAGTCAAAACCTTTCCAAAATGACAGCTTGCCATGGATGCCATTTACTTATGTAAATATTGATATTTTCATCTGTAAATCAGGAATAATACTTCTAAAATAATCATCCTTCTGTATTTTTCAACCAGTGTTCCATAAGCATCCTTAACCGGTTCTATACAATTTGACAATATATTACAATAGTGTGCATTTATCCAAAATAGTTGAATGCATGATGGATTCTCCTTTGATAAAATAACAACTGCCTATTTTAATTCAATTGACATGAGTTATTTATAAAGTAGCAAATTTGTGAGGCAATCAAATGGAGTCAATGTTTGCTTTTCATGTTAGTTATGGAGGTTGAGTGTCCACTTATTTTCAGCACTGCTGTCCTCAGAATAGCAGTGCTGAATATATGCAATGATGATTATCATATGCTGCTCTAGCAAGGAGCAGATCAATATACTTTGTGATTACCCTAAAATAAATACAAAGTATAACATGGGCTCTTGTGTCTTCATATCAAAAATCAAGACGAGGCTTTGGGAATCATCCTTAATTCAAAAAATACAGAGCAACTTTTGTTTCTGGCTCTAAGAGTTGCTAAAACAACCAGGATCTCCCAAGACTAGAGTTATTGCTTTTCTAATTTTTCTGGAAATTGGGTCTGCCTATGGTGGGAACATACTTTTGACATACGATTTAACTGGATGCAGATCATTTCAGCAATAAGTGGAATATAAATCTTGTCTTTGGTTCTTTAGCATACTCTATGATGTATTGTGTTTCATTCTGGAATGTGAGTTGTAGGTTCTAGATTGAGACATTGAATATAAAGATTCTGCATTGGTTGCTACGGTTGTTTACTACTGAGTTATTCTCAACTGAGACGCTGTTAGGAGTTTGGAGATGGCATACGTCTTGAGATCAGTGGTTAACTCTGTGCGTTTGTTGCATTCTAGAGTAAGTTAATATCTTCTGATGTATTTTATGGGAGCCTTACTCTTCACATTAGCAAGTGCTTTGCAGAGGTTTCAATGCTTTTGATAAAGTTAAGTCCCAGGTCTGGAGCTACTCTGAAGTGGCTGTTTCTCGTATCCATTTGAAACTAACTTATACGCAAGTCACCACAAAGCTGTTGATAGCTTGAAAACAATGATAATGTGAATATTTTGATAAAAGAGCTGTAGATTCTACACTGAGGAACTGACAACTATAGTTTGTTGCCTTTAACTCCAGTAATTTGTTCTTTAAGAAATTATAAAGTAAAATATCTATCCTAATATCTGTGCTTGCTTTTCCAATAAACTTGCAATTCATTGAGATTTATATTATCTCAAATTTGTGTAAATCTTGATAAAAAATTGTTTTTTGCTGATGTCATGTTTGAAGCACTTGTGGTCCATTTTGTAAGGAGTTTCTGTTATTACAACATTCACCTAGAAAATAATATCTTTGATTTTTATTTTAAAAATATGTATGTCAACCTGTAACCGTTCGAGCTTCTTAGGGAGAATAGAATAGAAAATGAATTAATTACTTATGTAAGTTTTAGGGACAGTTTGAAAGTGCTGAGCCTCAGGGTATCTGAGATGCAGAGCCAGTTATGCATACCTCTGCATAGACATGCATTGGCTTCTTGCTTCTTTGGTTTTGGAAGAGGGTATTCTTTAAGGGAATAGTTTTAGAAATCTTTTTTCCACTCATAAAGCCTGTTTTAGACACACTGAAAAGCAAGATCCCCAGCTCTGCCCATCCTTGAGGTTCCAACTTAATGCCATACGATTTCCATCTCTTTTGAAAGTGAAGTGACATCTTTATGGACATTTTATTCAGCTTGAAATTACTGTTAGCAACTGAAGAGACAAGATATACAGTAGTGATGGCTTCCAAAATCTTGCTCTTCGTTGACAGAAATGTGTGGCAAATGCTAACAACTATATAGAAAAGTAAATATATGTAATAAAAGAGTATGTTTCAAATATTATTTTGGGATTTTATTTTTAATTTATTACAATATTTTCATTTAAACAAATGTTATGGAGATAGAACCATTACTTTTCATTTAACCTGTGTAAAAATAATCATGTGGTCGATATTTAAGGTGATTTAAACAATTCCTGGCCAGGAAGGATTACACTAAATTGAATTATACTTTTTGGTGGAATTCAATTTGTCATATATATAAAATGGAAAAAGTATTGGCATTACAACAAGGTTATATTAACAAATTTAATAAAATATGGAGACCATTGACAATTTATTCCACTGATCAGATATAATAACACATGTATAGAACATATAGAAGGGGTAGGGAGGGAAAATTATTGTAATATTAATATGATATAAATTCTGAAAAAGGGTTTATTTAATTCACATTGTAAGAAAATTTAATGATAATTTCAAGTGTTTTTTTGTATAATTGAATGTATTACATGTATTTCACTTGATGTAAGAATTTAAAAAAAAGAATAAAAAATATTTATACAAAAAAAAAATAAAATAAATGACTTGTAGGTGGATAAGTGAGTATATTCAACAGCACTTAACTGGATAGTGCCCCTGAAAATGCCAAGTTAGCAGGCACCTGACTATTTTTCTTCTTTCCAGCTGTCTACTATCCTCAATAGTAGTGCAGGAGGAGTCCAGAAGGAGGTCCAGCAGGAGACCACCAACAATTCTGCAGACCAGGAAAAGATCAAAAACACCTCCATGGACCAATCACAGCATGGTGTGGCTGAAGGATCAAGCCAGTCACTTACCATCCGAGAAGTAAAATCTTGCTGTACACTTTGCTTATTAAACCATATTAAAATGTTTTTCAGTGCCACATCTCTCCCTCCATCACGATGTCCAATATTCCTCCCCTTTGCATCTCCTTCAATCTGTTCAAAGCATTTTGTAGATGAGACCATTAAGGACCTGGTTATTATAGATAGTTCAGTGCATTTCTTGGAATCAGCTGCTATAGCACATTTTCTCATTTGAATATTTTTCTTCTTTCTAGCTGTGTACTATCCTCAATAGTAGTGCAGGAGGAGTCCAGGAGGAGGTCCAGCAGGAGGTCACCAACAATTCTGCAGACCAGGAAGAGATCAAAAACACCTCCGTGGACCAATCACAGCATGGTGTGGCTGAAGGATCAAACCAGTCACTTACCATCCGAAAGGTAAAATCTTGGTGTACACTTTGCCTATTAAACCATATTAAAATGTTTTTCAATGCCACATCTCTCCCTCCATCACAATGTCCAATATTCCTCTCCTTTGCATCTCCTTCAATCTGTTCAAAGCATTTTGTAAATGAGACCATTAAGGACCTGGTTATTATAGATAGTTCAGTGCATTTCTTGGAATCAGCTGCTAAAGCACATTTTCTCATTTGAATATTTTTCTTCTTTCTAGCTGTGTACTATCCTCAATAGTAGTGCAGGAGGAGTCCAGGAGGAGGTCCAGCAGGAGATCACCAACAATTCTGCAGACCAGGAAGAGATCAAAAACACCTCCATGGACCAATCACAGCATGGTGTGGCTGAAGGATCAAGCCAGTCACTTACCATCCGAGAGGTAAAATCTTGGTGTACACTTTGCTTATTAAACCATATTAAAATGTTTTTCAGTGCCACATCTCTCTCTGCATCACGATGTCCAATATTCCTCCCCTTTGCATCCCCTTCAATCTGTTCAAAGCATTTTGTAGATGAGACCATTAAGGACCTGGTTATTATAGATAGTTCAGTGCATTTCTTGGAATCAGCTGCTAAAGCACATTTTCTCATTTGAATATTTTTCTTCTTTCCAGCTGTCTACTATCCTCAATAGTAGTGCAGGAGGAGTCCAGGAGGAGGTCCAGCAGGAGATCACCAACAATTCTGCAGACCAGGAAGAGATCAAAAACACCTCCGTGGACCAATCACAGCATGGTGTGGCTGAAGGATCAAGCCAGTCACTTACCATTCGAGAGGTAAAATCTTGGTGTACACTTTGCCTATTAAACCATATTAAAATGTTTTTCAATGCCACATCTCTCCCTCCATCACAATGTCCAATATTCCTCTCCTTTGCATCTCCTTCAATCTGTTCAAAGCATTTTGTAGATGAGACCATTAAGGACCTGGTTATTATAGATAGTTCAGTGCATTTCTTGGAATCAGCTGCTAAAGCACATTTTCTCATTTGAATATTTTTCTTCTTTCCAGCTGTCTACTATCCTCAATAGTAGTGCAGGAGGAGTCCAGGAGGAGGTCCAGCAGGAGATCACCAACAATTCTGCAGACCAGGAAGAGATCAAAAACACCTCCGTGGACCAATCACAGCATGGTGTGGCTGAAGGATCAAACCAGTCACTTACCATCCGAAAGGTAAAATCTTGGTGTACACTTTGCCTATTAAACCATATTAAAATGTTTTTCAATGCCACATCTCTCCCTCCATCACGATGTTCAATATTCCTCTTCTTTGCATCCCCTTCAATCTGTTCAAAGCATTTTTTAGATGAGACCATTAAGGACCTGGTTATTATAGATAGTTCAGTGCATTTCTTGGAATCAGCTGCTAAAGCACATTTTCTCATTTGAATATTTTTCTTCTTTCCAGCTGTCTACTATCCTCAATAGTAGTGCAGGAGGAGTCCAGGAGGAGGTCCAGCAGGAGATCACCAACAATTCTGCAGACCAGGAAGAGATCAAAAACACCTCCATGGACCAATCACAGCATGGTGTGGCTGAAGGATTAAGCCAGTCACTTACCATCCGAGAGGTAAAATCTTGGTGTACACTTTGCTTATTAAACCATATTAAAATGTTTTTCAGTGCCACATCTCTCTCTGCATCACGATGTCCAATATTCCTCCCCTTTGCATCCCCTTCAATCTGTTCAAAGCATTTTGTAGATGAGACCATTAAGGACCTGGTTATTATAGATAGTTCAGTGCATTTCTTGGAATCAGCTGCTAAAGCACATTTTCTCATTTGAATATTTTTCTTCTTTCCAGCTGTCTACTATCCTCAATAGTAGTGCAGGAGGAGTCCAGGAGGAGGTCCAGCAGGAGGTCACCAACAATTCTGCAGACCAGGAAGAGATCAAAAACACCTCCGTGGACCAATCACAGCATGGTGTGGCTGAAGGATCAAGCCAGTCACTTACCATCCGAGAGGTAAAATCTTGGTGTAAACTTTTCTCATTAAACCATGTTAAAATGTTTTTCAGTGAGGAGTAGGGCAGCGGCATAGCCAGACATGACATTTAGGAAGGGGAGGAGCTTAGAGTTAACATTGATGAATACTAGGTATATATCCCCCTCCCCCAATTCCATATCTGGTACTAAAACTTTTGTCTGCAAATTTGGGTGTCTGCCCAATTTGAATGCACAATTAAATAACAAGCCAATTAGCATGAAAATTAACCAATGAGAGCTCTGCAGGTCTGACATACTATACAAACTTCACCCTAGGAATACAGCAGCATTTAGAGAGAATAGAGAGAATATCTAGATAGGATTCCTTTTCCACCTATAATGACATAAATCAGCAGCAACACATATTGAGTGTGTTTACCATCTCCTTCTTCATTTTTTAGAGATATAGTGGTGGGAGGTGGGTTTCAGAAACTCACTGCCACATTTTTGAACAAAACTATTGCTCCTCTGATCATTATGCTACACAAACCCATTGGGCAGACAGGGCTACCAGAGTCTGTGTTTATCAGAAGCAGAAAAGAGCTGATGTGAGGTGATTTTTCATTACCGTTATAATCAAATATACCATGATTTATTAATTGGCCCCATCTTATTCTTGGGCAGTGTCTTCATTTTAAAGATGTGTTCAGTGACTTCTCATTCCATATGCGTCAGCAAGATCGCTTAGGTCTAATGCGCAACATCTGTTGTCCTTTCCATCTTTACGGCATATCAACACAAGACGTTCAACAATCTTTTCTGTTACTGCACCCCAAATTTGGAATCTAACACCACTCTATCCAAGGGAAGAAACATCCTTAGACCGTTTTAAATCAAAACTAAAATCCTTTCTATTTAAGGACGCTTTTGATTTATAACTGTTTAAATTTCAGATTGGCTCCCCTTCTCTTATGCGTTTATCTATTTAGTCTTGCTATTCTCTTACTCAGTGGTTCTCATCAATGTCCTGGAGGACCCCCAGCCAGTTGGGCTTTCAAGATAATAATAATAATAATAATAATAATTTATTTCTTATATACCGCTATACCGTGAAGTTCGAAGCGGTTTACAATAAAGATACATTTGACAGTAAATGGGATAGAAACAGTTTACAATAAAGATACGTTTAGTCAGTACATGGGATGCAAGTGGTTTACATTAAAGATTCATTTTGTCAGTACATAGGATACAAATGGGTTACAGTAAAGATATATTTTGTCAGTACATGGGATGCAAGTGGGTTACAATACAAGTGGTTTGCTATCAAGGTGCATTTTGTCAGTGTATGGGATACAGGTGGGTTACAATAAAGATACATTTAGTCAGTACATGGGTTACAATAAAGATATGTTTTGTCAGTACATGGGGTGCAGGTGGGTATCCCTAATGAATATGCATAAAACATATTTATATGCCTGCCTCCTCCATTATATGCAAATCTCTCTCATAGAAACATAGAAACATAGAAGATGACGGCAGAAAAGGGCTACAGCCCATCAAGTCTGCCCACTCTGCTTACCCATCCCCTGTCTATGCCCTAATGACCCAATTTCCTTATCTTGACCCTCGTAGGGATCCCACATGGGTATCCCATTTATTCTTAAAGTCTGGAACGCTGTCTGCCTCGATCACCTGCACTGGAAGCTTGTTCCAATGATCAACCACTCTCTCTGTGAAGAAATACTTTCTGGTGTCGCCATGAAATTTTCCGCCCCTGAGTTTGAGCGGGTGCCCTCTTGTGGCCGAAGGTCCCTTGAGAAAGAAAATATCATCTTCCATTTCAACACATCCCATGAGGTACTTAAATGTTTCGATCATGTCTCCCCTCTCCCTACGTTCCTCGAGAGTGTAGAGCTGCAATTTGTTCACTCTCTCTTCGTACGAGAGACCCTTGAACCCCGAGATCATCCTGGTGGCCGTCCGCTGAACCGATTCAATTCTGCGCACATCTTTACTGTAATGTGGCCTCCAGAATTGCACACAGTATTCCAAATGAGGTCACCATGGCCCTGTACAACGGCATTATGACTTCAGGCTTTCAGCTGACGAAACTTCTATTGATACAACCCAATATCTGCCTTGCCTTAGATGAAGCCTTCTCCACTTGATTGGCAGTTTTCATGTCTGCACTGATGATTACTCCTAAATCTCGTTCTGCTGAAGTCCTAGTTAAAGTTTCTCCATTCAAGAAGTACGTCCTGCATGGATTTCCGTTTCCGAGGTGCATGACCTTACATTTATTAGCATTGAAGCCTAGCTGCCAGGTTGAGGACCAACTTTCCAATGTAAGCAGGTCCTGCGCCATATAATTCTGTAAACTACATTCACTTACTATATTACATAGTTTGGCGTCATCGGCGAATAGTATTATTTTACCTTGAAGTCCTTGAGTCAGATCCCCTATGAATATGTTGAAAAGGAGTGGACCCAGGATCGAGCCCTGCGGCACTCCACTGGTTACCTCCGATGTTTTAGAGAGGGTACCATATTCATTAGGGATATCCTGAAAACCCAACTGGCTGGGGTCCCCTAGGATAGGATTGAGAACCACTGCTCTAACTGATGTAGTTCTTCTCCAAGTCCCATTGTTCTATTATGTCTATCGTACTTGTCGTTAGTCTCAACACATGTGTTTGAATTTTTACTTAATACCCATTTTTAACTTTTATGTACTCCGCTTAGAAGCTTGAATAAGCAGAATAACAAATTTGAAATAAACTTGAAAGGTGGGTGAAGGACACATGATGACTGATACTGAGCTGTGGTGGTGTTTTTCTTTCTTTCTTATTTACCACCTTTTTGAAGACATTCACCTAAGATGGAGACTTTTTTTTTTTTTTTTTTTTAATTATTCATTTTAAAACTTTCATCAAGTGTACAAAAATTGCAACAAATAAAA
Source organism: Geotrypetes seraphini (assembly GCF_902459505.1). Lineage (NCBI taxonomy): Eukaryota > Metazoa > Chordata > Amphibia > Gymnophiona > Dermophiidae > Geotrypetes > Geotrypetes seraphini. The sequence goes on along the minus strand of NC_047093.1, from coordinate 119,324,377 downwards.
TAGATTTAAACACTTGTACATCTTATCATTATATCTTATAATTGCAAATATAACCCTCCCTCTCCCATCCTGAAATCCCTCCAGTAATTTTTATTTTTCATATAATAGAAACCCACCCCCACCCCACCCTTATCTTACATAGTTAATATAAAAATATTAGAAACATGGCATCAATCATGACAAAAGGACGTTAATGGTTCCCAAATTTTAATAAAGTTTTTATAATTTCCATTTTGCACCGCTATTGATCTTTCCATTCTGTATATGTGACAAACTGAATTCCACCAAAACTTAAAATTAAGCCTACTATGGTCTTTCCAGTTATTAGTAATATGTTGAATGGCTACTCCGGTCAAAATCAATATGGAGACTTTTAATTTTGTTTGCAAAGTATACAGGAAAATCACCGCAGTTCACTTTGGAATGGGCAGGCCGATTCTGTTGTGGGGGTTGTAGAAAGCCTTAGTTGAATTTTCAGCCTGGTCAATGCATGAAGAAATACATTGCTTCTTGGCTACGATACTTTATCATATGTTTCCTACAGTTTAGCAAAATTTATACCATCTTCTTTCTCGTTTCCATCCTTGATGCTTAAGGCTCTGAAGTTTTTAAGAGAACTAGGGCGAGCCTTTGTGAGCGGGACATAAGACCTTTTCCATTTGCAGTTTTCTCTAGGGTCTTAGCTAAGTGTGTATTCAAAATATCAACCTGCTCTCATATTTTATTTTGTATTTGCACACTGCTTTGGTCCACATGTTGGATAAAGTGGTTTATATAAAAAAAAACCAACCCAAATAAACATACTGGATCAGAGCAATGATCCATCTAGACTAGTTTCCTGTTTCCAACAATGTCCAATCTAGATTACAGTATCTGCAGAAACCCAACTAGCAGCAACATTCCTTACTACTGATCAAGGGCAAGCAGTGGCTTCCCCCAAGTCTGTTTCAGTAGCAGAATATGGACTTTGCCTCCAGGAACTTGTCCAAACCTTTCTTAAACCCAGCTACCCCAACTGATATAACACATCTTCTGGCAACGAGTTACAGAGCTTCACTTTTCTTTGAGTACAAATATTTCCTCCTATTTGTTTAAAAAGTATTCCTATATTTTTTCATAAAGGGGCATTTTCAATAGGACATCTAAGTCTGACTTTGGACTTTTCCCACATGACATCCAAAGTCAGAGGTGGAGAAATGGCCATTTTCGAAACCAGCAAAACTGCTAGATGTCCAAATTTATTTTTTCAAAAATCACCTATTTAAATGTCTTGGATGTCAGGCTATCCAACCTTAGCCCATTTAACATCCAAGTTCAAAATGTCCAAATCCAGCCTATTTGGATATGGGAGGGGCCAGCCTTGTAATGGACTGGCCACACAGACATGCCAACACAGCAGTGAGGCACCTTAGAAGGCACTGCTGTGAACTTCACATAAAGGGTGCCAGATGTGTAACTCATCATAACCCCCTTATAATGTATGCTGAGCCCTCCATAACTTTCCTAAAATCTATCTACCACCCTAGTAGCCCTTATGGCTGTAGGGTGGTAGATAGATTTTAGGAAAGTTATCACCTATATGGCAGTAGGTATCACCTATATGTCAGTATAGTAGGGCTTTGGTGGCCTCACACTTTCTGCCATAAACATAGTGGTTAGAGTAGGATAAAGGCCTGGGTCCCCCTCTCTATGGTTTACTAAACTGCCCACCAGGCTACTTAAGACACCTGTGTGCTGCTCTACTAGGCTTTCCCATATCAGGTGCTGCTGTTCTAGAGACAAGTATGCACTGTTTCATTCAGATCTTTGTAGGGTGGGAAGGGGGTCAGTGACCACTGGGGGAGTATAGAGGAGTCATTACTTAATCCCTCCAGTGGTCATCTAGTCAGTTTGGGTACCTTTTTGGCACTTAGATGCTTTTAACATAGGTCCAGCTTTGAACGTCTAAGTTCTGTCCTGGACTTTGATTACCACTAAAAGAAGTCCAAGTGCTAAGCCTGCCCATATCACGCCTCTAACACGCCCCCTCGAATTTTGCATGCACTGCAGCATAAAAGCCAAGCTAGATGTCCAGAAAGTTGGCTTTGAAAATTGGCACTTGGTTTATGCCATTTTTTGGACGTCTAACTTTTTTTTTTCCAATTCTGTATTCATTTTTTCATCTTACATCAAGTACATAATATTACATCATTTGAACTTATACACATCACTTGAATTTCTTTCTATTATAATACATAAATTAACTCCCTCCACCACCCACCCTTCCAATAAATATTGTAATAAAAAATATCATATAAACATTACATTCATATTTATTGATTAAACCTTAATATAATTTAATATCACATTTTTTTTTTAAATTCTTTATTCATTTTTAATCATTCAACAAGTGTACAATAAAAAGTGATACATAGGTTCAACAATATCACTTGATAAATCCATCAAGATAATAACAATCGTATATATATATGAAACCCTCCCCCACCCTCTCTTTCAATATTCTTTATCTTAATTCATTTAACTTTTTGTTTCCTTATTACTTTTAAGCTTTTTCTTCAATTATAGAATCCTTCCCCCTTCCCCTCCCTTACTAACTTATGTTAAACAAATGGTGTTTATTCATTACAAAACAATTCTAATGGCTCCCATATTTTATTAAAACTTTTATAATTTCCATTTTGTATTGCTATTGAACGTTCCATTTTATAAAGATGACATAGTGAATTCCACCAGAAATTAAAATTGAGTCTGCTGTGATCTTTCCAATTGTTAGTAATATGTTGCATGGCAACTCCTGTCATAATCAATAAAAGTTTGTTATTACTTGCCGATATCTGACTCTTTTTTCTCATAGAAATGCCATATATTACAGTATCATAAGTTAATGCTACAGGATTTTCTAATAAAGAATTTATTTGACCCCATATCGAATTCCAAAAGGCTAAAATATAGGGACAAAAAAATAAAACATCTAACTTTTTTGAAAATGAGCCCCATAGGGTTAGATCAAGGTCTCTAGGAATTTCTCATTAGTCATATTTTCTTGTCTCTGATCTTCTATATACTGGGAGGAACCATATGCTTCAGGTAGTCACAGAAAAAAGAGATTATGTCCTTACCTTGATAATAGTTTTTCCAGTAAATACATGTGTCATTCTAGACAAGTTGGTTATCGCCCCATGGCCGTGAGCCATATGCAGAAGGAATTCACTCTGGAATTTTTCTATGATCCTCTAACTTCACTGGGAGCTCTCCCGCCACCTGCAGTTAGTACCCAAGCATAGAAGAGCTCCATGAAAAGCATGTGAAGTAAAGACAACAATGGGAAATTTCCCAAACAAATCAACTGTTCTGCTCAATCAGAAAAACACTTGAACACTCAATGAACGAAGAACAGCCAACAGAAGCAACAAAGGAGCTGAAGTGATACCCCTGTAGAGAATATAAACACATTATTCAGAATTCATCAGGGCCCAATGTTTAAGACAATGTTCACCGCCTAGAAGGCCAATTGGGTGGTATATAAAATTTTTAAATAAACTTGAAATTTGGTATCCAAGATACAACTTGGAGAAGCTTGAATAGAATAAAACAGTAGGCAGGCGCAGGAAGGATAGGGCGAGAGAAGAATGACACACCTATCTACTGGAAAAGATATTATCAAGGTAAGAACATAATCACTTTTTCCAGTGCAATAGTTTTGTCATTCTAGACAAGTAGGACATACAAAAGAAGTCTCAGGAATCTAGGGCAGTCTGACTGTGCTGGCCCATAACAATGAGGAACCATTGGCATAGACCTCTCTTGTTGCAATGTCCAACCTGTAAATCTATGAAAAGTGTGTAGCGTGAACCAAGTAGCCACTCTACAAATCTTCTCTGGAGAGACTGCCCAGCTTCACTTCTGGTTGAATGTGCTTTAATAGAAAAGGGGATTGTTTCCCACAGACAAAATAGAAACATAGAAACATAGAAAGATGATGGCAGATAAGGGCTACAGCCCATCAAGTCTGCCCACACCATTGACTCACCCTTTTAAGTCTACTGGCCCCTTTAAGTCAGATCATACTGCCACTCTACTGACCCGCTCTATTAAGTCTATACCCTATTCATTGGTATGACCCTCGTAGGGATCCCACATAGGTATCCCATTTATTCTTGAAGTCTGGGATGCTGCGGTCCTCGATCACCTGTACTGGAAGCTTGTTCCATTGCTCTATCACTCTTTCCGTGAAGAAGTACTTCCTGACGTCTCCACGAAACTTCCCTCCCCTGAGTTTGAGCGGATGTCCTCTTGTGTTCGAGGGTCCTCTGAGAAGAAAGATATCATCTTCCACCTCGACCCATCCCGTGATGTACTTAAATGTCTCAATCATGTCTCCCCTCTCCCTACGCTCCTCGAGAGTGTAGAGCTGCAATTTGTTCAGTCTTTCTTCGTACGAGAGACCCTTTAGCCCTGAGACCATCCTGGTGGCCATCCGCTGAACCGACTCAATTCTGAGCACATCTTTACGGTAATGTGGCCTCCAGAATTGCACACAGTATTCCAGATGAGGTCTCACCGTGGCTCTGTACAATGGCATCATGACGAAACTTCTCTTGATACAACCCATCTTCTGCCGTGCCTTAGATGAAGCCTTCTCCACTTGAGTGGCAGTTTTCATGTCTGCACTGATAATCACTCCCAAGTCTCGTTCTGCCGTAGTCCTGGTTAAAGTTTCTCCATTCAAGGTGTAAGGTCTGCATAGATTTCCATTTCCGAGATGCATGACCTTACATTTCTTGGCGTTGAAGCCCAGCTGCCAGATAGAGGACCAACTTTCTAAAGTACGGAGGTCCTGTTCCATAGTATCCTGTAGATTGTAGCCATTTACTATATTGCATAGTTTGGCGTCATCAGCGAATAAGGTTACCTTACCTTGAAGCCCTTGAATCAAATCCCTAATGAATATGTTGAAGAGGAGTGGACCCAGGACTGAGCCTTGCGGCACTCCGCTGGTCACCTCCGATGTTTTAGAGAGGGTACCGTTAACCATCACCCTCTGAAGTCTGCCACTTAGCCAATCTTTAACCCATGCAGTTGGTGTTAGGTGTTGGTGTTAGGTGTTGGTGATAGGCCTCGGGTTACAGCAATATCCTTGTCGTGTAGTTTCGTAACATAACATTTTGAAGGCATGACCCCTGAGTTCAATGCTGTAAACAAAAGGCTAAGCTATGAGAAAATACAAAAAAGAAATCTGTAATAAAATAGACAGAAATCATTTGGAGGGAGGGAAAGTTTTCCTGTAATGTGTAGATCTAATAATCAATAACACACATAGTTCAGTCCAACAAAACAAGGCCCCGCCTGCCTGGCCTTATTAGGCACCCGGGCCTATCACAGCCTCGGTCCCCTCTTTTCTTTTAAATGCCAAAGAGGCCAAAAAAAAAACCCAAAACAAACAAAACGGAACAAGCCGAAATTCCAAAAGCAGAAAAGTAAACACTCGGGCTTACCGGCCTGGTAATTCCACAGTCGATGCCTCCCTCTTGTCTTACAGTTCTCCACAAACAAAGGGGCGTTTTATTCCTCAGGCTTGTTCAGCAGTCTGCAGTGTGGGACGCTGTCAAAAGCCTTGCTGAAGTCTAGGTATACGACGTCCAAGGACTCTCCCAAATCCAGCCTTCTTGTTACCCAGTCAAAGAAGCTGATAAGATTGGACTGGCAGGACCTGACTGGTGAATCCATGCTGTCTGGGGTCTCGGAGATTCCCCTCAGTCAAGATCTTATCTAATTTATGCTTAATTAGTGTTTCCATGAGTTTACACACTATTGAAGTGAGACTCACCGGTCTATAGTTCGCAGCCTCAGCCTTGCAACCCTTTTTATGCAGAGGAACGACGTAGGCTGTTTTCCAGTCCAAATAGGCTGAGGAGATGGCCTTATGGATCCATCTGGAGACCATGGCCTTGGAAGCGGGTACGCCAAACTTCGATGAATGAGTCTGTACAAACAGATGGTCAGAGAGCCTAAACTCATTGGTGATCTCTAGATAGCAAAGAAGCACTTTTCTCACATCTAACTTGAGCAAAATGTGGTCCTGTTTCCTAGAACCTGCAGGTTGGAACACAGACAAACGTACCTCCTGATTAACATGAAATTCTCACACCGCCTTCAATAGAAAAGATGAAAGAGTGCACATGGAGGAAAGGTGCTCAACAACAAAGAGTCTGGAGATCTGAAACATTCTGCACTTATAAATAACATGAAGAAAGACCTGGCAAAGCTTTTCCCCTCCTTTCCCTTTCACCCTCACTCTCAAGTTTGTCTAGTTAATGTCATTAATGTTCACTCTATTTATTTTTAAATACCTATTATTTTATTTTTCTTCTCTCTTACCCTTTTAAAATTTTATTGTTAACCGGCCAGATATTTGTTGATGGTCGGTATATTAAAAAGCTAATAAACTTGAAACTTGAAACTTGAAGAATGGTCTGAAATTTGGCAGCTAAAATTTAATGCTAAGAAATGCAAGGTCATGCATTTGGGCTGCAAAAACCTGAGGGAACGGTCAGTTTAGGGGGTGAAAAACTTATGTGCACGACAGAAAAGCGGGACTTGGGTGTGATTATATGTGATAATCTGTTTTATAAATCTTTATTCATTTTCTTATGTTACAACAAGTGTTTTAAATAAATTCATTATAAACTTGAATAAACACACTTGATTAACTCACAAATTAATATCAAATTTAACATTTCTTTAGAAAATCAATATATTATAAAGTTATAATATTTTGTAAGAAATTTAAATTTATACAATTATTATTGAATATAATAATCTCCCATCCCTCCCTCCCTCCCTATCAATACAGAATGAGAAATCTTTATTCATTTTCATATGTTACATCAAAAAATATAAAATTCATACTAATATTTCAGAAAACTAAATTTATATAATTCTTAGTTAATATAATAATATCCCATCCCCTCCCCCCTCCCTTCTATTCAGTAATATATGAATAAAATTTTTAAAAATTATTCTTTCCATATATCATATTATATATCAAGTATTAATATATTATAAAATATTTAGAAATATGATCTCATCCATTTTCTTCTAATCAAATTCTATATATGGGAAAATTAATCATTCTTTACAATATTCAGTATACAATATTCACTATAGCAACACAAAAAGGACATATAAATGTGATAATCTTCAGGTGGCCAAATAGGTTGAGAAGGTAACGGCGAAAGCTAAAAGGATGCTAGGTTGCATAGGAAGAGGTATGGCCAGTAGGAAAAACGAGGTATTGATGCCCCTGTATAAGACTTTGGTGAGACCTCATTTAGAATATTGTATACAATTCTGGAGGCCGCACCTTCAAAAAGATATAAAAAGGATGGAGTCGGTCAAGAGGAAGGCTACTAAAATGGTATATGGTCTTCCTCATAAGGCATATGGGGACAGACTTAAAGATCCCAATCTGTATACTTTGGAGGAAAGGCAGGAGAGGGGAGATATGACAGAGACGTTTAAATAGCTATGTAATGTAAATGCGTAAGCGTCGAGTCTCTTTATTTATTTATTTATTTTTTTAATCTTTATTCATTTTCAGAAATTACAACAAGTGTACAATAATCCCTCAGAAATATATTAATTAATCACTTGACAATCTTATTTGTAATCCTCCAGATATATAAATATAAAAGAATCCCATCCCTCCCACCCATATATTAATAATTAACAATTATCAATTATTGTCATTCATATTCCCACCCCCCTTTATCTTAACCAATACTGAGGTGTTTAAGATGTCTGATCATTAGAATAAATAATCAATGGTCCCCAAATCTTTTTAAACTTATTATAATTACTTTGTTGCATAGCAAGCACCCTTTCCATTTTATAAATATGGCATACTGAATTCCACCAGAAAGTATAATTTAGTTTAGTATAATCTTTCCAATTTCCTGTAATCTGCTGACTGGCAACCCCTGTTAATATTAATAGAAGTTTATTATTATTCACTGAAATTTGGCTTTTAAATCTCATTGATGTATCAAATAGTACAGTATCATATGAAAGGCCAACATGATTTTCTAACAATGAATTAATTTGGGGCCAAATTAACTTCCAAAAGGCATTTATATAGGGACAGAAAAATATCAAATGAGTCGAGTCTCTTTAATTTGAAAGGAAGTTTTGCAATGAGAGGGCATAGGATGAAGTTAAGAGGTGATAGGCTTCAGAGTAATCTAAAGAAATAGTTTTTTACAGAAAGGGTGGTAGATGCATGGAACAGTCTCCCAGAAGAGGTGATGGAGACAGAGACTGTGTCTGAATTCAAATGGGCACATGGGATCTCTCAGAGAGAGAAAGAGATTATGGTTACTGCAGAATGGCAAACTAGATGGGCCATTTGGCTTTTATCTGCCATCATGTTTCTAATGTCACTGCTACCAGAAAAATCGCTTTAAGAGGAATGCTTCTTCCAATGGCTCGAACAGAGCCTTTGAGAACCACGTTAAGCTCCCACAAAGGGCACAGTGGTTTGATCGGTGGCCTAATGCGGAGAGAACCCTTCAGAAATCTGGTGAGGTTTGGATAAGATGCTATGATCTATGATCCTCAGCTCTGAAACAAGAGAGCCCTGTAACTTGGACTTGAAGCGAACCCACAGTGAGTCCCTTGTCAAGGCTCGCATGGAGAAAAGCTAACACTTCTGAAACTGGAGCAGAAAACAGCTCCAAAAGGTCTTGGGCGCACCAATGCTGGAAATTCTTCCATGCCTTATCCTAGACAGAGACTATAGTTGATTTCTAGCCATGCCATAAGAGCAAAGCGATCCAGATCCTTTATGTATACTGGACCCTGTGAAAGCAGATCTGGATGCACCTGCAGGCAAAGTCTGTGGCCCCTTTGAAGATGCATCTGATTGTATATCATGGCCTGCAAGGCCAGTCTGGAGCCACCAGAATGACTCTTCCTTGATCAGCTGCAACCTGTTGAAAGACTTGATCTATCATGGGCAAGGGAGGAAAGGTGTACAACAGTATTCCCAGAGGCCATGGCTGGACTTGAGCATCTAGACCTTCACTGCCAGGCTTGAATCTTTGACTGAAGATCTGTTTGCTTTCTTGTTTTTTTATCACTGCCATGAGGTCAAAATGGGGTGAACCCCAGTGCTGGACAATGGCCTGAAATTTTGCCGTTGACAGTGTCCACCGCTGTCGACAACATTGGCTTGAACATTGTCCTCGTCCATGACATGCACTGCTGTCAGTGCTTGAAGATGATGCTCCACCTAGTGAAAGAGCAAGCGGGCTTCCAAACCTAGAATGGCACTCTAAATGCCTCCCCGGCAATTGACATAGGCCAATGTTGTCACATTGTTGGAGAAGACTGAGTGCCTGCTCTTCGAGAGTCTTCTGCAATTTCACCAGAATCAACTGGAAGGCATGCAGTTCTAGACTGTTGATTGACCACCTTTTCTGAGAGGGCATTCAGTGTTCCTGAATTGGATGACAGATGTATTGGGCTTCATAGCCCAATAATCTGGCATTTGTAGTTGCAATTCAATTAGGTCAGTCCAACATACTTTCCAGCAAAAATTCAAATTTCTTGACTCACAAACAGTCCTGTTCTCAATCAGGTCCATATAAAGACACACTGAAGAATTCACAGCATACCCTCAAGAAAGCCACAGTATGATGGCTGAAACATCAGTTCTTTCTACACAGACACGGCAAGACCTGGAAAACTGCTACAATCATATTGTTACAACTACCCAGGAAGCAAGCTGCAGAGGTACTCCCTTGGAAAGGAGCTGAGGACAAAGCTACCAATCCATGCTGGCATGAGCTTCCAATGTCCAAGGCAGAGGTTCTGCAAGACATATATATACTTGTGGATACCAGTGGGAAAACAATGCCTTCTGAAGAGGACGTATGTGAGATCTCACCCAAGGAACATTATCTATCATAGTCGCAATGGATCCCAGACTTGATGATAGTCCCACATATGGAACAGAATTGGCCAAAAGACATGAAATTTTGGAAATATCTTCTGTCTGTGTGCCTCCAATAATACTTGTGCAGGTTGGTTAATAGATACCACCAGGGATCGGTCTGTCAGCTGCAGACTGGAATCTGCTTCTTCTCCATGCAGGCAGAGCTGAAATCAATGTGAAAGCTCCAAGACTGAAAAAAAGAGATAAAGGTCGAATAAAATAAGAAAAAGTGAGATCAGAACAGAAACACATCATTCTGGCTCACGGGCAGAAGGGAAAAAACTGCAGGTGGTGGTAGAACTCACAGTGAAGTTGGAAGATCACAGAAAAATTTTCAAGTGGATTCCTTCTGCATATGGCTCAAGGCCATGGGGAGATAATCCACTTGTCTAGAATGACACACCTGTTGCACTGAAAAATTTGGTTAGGAAGTCTGTCAATGTTATTTTGATACCACTATTGCGGTGTTCTGGAATGCCAACCACCTGGTAGAATTCCCTGTTTTATAGGTTGGAGAATTAATTATGTGAAACCTAGTGCTGTCATCATGTCCAAGAAGACAGCTGTGATGGTATCTGGGGTTCTGATATGTAGATTAAAGTCTACTATGGTCCCCAGCCTGCAAAACTCAAGGTCACCTTTATAATCAGATTGAGGAGTTCTTGCTCAGATGATGTGTCATAAGCATACAGATTGGGTTTTTTCTTCCTGCTGGATTAAAAGGCATTCTGATTCAATTAGATGAGGATAGCAATTCTGTAGTTTGATGATGTCCCGAGTCAGGACCATTACCCCTTTATTCCATCTCGTTTTGGTTGATGTTGGCCATTAAATCCTCTTGCCATGAACAGTAATTCATACAGTAGTATTCTCCTGGTTTCATCTAGCCATGTTTCAATTATTCCTAAAATGTCTACCTCCTGTTCACAGATGACATCATAGATCACTGGGGGATTTATTAGTAGCTGATCTGGCATTCACCAGTTTTATAGTTCCAAAGGGTGATCTGGGGGATGCTGAGGTAGCTTGGGTCTGATAGTGAGATAATCATTTGGGTACTATTAGGCAAATTTGTACCTCTTGGACTTTTCTCTTTGGTTGGTGGGATTTATAGCTTCCATTTCCTAAATGTTACTTGGTCTCCGGGCCAAGGTGCATTCCTAATTGTTGGTGTAGGGTACTGTTTAAGCAAATTGCACTACAAGTCTAAAATTTTCTATGGATCATCAATCTTCCAGTGGGTTGAGTGCTATTAAGGAAATTTTGTAAGATGGCATTGCAAGATTAAAGACTGTTTAGGTCCAGGCCTGTGCGATCAAAGGCTTTCTCTATTGTAAACCAGATGACTATATTTCACCCTCTTGTGTAAATTTTCTCTGGAGGTTTAATGCACTAGAAGTCAAAGAATTCTAGGTTTCAGTAGTATATCCATCAACAGAATATCCTCAACTCTTTCTATTTATAGGGAACACCGGAAATTCTTCTCATGCAATTGATGGAAGATCATTCCATTATGGACCCCACTTACATTGAAGATTTCCTCTTAACATACAGGACCTTTATCTTTAGTCCAATGGAAGTTGGGGAAAAACTTCTACAGTGGTTTAAGGTGGACAGCCTCCGGAACAAGGTTAGTTTGTACATTGTGGTGGAACAAAGCTAGCATTTATGTTTTACATGTTATATATATTGAACAAGCAGAATCTCTCAAAATATTTTGAGAGCAAATTACTATTTTCCAACATCTTGTCCCCATCACATTTTAAATGCCACGTCTACCCAGCTGCACTCTCTCTCCCCCTCCCCCCACCACACACTTCTTTTCCTCACCACTCTATGCTGTTGCCATCTCACTAATGGCTTTACTCACTGCTCTGTCCCTCCTAATCCTATCCCTGAACTTGGATGGCCTCCATAAACTACCATCTAATGTTCTTCAGAGCATATACTCCTCTCTCTCTCCCTTATCTCCGCACCCAGTCTATACCATTATTCTTTATTCTCCTCCTCAGCTTGTCCTTATCACACTCTCACCACAGCCCACATGCCTGTAAAAACCCCCAAACTTCCAGAATTAATATGACAAAAAAGTTCCCAGTGTTATTAATAATTCCACAGTATTTTCAAAATTGTCAATCACGTTACATCCTCTACTCATGTTTTGTGGGGTTTTTTTTAAATTCATATATGGTTTTTAAGTAGGACCAGTCAACAGTGGCTCTCACCTAGCTCTTTTTAATTAGAGAAAACCTCCCGCCATACATCTTTATCAGTCCCTTTTTTATTTTTTCATTCTTCATTTCACAGCATCCAAAGTGCCTTTAACTCAGGTTTTTAATGTGTAACATGATATATATTTTAATAAAGTGAACTTATCCTGTTGCAGTCACTGTTTGTCATAGATAGGAGAACATATGGCCGACATAGTTATGTTTCGTTCCTCTGCCTCAGGACCATCGATCTGCTGCTGGCCATCCAGGTCATGGACTAAAGGGAACAGGGCAACAAGGCAGGCCTAAATTGGATTTCCACTAGCATTCTGTAATGGGTTAGGCACATCCTAATGCTACATAGGCCCCTGTCTGATTAGTGGTGATATTAAGCCACTATTTGAATATGCTAATTGTTTAGGCTGGAGTATTGATTGTATTATGTATACATTCAGTGCCCCTGACTGTACATATAGAAGTGCTGAATGTATATATTAATTTAAAGTCAGCAAAGTCAAAAGCATACAAAAGTAATGATTAAACACACCTTATTACAAACATTCAATATTACAATTTATGCACAAAGGACAACAATTTTTCCCCATTTAACATCTTAACATCTGTTTTCTGGCCTGACGATCCCTGTCGGAATTTTGTGTTTTGTCTATTTTGTCCCCTTCTTATTTTTCGTTTTTGTTCTTCATTTCCTTTTCAAATAACATTTTATTCTAAACCGCTTAGATTTTACCCTGGCTTTATATTTGCAGTATGTCAAATAAATTGAGCATGAACTGGAACTATCCTCCACCACGAGTCGCTGCGTACGCAAAAGTTCATGCATCTGATTATACCACTAAAGCGATGTTGGTGGTGAGGAATGTATCCATTGAAGCACACGTGCTTTCCTCAAAAATAGCACAGAAATCCATGTTCCTTCCACAATATCATACATCTTGTCCATCAGACTGCAGTGGGGGGCAGCCTCCCACTACTGGAAATACACATCACTTGAATGAGTCCTAGAGGTGCTTACTAAAAGTTAAAAATAACTGGATGCTTCCAAATAGCACAGTTACTTACCGTAACAGGTGTTATCCAGGGACAGCAGGCAGATATTCTTGACTGATGTGTGACGGCACCGACGGAGCCCCGGTACGGACAATTTTAGAGTGATTGCACTCTAAGAACTTTAGAAAGTTCTAGCTCGGCCGCACCGCGCACGCGCGAGTGCCTTCCCGCCCGACAGAGGCGCGCGGTCCCTCAGTTAGTATAAGCCAGCTAAGAAGCCAACCCGGGGAGGTGGGTGGGATGCAAGAATATCTGCCTGCTGTCCCTGGATAACACCTGTTACGGTAAGTAACTGTGCTTTATCCCAGGACAAGCAGGCAGCATATTCTTGACTGATGGGTGACCTCCAAGCTAACAAAAAGAGGGATGGAGGGAAGGTTGGCCATTAGGAAAACAAATTTTGCAAAACAGATTGGCCGAAGTGTCCATCCCGTCTGGAGAAAGCATCCAGACAATAATGAGATGTAAAAGTGTGAACTGAGGACCAAGTAGCAGCCTTACAGATTTCCTCAATAGGAGTGGAACGGAGGAAAGCTACAGAAGCTGCCATTGCTCTGACTCTATGGGCCGTGACAGAACCTTCCAGTGTCAGTCCGGTCTGAGCATAACAGAATGAAATGCACGCTGCCAGCCAATTAGACAACGTACGTTTAGAAACGGGACGTCCCAATTTATTTGGATCAAAGGACAGAAAAAGTTGGGGAACTGATCTGTGGGGTTTCGTACGCTCTAGATAGTAAGCCAGAGCCCTTTTACAATCCAAAGTATGTAAAGCTTGTTCTCCAGAATGAGAATGAGGTTTTGGAAAGAAAACAGGTAGAACAATGGATTGGTTGAGATGGAATTCAGAGACAACCTTAGGGAGAAACTTTGGATGTGTACGCAAAACCACCTTGTCATGGTGAAAAACCGTAAAAGGTGGATCTGCGACCAGTGCATGAAGCTCACTGACCCTCCTGGCAGAGGTAAGAGCAATAAGGAAAAGCACTTTCCAAGTGAGAAACTTGAAAGGAGAGGTAGCCAAAGGTTCAAATGGAGGCTTCATTAAGGCGGAAAGAACCACATTGAGATCCCAGATAACAGGAGGGGCTTTAAGAGGTGGTTTCACATTGAAAAGCCCTCGCATGAACCTGGATACCAGGGGATGAGCTGAGAGAAGTTTTCCATGGACTGGCTCATGAAAAGCTGCAATGGCACTGAGGTGGACTCTGATGGAAGAGGACTTAAGGCCAGAGTCAGACAAAGAAAGCAAATAATCCAACAATGTCTCCACTGCCAGAGAAGTTGGATCAAGATGATGAAGAAGACACCAGGAGGAAAATCTCGTCCACTTCTGATGGTAACATTGCAGAGTGGTTGGTTTCCTGGAGGCATTCAGAATGGAACGAACAGGCTGAGATAAAAGAGTATCATGAGATGTCAGCCCGAGAGATACCAAGCTGTCAGGTGCAGAGACTGGAGGTTGGGATGTAGAAGGGTTTCCTGCTGTTGCGTAAGCAGAGAAGGAAACAGAGGAAGAAGAAAAGGTTCCCTGGAACTGAGTTGAAGTAGAAGGGAGAACCAATGTTGCCTGGGCCACCTCGGAGCAATCAGAATCATTGTGGCTCGTTCCCTCTTGAGCTTGAATAAGGTTCTCAACATTAGAGGCAGAGGAGGGAAGGCGTACAGGAACAGATTCGACCAGTCTAGGAGAAAAGCATCCGCTGCCAGACGGTGAGGAGAGTAAAGTCTGGAGCAAAATAGGGGCAGCTGGTGATTGTGAGGAGCTGCAAAGAGGTCTATCTGAGGAGTGCCCCATTGAGTGAAAATAGACTGCAGAGTTACAGGATCGAGTGTCCACTCGTGAGGCTGGAGAATTCTGCTGAGTTTGTCCGCTAAAGAATTCTGTGCTCCCTGAATGTAGATAGCTTTCAGGAAGAGATGGTGATCTATGGCCCAATTCCAGATCTTTTGAGCTTCTTGGCATAAAAGGCGAGAGCCTGTCCCACCCTGTTTGTTGATGTAGTACATCGCAACCTGATTGTCTGTGCACAACAGAAGGACCTGAGGAAATAGAAGATGTTGGAAGGCCTTGAGGGCATAAAACATCGCTCTGAGTTCCAGGAAATTGATTTGATGCTTCTTTTCCTGGGCTGTCCAAAGACCTTGAGTCTGGAACTCGTTCAAGTGAGCTCCCCATGCATAAAGAGAGGCGTCGGTGGTGATGACTAGTTGATGAGGAGGCTGATGGAACAGAAGACCTCTGGATAGATTTGAGGATACCAACCACCATTGAAGAGACTGACGAAGAGATGATGTCACAGATATGTGTCGTGAGCAAGGATCCGTCGCTTGGGACCACTGAGTAGCAAGGGTCCATTGAGGAGTGCGCAGGTGAAGACGTGCGAGGGGCATGACATGAACTGTAGATGCCATGTGCCCCAAGAGTACCATCATTTGCCTGGCTGAGATGGAAGGTAGTGAAAGCACCTGCTGACATAGAGACTGAAGGGTCTGAAGACGATTGGATGGTAGGAAAGCTCTCATGAGGAGTGTGTCCAGGATCGCTCCAATGAATTGAAGTCTCTGAGTGGGGATGAGATGAGATTTGGGTAGATTGATCTCGAACCCCAGAATTCGTAGAAACAAGATGGTTTGGTTGGTGGCCAGTAGAACTGCTTGAGCGGATGTGGCCTTGATTAACCAGTCGTCCAGGTAAGGGAAGACCTGTAGGTGGTGAGAGCGTAGAAATGCCGCTACCACAATGAGACACTTGGTGAAGACCCTTGGAGAGGAGGCAAGGCCGAAGGGCAGCACCTTGTATTGGTAATGACAATGATTGATCATGAAACGGAGATACTGTCTTGAGGTTACATGGATCGGTATGTGAGTGTATGCCTCTTTGAGATCGAGGGAGCATAGCCAGTCGTTTTGATTGAGAAGAGGATAAAGGATGGCTAAAGAAAGCATCTTGAATTTTTCTTTTACCAGATGTTTGTTGAGATCGCGGAGATCCAAAATCGGTCTGAGATCTCCTGTTTTTTTGGGGACTAGAAAATAACGGGAGTAGAATCCCTGCCCTTTTTGATCTTGAGGAACTTCTTCTATAGCGTTTAGAAGAAGGAGGGATTGAACTTCCTGAATGAGAAGGGCAGATTGAGGACTGTTCAAAGCAGACTCTTTTGGCAGGTTTTGGGATGGAAGAGTCTGAAAGTTGAGAGAGTAGCCGTGGCGGATGATGTTGAGGACCCATTGGTCCGAAGTGATAACTTCCCATCGGCTGAGGAACAGAGAAAGTCGACCTCCTATAGGTTGAGGCAGGAGAGCAGGAATAGGAATACTGGCTATACTGTGGAGAATGAAGTCAAAAGGGCTGTGACTTCTGCTGAGGAGGTGGTTTCACAGGTTGCTGCTGTGGCTGCTGTCTGGGAGGCTGACGTTGTTGCTGCCTTTGACGCCTGGGTTGCTGAGCAGTGGTAGGTAATGGCCGAGCTGTGAAGCGGCGTTGATAGGCCGACTGCTGCCTATATGGTTTTGGCGGAGGAGGCTTCTTTTTATTTTTAAGCAGGGTATCCCAGCGTGTCTCATGAGCAGAGAGCTTTTGTGTGGTTGAGTCCATGGATTCCCCAAAGAGCTCATCCCCTAGGCAAGGGGCGTTGGCTAACCGATCCTGATGATTAACATCAAGGTCGGATACCCGAAGCCAGGCCAGGCGACGCATAGCTACTGACATTGCTGTCGCTCTGGATGTAAGTTCAAAGGTGTCATATATGGATCTAACCATGAACTTACGTAATTGAAAAAGAGACGACAAGCAGGTATGAAAGGAGTGATGTTTTCGTGAAGGAAGGTACTTTTCGAAGGAAGCCATGGTGGTAAGGAGATGCTTCAAATAAAAAGAAAAATGAAAAGCATAATTGCTAGCTCTATTTGCTAACATAGCATTTTGGTAGAGCCTCTTACCAAATTTATCCATGGCTCTACCTTCTCTGCCAGGAGGTACCGATGCATATACACTGGCTCCTGAAGATTTTTTAAGGGTGGATTCGACAGTTAAGGATTCGTGTGGAAGTTGAGGTTTGTCGAACCCAGGAATGGGAATTACCTTATATAGAGAATCCAGTTTACGTGGGGCCCCTGGGACAGTTAAAGGAGTCTCTAAATTTTTATAGAAAGTCTCCCTCAAGATGTCATGAAGAGGGAGTTTCAAAAATTCCTTTGGAGGCTGGTCAAAATCAAGGGCATCCAAAAAAGCTTTGGACTTTTTGGATTCAGCCTCCAAAGGAATGGATAAGGAGTCACACATCTCTTTCAAAAAGCAGGAGAAAGAGGAAGTGACTTGTTTGGAGGATGGGTCAGGGACAGTTGAATCCTCCTCCTCTGAGGAACATTCGCCTTCAGAAAGAAAGGGTTCCTCTGAGTCTCCCCACAGATCAGGATCCCTGACATGGGGAGTATGGTCCCGAGACTCAGGTGTCGATGATTGTAAGTGTCGGGTTTTGTGTAACGACTTACCCGACCTCATCGATATCGAGTCAGGAGATGTTATCGGTCGCACCGGTGCCGAAGTCTGCACCGATTGATGGTGAGCTCTCGGCTCCGGTGCAAGAACTGGCATCGATACCGATGAGGTTAGTTGAAGCGGTACCGAAATAGTGGAAGCAGGTAACACAGGCTGTTCCACAATCGGTACCGGTAGCTCGGTGCGGACCGGCACCGGAAGGTTTGGAGCCAGGATAGCAGGAAGGAGCTGTTTCAATTGGTCCTTAAGCTGCACCTGAAGGATGGCCGTGATGCGGTCATCAAGGGATGGCACCGGTACCGCCTTTTTCTTCTGCGGTACCTGCGGTGCCGTTCGACGCCCCGGAGATGAGGAGCCCGATGTCGAGGGACTCACCTCTATAGGGGCGGAACGCTTCCGCTGGCGTCTCACAGTCGGCAGGATTGGACTCACTGCACTCGAGACCGGAGGACGCTCCAGCGGGGAAGGCTTCTTAGCCGGCTTACCTGACTGGTGAGACGCCGGTGCGGAATCACGCGGCGTCGAAGAAGAGGGTGCCGACTGAATCGGTGCCGAAGCTGGAGTCGATGGAACGGGGTCGGACATCTCGGCACCGAACAATAATCGCTGCTGGATTTGGCGATTTTTTAATGTCCGTTTTTTTAGAGTGGCACAGCGGGTGCAAGTAGAGGCCTGATGCTCAGGACCCAAACACTGTAAACACCAGTTGTGTGGGTCCGTGAGAGATATAGGCCGAGCACACCGCTGGCACTTTTTAAAACCCGGTTGAGGGGGCATGAAAGGAAAAACGGCTTCAGCCAAATCGAAGGCCGAGGCTTCGATGGTGGCAGAAGGCCCCGCCGGGGAAAGATTAAATTAAAGAAAAAATGAAGGATTTTTTTTTTTTTTTTTTACCAAATAGAAAAAAGAAAAGAAATAAGATTAAATAATCAAAAGTTTACGCGAGCGGGAAGGCAAAGAGAAAAAAGTTTCAACAGCCGTTGAAAACGCGTCTTCTTAGCTCCGCGGAAACTAAGAAACTGAGGGACCGCGCGCCTCTGTCGGGCGGGAAGGCACTCGCGCGTGCGCGGTGCGGCCGAGCTAGAACTTTCTAAAGTTCTTAGAGTGCAATCACTCTAAAATTGTCCGTACCGGGGCTCCGTCGGTGCCGTCACCCATCAGTCAAGAATATGCTGCCTGCTTGTCCTGGGATAAACAATGTTTGTAGGATGCTTCCAAAGCATCGTACTTTGAGCATTTCTCATTAGTAAGAAGGTGCTTTTTCCGAGCTCTGGGCAGAGTACACATAATGCTTTATATTTTAAGTTTATTTTTTTATTCTTGTCTTTTTTTGTACAGGTGGCACGAGTGGTACTACTGTGGGTAAACAATCATTTCAATGATTTTGAAAGGGATCCTACCATGATGCAATTCTTGGAAGAATTTGAAAAAAATATGGAAAATACGGTAATTCAAAATTGTATCTGTTTTTGGTCATACTCTCCACCTTGTGCCCATCGGTCCCCCATCCCCACACAAAGCACAGTCTCACTCCTCTTCCGCTCCCAAAGAAAATGTTTCATTTCAGCAATATAAAGAGATTATGTTCTTACCTTGATGATATCTTTTCCAGTAGATAGGTGTGTCAGTCTAGACCAGGGGTCTTCAAAGTCCCTCCTTGAGGGCCGAATCCAGTCGGATTTTCAGGATTTCCTCAATGAATATGCATGAGATCTATGTGCATGCATTGCTTTCAATGCATATTCATTGGGGAAATCCTGAAAACCCGACTGGATTCGGCCCTCAAGGAGGGACTTTGGAGACCCCTGATCTAGACAAGCGGGTTATCTCCCTATGGCCATGAGCCATATGCGGAAGAAATCCACTTCAGATTTTTCTGTGATCCCCTTACTTCACTGGGAGTTCTACTGCCACCTGCAGTTAGTACCCAAGTAAACAAGACTTCCACAGACAGAACGTGAAGTAAGAACAAAAATGGGAAATTTCCCAAAATAATCAAATGTTCTGCTCAAACATAATACTTGAACACTCAATGAACAAGGACTAGTCAACAGAAGCATCAAAGGAGCCCTGGTAGATACTATAAACATATAGAATTCTTCAGGGCCCAAAGGGCTGACTGGCATCCAAGATACAAACTTGGAGAAGAATAACCAGAATGAGACAGTAGGCAGGAGCAGAAGGACAGAGCGGGGGGGGGGGGGGTCTAGAATGACACACCTGTTTGCTAGAAAAGAGATTATCAAAGATAAGGACATAATCTCCTTTCCAATGTAATAGGTATGTCATTCTAGATGAGCAGAATGTACAAAAGCAGTCCTAGAGGTCTAGGGCGGGCTGACTGTGCCAGCCCATAGCACTGAGGAGCCAAAGGCTGAATCCTCTCTTGCCGCAACATCCACCCTGTAAAATTTGGCAAAGGTATGTAAAGTGGACCAAATGGTAGCTCTACAAATCTCCACTGGAGAGACTGCCCTAGCCTCTGCCCATGATGAAGCTACACTTCTGGTTGAATACGCCTTAACAGAAACAGGGGACGTTTCCTACAGACAATGTAAGCTGACAAAATGGCCTTATGGATCCATCTGGAGACCGTGGATTTGGAAGCGGGCATGCCACACTTAGTTGAGTGAGTCAGCACAAACCGATGGTCAGAGAGTCTAAACCTGTTGGTGACTTCTAGATATCTAAGAAGCACTTTTCTTAGGTCCAACCTCTTCAAAACGTGGTCCAGTTTCTTAGAACCTGTAGGCTGGAAGGCAGGCAAATGCACCTCCTGATTGACATGAAACTCTGAAACCACCTTCGGTAGAAAAGGCGGCACAGTGCATAGAGAGACTCCAGTTTCTGAGATTTTCAGGAAAGGCTCTCTACAAGAAAGAGCCTGGAGCTCCAAGACTCATCTCACTGAGGTCACAGCTACCAAAAAAACTGCTTCCAAGGTCAAGTCCAAAAGGGATGCTTCTTCTAGTGGCTTGAACAGCTGTGTTCTGCACTGTTCTTAATTTTTTCACAACTTTCTTCGGTGCACCCAAATAGACATCTGAATCCAGGTCTGCAGGAACACTGAGCCTGCCCCCTATATGCAGAAGGTTACTCCCTGGCCTAGCATCACTGCGACTTCTTAGAAGAAGATGCAGCATGGGAAGCAGAGGCCTACTGGTTACGTCTAGATCCAGAGAACCTCTGCCTGTAGCCCTGGGAGAATCTCTGCAATGTGGACCTGGAATACTGTCGAGAGCACCTGGAGCCACAAAAATTAGAGCACCCTGAGCCTCTAGAGCAGTGGTTCCCAAACCTGTCCTGGGGGACCCCCAGCTAGTCGGGTTTTCAAGATATCCCTAATGAATATGCATGACAGAGATTTGCATATAATGGATGTGACAGGTATGCAAATCTCTCTCATGCATATTCATTAGGGATATTTTGAAAACCCAACTGGCTGAGGGTCCCCCAGGACAGGTTTGGGAACCACTGCTCTAGAGGTTCTGGGTCTACTATCAGGCAGGGTCTTGGGACAATGGTCAACCACAGAATTCATGAGATCATCCAGGCCTTTACCAAATAATAACTGTTCCTTAAAAGGGAGTGTGGCAAAAGTAGATTTAGAGGTGGAATCGCAAGCCCATTGTCTGATCCAGAGCATTCTACATGCAGAAATGGAATAAACTGACGCTTTATCCAGGACATAAAGAAGATCATAAGTGACGTCAGCTACATAGTCCACACCAGATAAAAGAAGCTGAGGAGGAAGATAAACGCCTTCACTCTCTAAAGTGTGCAGTTTGGAATAAAAAGAGCGTGTAACAAAGGACGCAGCCAAGGCTGCTTTGACTCCCAAAGCCATTGCCTCAAAAAGTCTTGTGAGAACAACATCCACTCAGCGGTCCTGCATGTCCTCGAGTACCATGACGCCTTCGCTCGGAAGGGATGTACACTTAGTAACCTGAGCAACCAAGCAATTCACTCTAGGCTGAGTAAAGAGTTGCTGACACTCCTGTGCCATATGATGTAGATGGGACATGGCTCTCGCTACTTTGAGAGTCCCCTCCAGAGAATCCCACTGCTCCAAGATCAGGATGTTAATATCAGGATGCCAGGGAAAGGCTGAGGACTGAGCTCTCACGTCACACATAAAAGAGGAGGAAGTAAAAGTTGCTGGCTGAGTATCTAAATTCAACTCATGCTGAGACTCCAAAATAAGACCTGGTAAAGCTGAAGACTTAAATAAATGCAGAACTGTGGGATTATCCCCTGGTTCTAAAGCCAAAGCAGGATCTACAGAGCTGGTACGCATTCCCAGGTCACCAACCATGGGAAGAACATCCCCCAAAAATAAGGGATCTGTAAAATGATCATCATCATCTGGAGAGAGGTCTCCAAGTCCTGAACAGTGGCAGACTGTGAAGAAGAGATGCCTTGGGATGCAATGCTGCAAGGAGACAAGTCTAAGGTACAACTGGACTTTGCAGGAAAACCATGGCTCTCATGAAAGGCTTTCCACAAAAATTTCATAAAGTCTGAGAAGGTCTCTGGACCTTGGAATGTGGAGTCACCCTTTGATGACTGTAGCTTGCGATTCTTGGGCTGCAGGGCATCCACATCCTGTCGTGTGGAAGTCAGCATTTCCAGGCTCCCCAAAACAGAAAAGACCATCCCAATGGGCTAGCCGCCCTTTTGGTCACCTGATTAAGCAGAGTAGAGGCTAAGCTGGTCACTCCCACCTCTATGGTCCATGCCACACGGCTACTGAGGTACTCATTTTGCACAATCCTGGCATGAATTTGGGTTAGAAGAGCCCAAGGACTCCATCCCAACAAGGTTTGAGGCAAAAATTGCAGTTTTGGAAGTGCAGGGAACTTTTGAAAATGAGATTGCTAAAAATTCAAGATGGCTGCCATCAAGAAAGTCACACCTAAAAATGCTAATAAAACACACTTACTAAATATAAAAAACCGTGAAATTAGGATTTCTCAGGTGGGCGGACAAAGGGAAACATACAGAAACTCCCCCAAACCTGTATTTCAGACATCCCCAAATCCCCTCAGAGGCTGTAACAGAGGCTGGAAAGGTGCTGCAGCCTGCCTCAGCTCTTTACAGTAGCTGGAAAGGAGAAGAATCACTGACTCAAGCTGGAAATGCCTTTTTTGATGCTGATCCTCGTGTTGCCAGTTAGACATGAAGCCTGACCATACCCCCCCCCCCCCCCACATGTAACTAATTGATTTGCTTACAGAAGGTGAGAGGCAACAAATGCAACCGGCACCCTGCGAGACACCGTTGAGCCTCCTACAGATGCCTAGCAGTCTGTGCTCGAACCCTTGCTAAACAGTAGGTGAGGATTAAATGTGGTGATGGTCCTGAGCTCCAAAGATACTAGTACAGGCTGGCTAACAGGTACTACAAGGGATTGGCCTGTCAGCTGCAGACTTTAGCCTGCTTCTTCTCTACGCAGGCAGAGCTGAAAATCACTGAAATAGGACAAAAATAACCAAATAAAATAAGAAAAGAGAGAGATCAGAACAGAAACACTCCTTCCAGCTTGCAAGTAGAAGGGAAAAACTGCAGGTGGCAGTAGAGCTCCCATTGAAGTAGAAGGAACATAGAAAAAATCTGGAGTGAATTCCTTCTAGATATGGCTCATGGTAATGGTCATGGGAAGATAACCCGCTCATCTAGAATGACACCTATTGCACTGGAAAAAATGTTAGTTTTTAAATTATATTTCACTTAACCAAGCCATCAATAGAATATCTGCTTCCCCTATGCTGCAGGCTGTCTGCTTCCAAAGTTAGGGAATAAATATAATAGGTCTTCCCTTAATTTTTCTTAAAGTGATACTGTATGCAAACTGCACCAAATGTAGGGTCAGATTGACACTATATTGGGTCTTTGGCAAACGTATATTTATGGGCCCCACTACTATGCCCCCTCCCCAAAAAAATTGCTTCTTTTCTTATACAGACAGCAATAGTTTATGAATGAGAATGTTTTGAATGAAGAAATTTAATGATTAGTCCCAGGGTCGGTGTCCAAACTTCCCCTTCCAGTGGCCTTTACCCAGTGTTGGGCCTTCCTTTATGCTGGGTCCTGCCTTTGCAAAAACAGGAAGTAGATGGGACCAGTGAAGAGGAAGTAGAGAGTTGCATGGGAGCGGGGGCAATGGGAATCCTGTGGAGTTAGAAGGAAGAATTTCAGGTTAGCTGCCGGCTGCATGTAGGAAGGTATGTTGCCAGAGGCCTGAAGAGAACGAGTGCAGCTGGACCCAAAGGAGACGCGTGTGAAAGGAGGGAATAAGATGCTTCATGGGCTGGGGGTGTGTGGGAAGCATATGCGTTGGAACAAAGGGAGCACAAGGGGGCCTCTCTCAAAAATTGTTGGTCGGAGGTCAGAAGAGTTAGGTATGACTTTCCCGATTCCTACCCGCCCAACACCTCCTCCCCAGTCACTGTAATTTTAAATCTTTAGAGAGCTGGCAGCAGCAACAATATGAGCCTGCTGCCATCAGCCTGTCCCGGAACCCTTCTTTCATCAGCATTCCTCCTATACATGAGCAGGAAGTTGCTGCAAAATGAAGACTTCAGGAGCAGGTCAACAGCAGCAGGCTTACCTCATTACTGCTGCCTGCAGATTTAAAATTACAGCGGCCAGGGAGGAGGTAGGTGGGGGAGGGGGGTTGGGAACTGGAGAGAAAGGCTTTGCTACAGGATCCCTCAGGGCTTGAAAGAACATTTGCTGCACAAGCTGGTATGGGGGGTTGGGAAGGCACTGAAGGACAGATGCTGCATGGACTGGGGTGGGGTGGGGGTTAGGAATAGGGTTTGGTGGGTTCAGACAGACTAACCTTGTCCGGGTTTTGAAAAGCTTAGAACAAATCACTGTTGAGCAGGAGGGCATCCACACATGCAGTGGGGGGGGGCGGGGGAGGGCTGGGGGGGGGCAGGACTGGAGGCGGTTCTAGGGGTTCAGATTTTACAAATGGCTGGGTTGGAAGTTGGGAAGGACAGATGCTACATGATTGGTGGAGGAAGGGAGGGAGATGTAAGGAAGAAAGCTATCCAATTGGAGGGGAAAAAGAAAGAAGGGAAGGGAGAGGAGAAGAGAAAGTGAAACCAGACCATGAGGAAGGGAGGGAAAGGAAGAAGAGGAAATGCCAGAGCATGGAGGGGAAGAGATGGAAGGGAAGATACTGGTTTATGCTGAACATCTAGTTTCAGAGCCAACCCTTAAGTAATGTCCGGTTAGTGATGCTATTTAGATTGTTAATCAGCTTTTTTGTTGTTATCGAGTTATTGCCAGCAACTGGATAACCTCTGGCTTTGCCCCACAGACTGCTCCAGGATACTCCAGATAGTGCTGAGGAATTATTTGGCTGCATTATATAGTCAGTGCCACCGAATATCCCTCTCACTGGCACTTATATGCTAACTGGAGCATCTGTGCCTGTGATTTTACTAGAGATTGGATGAAGGAGGGGAGTTATTTCCCCTGTAACTACCTACTGTATTTGGAACCTGGCTTTAGCTGTAAAAATATTTTGATCCACAGAACATGATGGGACATCTCAAGCTGCTGAAAGTAGCATGCTGTGCCAAAGCCAAGGGGAGGCAGATTACGCTGCGGAAACCATCAAGGAATTCCCCCCTTCATTTTACCATCATAGGAGGACATAATAAGGGCTTTGGTATTTTTGTAGAAAATGTGGAATCTGGTACCATAACAGCAGAGGCCGGATTAATGCGTGGCGACCAGGTATTAAAAAGAAAAATATAGAATGGTAGTGTTAATGGTTAAATACATATGTATGCACTTAGGTGTGAGAACTTACACAAGCCATAGAGCTCGTGTAAATACTTAGGGCTAGATTCACTAACCTCCGATTCGTGTCCGATCCATGTCTGTTTGCATGCAAACCGACGAATTCACTAAAGACCAGCATGCAAATGGGGACAATTGTTGGCACGCCCCCAACCGACTGCACGGATCACTAGAGCCCTCACAGTAGTGACAGGAGAAGCAGCCCTGCTTGGCTCAGGTGCTTCGGGATCCTCCCTTGGGAGGGGCCTGAGGTGCCTCAGCCAATCAGGAACTTCGTTAGGAAAAAATTTGTGAATCTCATCCTTCCTGCTTTGCATGCTGTTTCTCCTCATTTGCATGCACGGATCGGAATCGGATCGGAGGAGAGGTTAGTGAATCAGGTCAGAGGGAAATCGGGTCGCAAAGGGCTTGCACACCGATCGGTACACATTCGGTTTGCTTAGTGCAGGGGTGCCCAACATGTCGATCGCGATCGACAGGTCGCTCGCTCAGGCGACCCCAGTCGATCGCAGAGCGGGTTCCCTTCTCTTTTTTCCCCTCCTGACTGGCCTGCTCCTGAATTCTGCTGCTGCCTCCGCTGCTCAACATTAAAAAAAATGTCACATTGATGTGGAACTTAATCACTGGAGAGAGCTTCACACAATAGACATCTAATGGATTTCAAGTTTCAAATTTATTTAAAATTTCTTATACTGTCCAATCAGCCTTCTAGGCGGTGTACAAATTCATAAAAACAGAAAACAAACTTTAACTAAAATACAAGTTTAAGCTTTAACTAAAATACAAGTTTAAGCTGACATTACGTCACCAAACTGTAACTTTTAAAGACTTTTAAAAACAGAGACAAACAGGAACAAAAGGTAAAAGGCAAGAAAGAGAACAATTAAGGAAAAGAACAAGAGGAGGGGATGTATTTAAGCATTGCATGAAAAAAAATACTCTATATTACTTCCCTCTTACCCTACTTGAAAACCGTTTGTTACTTGATACAGGGAAATTGAACACATTCGATATGTGTGAACCAAAAACTCATGTTTCTCTATGTCTGGGTCGGTCCTATGGAATGCTATGATCGGTGCCTGCAGGTTTTGCAGTAACTGCTTAAACCCTATCTCTTTGCGCAGGCGTTTTTCAGCTAGATCCATTCTTTCGCTTATGATCTTAGACCCCTTTTTATGATGAATATGCTAAAGTGTTTGTAACCCTTGGCCGGCCTTTTGTCTCTTTTATATTCAGCTTGTTATAACTGTGTATGTAAATTGTGAGCCACTTTGGTAATTGTATTATAAATGCTTTAAATATATTGAAATACACTGTTTAATATCGCCTAATGTGTGCCCCATGGTCTTCCAATGATTTATAATTGGAGCTGTATCAGAATCAGTATGAAATCAATTGGATGCCTATTGCATGAAGCTCTCTCCAATGAATATTGGCACTTAACCATGTAAGTGCTGACTCCATCCCCGAACCATCCACAAAATCGCTGGCCTTGAGTTTTGTTAGCCTAGCACAAGCAATTTAAGCAGCCTGGAGCACCCTGAGGTTGTGGGTTCAAACCCCATGCTGCTCCTGCCCCAGGAACATTAGATAGATTATGAGCCCACCGGAACAGATAGGAAAAATGCTTGAAGTACTTGTATGTAAAAGCTGTAAAAACTACAAAAAGGTGGTATACAAGTCCCAATCCCTTTCCTTTAACCAGCCAGGAGCCCCTCCTGCCACTTAAATCGCTTTGAAAAGCCAATAGTCTGCACAGAGAAAAAACTATGTCGGGGTCTTTTTATCCATGTGTGCAGCTGTAAAATCGTTCCCCACATGTCCAGCATTGAAATGTCTTCTGTTTTGCTAACAGATCATAGAAGTCAATGAGCAGGACTTCACACACATTACGCATGCCAACGCATTTGAAATCCTTATGAGCAACACACATCTGTCCATTACTGTCAAAAGCAACATCGGTGGTGAGTGTTTTTAGCTGAAAGTTACGTTCAGACTTCAGCTCCTAAAGTGGCATTTCAACAGCTCTTCCCCTCCCCCATTCCTGTTATACTCTGTATCCTCCTGTTCCTCCCAATTAATGCTATTCTTAGCGTTCAGTTATTAGCATTAAGTGGCTCATGAAGCAATTGAAAAGTTCATGAATCTCATAATCAAGTGCAAAATTTGGTATGAATCTTTTATCGCCATATATAGAATCCGGGTGATAAGGATTTCCATGTCTTGATAAAATACCAGTTCAAATCTCACAGAAATTACACCTTAGATTGAAGGTCCAGACAGTATTTTAATAAATGTAAAAATATGACAATAAAATTTTAAACTGCATATGAACAAATAAAGAGATTATGCAGTCAATCATAAACTCTGTTGGGTAATTCATTAAGGAGCCACATAGTTGTAAGCAGCAAGAGAGTATTTAAAAAGAGATTAGGTTCTTAGCTTGCTAATATCTTTTCTACTAGATAGGTGTGTCATTCTGGATGGACGAGTTATATCCCAGTTCTCGCAAGCCATGCAGAAGGAATCCACTCCAGTTTTTGAATCCCTCCTACTTCAGAGAGGGCTCTGCTGCCCCCTACAGTTAGTTCCAAAGCAGGCAATAGCCCCTTCTAGAAACAGATGTGAAGGAAGGGGTACAGGGAAACTCCCCAAAGAACAAGTTTGTCCTGCTCTGAAATTATAATAAACATGTTAAACAATGAACAATCAAAATAGATAGCACAAGAAGCATGTCCAACAGAAACATTTATGGAGCTCAAATACCCCAGTGACCTAGAACTAGACTATTCTTCATACCATTAAGGTCTGACTGGCATCCAACTGTCAGGTTTGAATATGAACATTCTGACAGTAAGCAGGTACAGTAAATGATAGGATGGAGGTCCAGAATGACACACCTAACTACTAGATATTAGCAAGGTAAGAGCCTATTCGCTTTTTCTAGGTGTGTCATTCTGGATGGACGGGATGTACAAAACCAGTCCCAGAAATCTAGGGTGGGATCACTGTGCTGGCTCATAACACTGAGGACTAAAAAGCAGAGCCCTCCCTTGCCGCTACATCCACTGTAAAAATTGGAAAATGTATATAGAATGGACCAAGTCATTGACCTACAAATCTCCTTGGGGGAGACTGCACAAGCTTCTGCCCACAACAAAGCTACACTTCTAGTCAAACGTGCCTTTACAGAAACAGGAGACTGCTTCCCATAAACAATATATGCTGACGAAATGGCCCTACAGATCCATCTGGCAATCGTGGACTTGGAAACTGATGCACCATGTCTAGCTGGATTTGTCAGCACAAAAAGATGGACTGGGAGAGGGACCTTTGAGTAATCGTTTCTGAGGATCTGAAGGCAACAAAATAGTGTGACAAGGCAGTGGCTGTAGCCAGAAGGATGCTGGGCTGTATAGAGGGAGGCATAACCAGCAGAAGAAAGGAGGAGTTGATGCCCCTGTAGAGGTCATTGGTGAGGCTCCACCTGGAGAACTGTGTTCAATTTTGGAGGCCGTATCTGGCTAAGGCGGTAAAAAGAAATTGAGTGGTCCAGAGAAAAGCGATGAAAATGGTATGGAGCTTGCACCAAAGGACATGCAAAAAGAGATTGGAAGACCTGAATATGTATACTTTAGAGGAGAGGAGGGAGAAGGAGATAATAATGATAATAATAATACTTTTATTCTTATATACCGCCAAAACCATAGTAGTTTGAGGCGGTTTACAATAAGAAGAGCTGGACAATCAACGAAATAATTACAATGAAAGTCATCGAATTCATGTACATAGGTTATAGAGGTAATCAGAGAAAGTCAGAGAAATAGTCACAATGTAGGGTCATCGAGTACATGTAAGTAGAATACAGAGATAAGGCTTTATGAGTTCTTAGGTTACAAATCAGTTAAACAAGTTTGTTTTAACTAGTTTTCTAGTTATATGTGAAAGTACTGAACAAAAATAAAGAAATAAGCAGAGCAGATCAGAAACACTCCTTCCGGCTCACGTGCAAAAGGAAAATCCTGAAGGGGGTAGCAGAGCCCTTTGTGAAGTAGGAAGAATTCAAAAACCAGAGTGGATTCCTTCTGTATAGCTCGTGAGCACTGCTTTGTTTGACAAATTTATCACATAATTAGGTCTTTTTAACATTGTAATTATTTTACTACTTTTAATCCTGTTTTTTTAAAAAAAATTTATGACATGTATGTTCAATTTCTTACGGTGTAAACTGCCTAGAACTCTTGGGTAATGGCGGTATAGAAGAATATAGTTATTATTATTTATTATTATTATTATTATATAACCCATCTGTCCAGAATAACACACTTATTGCATTAGAAATGCCATTACTCAAGTCACTTATGTGTTTAGGTGAATGTATATGTATAAATGAGCAGTTTGTGGCTATGGAGTTTTCTATAAGTATGCACCTAGATGCAATTACGTGTACTTTGTAGGTGGGTCTTCACAGGGATGGAGTATGGATACAGCCTGGTCAATATTCAACTGGCAGCAGTCAGTGATTTTCAAACGTGCTAACTGGCGCCGGCCATGTCCAGTTTTGGGGTTTTTACAAAAAATCTTTATTGAGTTTCTAAAGCTAACAAAAATGCAATACAAAATTTATACAAATAATAGTAATCATATATGCACTTATAATCAATCAGAATCCATACAACATTTAAAAAAAACCCTCCCAACCAACATTTTCATAAGGGAATAGAACCATACAAAAGAAATTATAAAATTATAAAAGGAAAAGTATAGAATTTTAAGTGTGGTATTTGATTATAAAATGTTGTATTTACTGTTTCTTTTTAAAATCTTTATTTATTTTTACAACTTACAACAAGTGCGTTTGAAATTAACATTTGAACTTATACAATATCACTTGATTTTCTATCATAATCAATTGAACTTAGTAATATTTAAACCCTCCTTCGTATCCCTTCTATTTCATATATATACAATCATTTCTATTAATCTAATCAATTAATACAAGATTTGAAATCCCTCCCTCCCCCCTCACTTTGCAATTGTACCAATAAGGGAAAAATGTTATTTATTCATTACTATATTCTATTAATGGTCCCCATACCTCCTGAAATTTATTAAAATTTCCTTTTTGTATAGCTAACGCTTTTTCCATCTTATATGTATAACACAGAGAATTCCACCAGAAACTATTTACACTTATTGTAAGTTTTAAAAAGAATAAAGAATTGGGGGAAAAAAAGGAAATACCCCCCTCCATGTCCAGTTTTCAGTATTGAGGATCTGGTTATATGCTGGCCACTGCCACTTATATGGGTCCCAGGCAATATTCAGCCAGGACCCACATAAAATACTCCTGGCTGAATATTGACTGGGACCTAAATAAGGGGATCTATGAAGTCCTCCAAAACCCTCCCCCCAGCCCCGGTTCTGATCCCTGTCTCATGAGCACCCTCCCTTTCTAATCTTCCTACCCCCCCCCACCCCCATTCAATGCCCCACCCTCTGGTTCCAATCTCTCTGTCCCCTGTTCCAATCCCTACGTACCCTTATGTGAAGGCTGACTCCTAGCAGTACCACAAGACTACAGCCAAGGGTCAGCAGCAGCAGCACCCAGAACCAGATGGGCCAAGAAAAGATTTGGATTACTTCTGTCCTATCCCACTAGACACTGCAGTTATAGGAGGGTCAGATTAGCAAAGCCCTAATACATCTTCATTTCAAAGGTACATCCTTTCTTGAAGGCTCACTTAAAAGGCCTTGGTATTAATTTGCACGTATAATCCATTTGCAGTGTTTAAGGAGCTACTCAGCAGAATTGAGCAGGAAAAGGAAAATATCTTGGACAAGGCAAGGCCATTTAGGTAAGTTCTACTGTTCTATATACTGCTAAATAGGTCCTTATTTTGTACCTGGGGCAACAGAGGGTTAAGCAACTTGTCCAGAGTCACAGGAGCTGAAGTGGGAAGTGAACCCAGTTTCCCGGCTCTCAGGCTGCTGCACTAACCATTAGGCTCCTCCTCTGCTCTTAGGGCTTCTGTAGATTGATTTGGAGGAAAGGCTTTAACTGATGGGAGATGTTTCTTTACTATAGTGGCCACCAGCCAGTCAGGTTTTCAGGCTAGATCTAATGAATTTATTTAGTTTAAAAATTTCTATACTGTTTTATATCAAAACGGTTTACAAAATGATTACATACATACAATGTTAAAACAGACCCCTAATGATAAACATGGAGCAGATTTGCATGCCTGTCACCTCCATTACAAGCAAATCTCTCTTATGCAAATTTATTAGGGCTATTCCAAAAACCTGACTTGGGTGGTAATCCTCCAGGTAGGGTTGGAAACCACTGCTTTAGTAGCATCAGATAGATATCTGTGACAGGCTTTCTAAAAGCTTTCTTAAGCAGGCTAAATGTGGTTACCAGATGTCTGAGTTTCCCCGAATATGTCTTCTTTTTGAGGACTCCGTTGGGCATCCAGGCGGCTTTTTCAATTTGCCTCTTTAGTCCAGTTTTCGGCATTTCCGGGGGTGGCAGCAGCAGCACTGAAAAAGAAATCATTCCAGCCGGGGTTGGTGTCATGCTCCGGAGCTCCTTTCTCTCCCTTCCACCTGCCCCTGCACCCCCTTCTCTGCGTCCCTTTCCAGTGACTATACAGTGGCATCGATCAAGACAGGCTGCCGGCAACAGGGCCTTCCCTCTGCGAGACCCGCCTATGCAGAAACAGGAAGTTGAAACAAAGTAGGCAGGACTTGTAGAGGAAAGGCCCTGATGCCGGCAGCCTGTCTTGAATGCCGCTGCTGCTGAGTCACCGAAGAGGGCCACGGGGAAGGTGCACCAGTGTTCTTCTGCATAAATTAGCCTGAAGTTGGGACAAAATAAAATAATGCTCTCTGTCCTAAGATTAGGGGCAACTAAAGGGAGGATGTAGCAGGAAGTTCCTCCCAATTACCTGTTCCCTGGGAAAGAGAAAAAGAGAAAGCTATGGATTGGCTGCCAGAACCTCAAGAAAAAAACTCCAATAGAATGGATGCTATCGATTTAAGATAAGTAGAGGATTTTTTTTTTTTTTTTGGGGGGGGGAGAGGATTGAGAATCTATAACTTGTGCTCTGCATGTGTTACTGAGACCTCTGGGGCTGTTTGCTATATGTGACCATTTGTTGAATGTTTTTATAAAGCTGGGAGGGAGAGGTACTGACCCTGACTAGAGCAAGTTTCCCTGGCTAGGCTTTGGGGTTATAAGACTTTCTTAGACAGGACCTTACGTTTCAAGCAGGTTAGGTGAATGTATCCATCAAGCCACGTCTTACTCTTCTTTTTGAAAATTAGTCAAGTCCACTCTGTTCGATAAATTCATCACCTAATTTTAGGGGTTTTAAGATTATAACTTGTATTTTATTGAATGTTTGTATTTTTATTGAATGATTGCACTTCGCTGATTGTTCAACTCCTCTTAGTGTAAACCGCCTAGAACTTCTGGTAGTGGCGGTATAAAAGAATAAAGTTATTGTTATTATTGAAATAAAGCCCACAGAGGCTGCTGTTTTGGTGTTTAATTGGTGTTTCCAATTGCCCCTGATACTTCGGATCTGTTACAGCTGGAGAACTGGTTAATGTTATTTTCACATGGTTATCAACTCAAGGGTTGGTCCATTCCATTCAGTATTTTATAGGGTGACAGGTCAAATGCGCGCAAGACAAAAGCGCGCAGACAAAAACGCCAAGACAAATCAGCGCAAGACAATTGAGTTGTTGTGGCGCTCAGTTGTCTTTGCGCTCACTTGATTTGCGCCCGTTTGTCTGCGCGCTGTTGTCTTGCGCGCATTTGACTATGAACCTTTTATAGACTCACAACTGAAAGTCTGATATATCAAAGGCACAGCACATAAAGGATGGGGGCAACATGGAGGGCAAGTTGCATGGAATGTAATTCTAGTTTGCTACAACCCTGACTGCACTCAGCAGGCAACCACTTAGGAGAGGAGTGGGGCAACAGGTGGGGGCTATGTGTCCTTTTTTTGGCTTCACAATTATGGTAACCCTATGCCAGTGTAGCGCAAACGGTGGGTTTCCAGAGATTTCAAGTGTGCCGCAGTACACTGGGCAGGAAGAGAGGCTCCGGCATGGGCATCGGCTGACTTGCATCTTCCTGTGGTTGGGGATACTCAGCTGATATTTGTTAGATTTCCCTGCTGGCATTTCAGGGCCTGTCTGGAGGGCCTCTGCGCATGCATGTGATGTCATCAGCCCTGGCCACTACCTTTAGTGCGCCCCAGCTCGAGAAAGTGTATGGCGCAGTGGTTAAAGTTACAGCCTCAGCACCCTGGGGTTGTGGGTTCAAACCCACACTGCTCCTTGTGACCCTGGGCAAGTCACTTAATCCCCCCATTGCCCCAGGTACATTAGATAGATGGTGAGCCCACCGGGACAGACAGGGAAGAATGCTTAAGTACCTGAATAAATTAATTTAAACCGTTCTGAGCTCCCTTGGGAGAATGGTATAGAAAATTGAATAAATAAATACATTTTAAAAGTTTGCTCACCCCTCTCCTGATTGTTTTTGCAGTGAAGGCAGCATCAGCTTCTCTCAGGATGAAAGTATAATTGGAGCCCAACAGAGCAGGCCTAATGTTAACACCCTGTCCTCCAGCAGCCCTGACCTCTTCAGCCCTACCAGCAGCTTGCTGGATTTCTTCAGTTCTTCAGGTAAATACACCCATCTCACTGTGCAGACAAGTCCATTATCCTCTGAATGAGAAAACTGGTTGGCATGGCACTTGTTTGAGGCTTTAATGAAAAAAAGGGAAACATATGAAAACCAATAAACTATAGAAACGTCTTTAACTGTTCATATCCGGCAGTTCAAAGAGCACGGATAACTGTTTAATAAAAGGCCTCAAAGTCTTAAACCAGAATGCGTCCCCAGCAATCTGTGGTGTCTTCTCGAGGGGGAGATATGAAAAGACGCCTCAGACGACAAGAGCAGTGCCTTATATTTGAGCTGAATACAATTGAACCAGCAGGATTCAATTCAGCAATCGAATGGAAAGCTTTTTTTAAAATGATTGCTTTGCACGTTGGAGGAAAGTCAGATGAACCATGCCCCAAAGAAAACGGACCACATCCGGATGAACCGCAAAGGAGCCTCTTAAGGCAAGAGGTCCCAGAGAGGACAAACCTGCAATCTGAACCCGGGCAAAGGCCCTTTTTCAGGCCATTCTGTAGAAACTGCAGTACCCGAGCAAATGAGGGAGAAGAAGGATCCTCATGTCGGCTGACACACCATGCTTGGTAGCACCACCAAGCCTTCGCAGAGGCCACCACCGTGGACTTCCATTTACTGTGAAGCAACGTAGCAATCACCACAGAAGAATAGTCCCGAGCCATCAAGACCACGCTCTGATGAGCCATGCTGTAAGTCCAAAGCGGTCCGGGTCCTGCTGAGTGATCGGCACTTGTGTGTGGAGACGAGGGTATCAAGGCAACCGCAGCCCTCAACCCCACTGAAGCCAAACCAGGTCAGCATACCACAGCTACCTCGTCCAATCAGGAGCCAACAATATCACCGGACCCTGTGTTCTGCTATTCGACACAACAGATGCCTTATCATGGGCCATGGAGGGAAGGCATAAAGAAGGCCCTCCCAGGGCAAGGGCTGCATCAAAGTGTCCAGGCAGTCGCTGCTGGCTTCCAACAATGACTGTAAAACCCATCAGCCTCCTTGCTTGCCACATTCACCATGAGATCGAACACGGGGGCCCCCAACAGGTGTACTAACATCCATCTTGAGTATTTGGATTACTGTAACATTATATATCTAGGGGTCTACAAAAAAATCGGGGGGGGGTGTGAGCGGTCCTTCAGGGTGGGGGGGGCAGCGGTCCTTCGTAGTGGGGCATCAGGCTTTCAGGGTGGGGCGGGCCTTCAAGGGGGGGACAGGACTTCAAGGGCAGGGCAGCGAGAGGAGAGTCGGGGCGGCAAGCAGCATGCGCGGTATACGCGTGGGCGCGCTATACCAAAATTTTCTTACATAATTCCTTGTTCCTGCGTGCTATACCCGTGTGCGCGTTGTACACGTGTGCGCGTTATATGCGTGAAAATACGGTACTAACATCCATCTTGAGTATTTGGATTACTGTAACATTATATATCTAGGGGCCTACAAAAAAATTCTTAAAAAATTGAGACTGATCCAGAATACTGCGGTCCGTCTCATCTTTGGTTTAAAAAAATGGGAACACATCACCTCTTGTGTCCCTGAGTACTCTTACTTTCAAAAACTCCACTGGTTGCCTGGGGAGTCTAGAGTTCTCTTCAAGTTTGCCTGTATTAGTTACAAAGCAGTTTTTGGGATGTTACCAGATTATCTTGCCTCTCAGTTCCTTTTAAATTGTTCCAATAAGAGCACTCGTAGCATAAATTTATTTAATTATCCATCTTTGAAATCATGTCAATATAAGAAGTTTGTTGATAGAATTTTAACATTCCAGGCAGCCAAACTGAATACATGGCTTGGAAAACTTATACTTGAGGCCACTTCTTATGTTGATTTTAGAAAATTATTGAAGACACATTTGTTTGATAAATTTTAAATCTTAAATTATGTTATCGTTCTAATTTATCATGAATTCTAACAGCTGTTTATATACTATGCCACTGTTTTAACTTTTTAGATTTGAACAGATGTACTTTACATTGATTTTTATTGTATTTCAGAATGACTGTTTTATTTCGTACGCCAAATATTGAGTGTATGTATTCCTGTTGTGAACCGCTTCGAACTTCTGGTATAGCGGTATATAAGAAATAAATTATTACTATTATTATTATTACTATGCACTCAAGCGCTCTCCGGGAGATAGACCATTCTCTGGGGTCCAGTATCTGGAGACTGAGAAAGTCTGCCTGAATGTTGTCCATACTTGCCATGTGAGCTGCGGACAGTGCTACAAGATGTCTCTCCACCTAGCCAAAGATCAACCGAGCCTCCACGTTCAGGGAGGGACTCCTTATGCCCCCCCCCTGATAATTGATGTAAGCCACCGCCATGGCATTGTCGAAGAACACTCAGACAGCTCAATGACGGAGATAATCCTGGAAATGGAGAAGGGCCAGCCGAATCGCCCTCAGTTACAGGCGATTGATCGACCACTTGAGCTCCAAGGGTGTCCTTTGGCCCTGTACCTGAACAGACATACATACTGCCCCCCAGTGGGAGAGACTCATGTCCATTGACAGAGTCACTCAATCCAATATCCAGAGCGGAAAGTCCCTGGCCAGTGAGAGGGGACGCAACCACCACTCCATTCTGCTGCAAGACGCCAACGTCCAGGGCAGTAGCGCAAGCAACAGATCCCACTGCATATTCCATTGGAACAACAGAGCCTCCTGCAGAGGACGTAGTCTAGCTCTGGCCCACGGAACTACATCGATCATTGCCATCATGAGATACTGCCAAACCGTCGGGGTTGGAGTGACCAGAAGGTCTCTGATGACTCTCCGAAGCTTCTCTTGATGAGAAATTGGGATGAATACTTTGTTCTGCCCCATGGTGAAAGCAGACCCCCTGGTACCCAAATCCTAGGTGGGCTCCATGTGACTCTTCTGAAGGTTGATCACCTAGCCCAAACGCTTCAGCAAGTGAACCATCTACTGGACCGTCTGGAGCCCCTCGGCCAGAGAGGGAGCCCTGAGCAGCCAGTAGTCCAGATACGGATGGACCAAGACACTGAGGGAGCAGAGACGTGCCACCACCATCACCATCACCTTGATGAAAGCCCTGGGTGTCGTCACCAAACCGGAGGGAAGAGCTGCAAACTGAAAGTGCTGTTCCAGGACATGAAACTGCAGAAACTTCCTGTACACCAGAAAGATGGGAATATGGAGATACACCTCCGAGAGGTCCAAGGAGGCCATAAACTCCTCCTGGGGCTACCGAAGCAATGAAAGAATGCATCATCTCCATGCAGAAACAGGGCACCTTCAGTGCTGCATTGACCACTTTGAGATCCGGAATCAGTCACCAATCTTTGGAGCCTTTCTATGAAACGATGAAGTATATCGAGTATCTCCCAGAACCCAAATCACACTCTGGCATGGGTTCGATTGCCACAAGATTTAAGAGTCTGCAGACCATGGCCTGCACCCAAAGCTCCTTCTCAGGGCGGCCTGCAGGAGAATCCAGAAAATACTTTGTGAGAGAAACTCCAATTTGAGCCCAAGACCCAGTGATCGGACAAGATGGTCTCCCATTCCACCAGGAAGGCCAACACCCCCCCCCCCCCCCCCGATGCATAGGACAGGAACTGGAGAGCTGGCATCAGAACTGTTTCTTAGAGTCAAAGACTGCTGATGGCCAGACCCACTCGAAGCATGGTCTGGAAGATGAAGAGTTTTGTAGAAGAGGAAGTTAGAATAGCTTTTGGGCTGTCCTAAGTTAACCAGTTAGCTGTCTGGGTACGAATGAATATTGGCTGTATCCATCAACACTTCTGCACTGTCCAGTTATGTGCCACTAAAAATTCAAGTGAAGTCCAATTGGTACTATATAACCAGATAGGAGTTTTCACTACTCAGTTAAGTAGTAGCACAAAATATCAGAATGTTACTCTTTGCTGCAGTTTCAAACAATTTCACTAGATGGCGACAAAACCCATGTCATTACACATTATAGTTCTGTTGTTGTACCTGGGATGGGGAGAGGGAAGGAATAACAGAGAAGAGGAACAATGATGCTTTGGTCGTGAGGGTGATTCCTTCTGAGCTGCATGGCAGTTGGAAGTATATGCTGCAGCAGTATTGCAGTTTCATTCTCAGGGAGCAAAGTGGTTTCGCAGGAATCCCAGGGGGATCTGCAAGCCCAGTACAATTGAAACTGCAAAATTACTGCACTATACACTACAGTAAGATTTTTTTTTTTTGGGGGGGTGGTGTTGATGAACTTATGCGCAACTTAGAGGGAATGTTTCAAATAGAGTTTACCTCAACGTTCTAGCTTTGCTGAGGTTGAAACAAGTTAGGTTAATGTCTATGTTCTCTGTGTTCCTTGTCATGGGGTAGGATATCAATTCTGCCTTGGTTCATTGTTTTGTACAGAAAAAAAATTAGAACTGCACGTTTGCTGGTTTTCTTTAAGAGGCAAGAATATTGGATTATACTGAGCAGTAGGAAGGCAGTTATTATATGTATGGGCCTGGAGGTACATTCTGAAAGGGAAAACTTATATGGGGTCTCCCTTTGTGAATCCTGATGGGGTGGGGGGGGGTGGATGCAATGACGTACCTAGCATATATGACAGCCGGGTCTCATCATTTTTTGACCCCCCCCCCCATCTGTATGAAAAACATGATTTTTAGTAACAATCCACATGTCACACAAGAGTGTACCTAGGAAAAGGCAGTATCTTACATATTGCAGTGAGCAGTACATCAGTACATCCATTGTAAAACTAAACAAGTCAGACTAGTACAGATCAATCCTACACAGTCAATCCTAACAGAAAACCATGTCTTTTCGAACACACAGAACACAGAAAACACCTTCGCCTAGTATGTAATCACAATCTAACCCCTTCCCCTTTAAATAAACTGTTGTGTAGTTTTTAGCCATGGTGGTAACAGCTCAGATGCCAACGCTAAAAAATGCTCTACAGTTTTGTAAATGGAGAGATAGAATAAAAATACGTAGACAAAGGTTAAACTGAAGCACCAAGAAGCTGGACTCTGCATACAATGCAACACTACAGAAATAGCGATGCATCTCCCCTAAATAAATAAATTAATTAATGGAATTTTTTTCTATCTTGTCTTCACTGGTTTCTGCTTTCCTCATCTTCTTGTCACTCTCTTCCTTTCATCCACTGTCTACCCTCTCTTTGCCCCTTCTAAATGGCATCTTCTCTCCTTCTATTCCCCTCCCAGAAAATTTATGCCTCCCCCTTCCTTCTCTCCCTTTACCCCCATTGGTATGGCATCCATCTTCTTCCCTTCCCTCCTCCAATGGTCTGGCATCCCTCTCCTCTCCTTCCCTCTCCCACACTCCCATGGTCTGGCATTTCACTCTCTCCTCTCCCTTCCCACTTCCATCAGCATCTGCCCCCTTTCTCTTCCTCCAACCCAATTCCATGCAGTATCCTTCCCCCTTATGTCTCTTTCCTCATTCCCTGCAATTCCATCAGCATCTGCCCCCTTTCTCTCCCTCCACCATGCTTCCATACCACCCTGACCCCCTTTCTCACCCTTCACCATGCTTCCATACCACCCTGACCCCCTTTCTCACCCTCAACACCCTTCCTTACCACCCTGACCCCCTTTCTCACCCTCCACACATTTCCTTACCACCCTGACCCCCTTTCTCTCCCTTCACCATCTTGCTATGCTCCTTTCTCTCTCCATCCAAATCAGCAAGGTCCTGCAATGACTACTTCTGCTGCCTCTGCTCCGGAAAAGGTAAGTGACGTTGAAGGGGAGCTGGGCCAGCAGACGCAGGGAGTTGCGGCAAGGTCTTACGATGACTGCGGTTGTCGGTCCACCCCTCCCCCCCCCCGATGTCACTTACCTCTTCCGGAGCAGAGGCAGCAGAAGTAGTCATCGCGGGACCTTCCTGCACTTCAGCGCAGCCGCTGACTTTGCTCTTGAATAAGTATGGCAGCCGCGCTTAGGTGCCATTTTGAGCAGCGTGGGAGGTTCTGGACCTGGTCGGCTGTGCACCCCCTTGAAGTGTGCACCCGGGGCGGAACTTCCCCCCCCTCCCTTGGTACGCCACTGGGTGGGTGCTATGTATGCATTTACATTGTGTCCCTGAGTACCACAGAAGGCCATATGGGGCTTTAAAAATAGATTCTGCCTTCCCCAACCTTTCTTCACGCTCTCTCTACCTATTTTGGACAGGAATAGAGGTACCCATGCAGTACACAACTTCTGCAAAATGTTTTGCAGTTGATATTCCGAACAATTTAAATAGCGGAAATGGCTCCTGGCCATTTAAATTGCTTGTCTGGGACTCACCAGGCATATTCAACAGCACATAACCTAACAGCACCACTGAAAGAGCCTGGTTAGCACCCAAGCCGCATTCTGGTCGTGGAGTCTTCTGTTGGCCGATTAAGTGCACTTTAACTAGCTAAGATAGTTGTATATATAGGACCCTATAAAGCACAGCCCTATCTTTATGCGATTCTTCTTAGCCGGTTAAATGCTGAATATTGCACTTAACTAGTTAAGTGTTAGCCTGCCACATAAAACTGGATATTTAAAGCTGGAGCCTGGATGCGGCCTGGTATTTAATATCTGGGCAAAAAGCCATCGGTGGTCAGCAAAACACTGACCACTGCCAGCTGAATATTTACCCCTTTATTAATGTCAATGCATCACTTGCAAATCTACTAATGGATTTTTAAACAGATATATATGCGTCATATGCAAATGTGGGATTTTTCTTGCAGATACTCTAGATGTCATCAAAGTTTATAAAGCTGACCAATATAGATACATCCGGGTCAGCAGAACTACTAGAGCTGAGGAAGTGGC
Source organism: Geotrypetes seraphini (assembly GCF_902459505.1). Lineage (NCBI taxonomy): Eukaryota > Metazoa > Chordata > Amphibia > Gymnophiona > Dermophiidae > Geotrypetes > Geotrypetes seraphini. Next base: position 119,283,259 of record NC_047093.1, on the reverse strand, counting down.
TAACCAGGCGGTGCATGATTTTGCCTTAACGAAGGACTCAGAAACGTATTCTCTAGCCAAAGTTTCCGTGAGTCCTGATGGAGTGAAGCAAGGGAGTCTGCCAGACAACTTCTGTGGACTGGCAGACAGGCTCCATCTGAATGAGAGGTAGGTGTATATCAGCTGGTAAGGGAAGCATTACTTGCAGGGACTGTCCTAGAATTCATGTGGCATTTTGCTGGGAAGAGTTTTATGTGCAGAAATCACTTAAATAGTAATATATTAGATGACGGCAGATAAAGACCCGAATGGTCCATCCAGTCTGCCCAACCTGATTCAATTTAAATTTTTTTTTTTTTTCTTCTTAGCTATTTCTGGGCAAGAATCCCAAGCTTTACCCGGTACTGTGCTTGGGTTCCAACTGCCGAAATCTCTGTTAAGACTTACTCCAGCCCATCTACACCCTCCCAGCCATTGAAGCCCTCCCCAGCCCATCCTCCACCAAACGGCCATACACAGACACAGACTGTGCAAGTCTGCCCAATACTGGCCTAGTTCAATATTTAATATTATTTTCTGATTCTAAATCTTCTGTGTTCATCCCACGCTTCTTTGAACTCAGTCACAGTTTTACTCTCCACCACCTCTCTCGGTAGCACATTCCAGGCATCCACTACCCTCTCCGTAAAGTAAAATTTCCTAACATTGCCCCTGAATCTACCACCCCTCAACCTCAAATTATGTCCTCTGGTTTTACCATTTTCCTTTCTCTGGAAAAGATTTTGTTCTACGTTAATGCCCTTCAAGAATTTGAACGTCTGAATCATATCTCCCCTGTCTCTCCTTTCCTCTAGGGTATACATATTCAGGCCTTCCAGTCTCTCCTCATACGTCTTCTGGCGCAAGCCTCCTATCATTTTCGTCGCCCTCCTCTGAACCGCCTCAAGTCTTCTTACGTCTTTTGCCAGATACGGTCTCCAAAACTGAACACAATACTCCAAGTGGGGCCTTACCAATGACCTGTACAGGGGCATCAACACCTTCTTCCTTCTACTGACTACGCCTCTCTTTATACAGCCCAGCATCCTTCTGGCAGCAGCCACTGCCTTGTCACACTGTTTTTTCACCTTTAGATCTTCGGCCACTATCACCCCAAGGTCCCTCTCCCCGTCCGTGCATATCAGCTTCTCTCCTCCCAGCATATACGGTTCCTTCCTATTATTAATCCCCAAATGCATTACTCTGCATTTCTTTGCATTGAATTTTAGTTGCCAGGCATTAGACCATTCCTCTAACTTTTGCAGATCCTTTTTCATATTTTCCATTCCCTCTTCGGTGTCTACTCTGTTACAAATCTTGGTATCATCTGCAAAAAGGCACACTTTTCCTTCTAACCCTTCAGCAATGTCACTCACAAACATATTGAACAGGATTGGCCCCAGCACTGATACCTGAGGGACTCCACTAGTCACCTTTCCTTCCTTCGAGCGACTTCCATTAACCACCACCCTCTGGCGTCTGTCCGACAGCCAGTTTCTGACCCAGTTCACCACTTTGGGTCCTAACTTCAGCCCTTCAAGTTTGTTCAACAGCCTCCTATGAGGAACTGTATCAAAGGCTTTGCTGAAATCCAAGTAAATTACATCTTAGAAAATTGCCTGGGATTTGTTCACATAAAATTTTTAGGCGCAGAACCAATATCACCAAGCTTCTCTGTGCAGACGTTCCCTGGATTATGCACATTTAGTACATGTTTAGATAAAACATTCTTGATAGATCCTGCAAATATTTTTGTAATATGGGGCAATTATAAAGAATTCATTTCTCTAAGATGCCTTGTTTGTTTCTGATGTGCTCACTCAAGCTCTGGGAGTCTTTTCCCCTCCCTTACCAACTGGAGGGTTTTCCTAGCTCTCCAGGAACCAAATTAGCCACCAGCTGAGTCTAAAAGTTCTCACTTCCTTGTGATGGTCTATTTAATTTCAGGATTTTGCTCTAGTGCATAAAATGTTCTGAGTTGTTTACAGAAAATACGTGGAATAGTCTCCCAGTACAGGTAGTGGAAGTAAAGACTGTGTCTTTCAAGAAAGTGTGGGAGAGGAGGAGATGTTGGATGCTACAGATGGGTAGACTGGATGGGCCATTTGGCCTTTATCTGGCATCATGTTTCTATATAACTAATAAAGTGAATTTGAGTAATAAACAATATTAATCAATCCTTAAAAATGATTTTAAGAGTGCTCAGTGTGATATCTTATTCATAACCAACAGGTTAATGGAATAAAGATGTATAATCATTGCATCATCGCACTCACCTCCCTACCAGCCCTATATATCTTGCAAAAAAATAAACTGTTCTAACAAGTTTATGATAAACGATGTATAAAGATGAGTACTTAGCTGAATTCACAAGATGTTAATAAGTCCACCGCTCATGAATGAGATTGCTCAAACAGAAACATCTTTGAAGGCTGATCGTTGATGAAAACTAGTGAGTGCAATGAATTGTTCCAAGTTGTTACTTCATATTGATACCGCTGGTTAGGAAATAATGTCAAAATAAAGTGAGTCTCCACTACAACCACAAAAATGAAAAATAAATGTGTGACTAAAATGTCTTAATCTAAAAATTGAAATGAAATGTCCAATAACTCCTCATTTCCTCAGGAGGAAATGAGGAGTTATTGGACATTTCATTTCAATTTTTAGATTAAGACATTTTAGTCACACATTTATTTTTCATTTTTGTGGTTGTAGTGGAGACTCACTTTATTTTGACATTATTTCCTAACCAGCGGTATCAATATGAAGTAACAACTTGGAACAATTCATTGCACTCACTAGTTTTCATCAACGATCAGCCTTCAAAGATGTTTCTGTTTGAGCAATCTCATTCATGAGCGGTGGACTTATTAACATCTTGTGAATTCAGCTAAGTACTCATCTTTATACATCGTTTATCATAAACTTGTTAGAACAGTTTATTTTTTTGCAAGATATATAGGGCTGGTAGGGAGGTGAGTGCGATGATGCAATGATTATACATCTTTATTCCATTAACCTGTTGGTTATGAATAAGATATCACACTGAGCACTCTTAAAATCATTTTTAAGGATTGATTAATATTGTTTATTACTCAAATTCACTTTATTAGTTATATTGTTTAAATTGTGAATTAAGTTTATAGATTTTTTCTCCAATTTATTTAGATCATGTTTCTATAACCATAAAGCTCTAGGACCTCACAATGCAGCTGTGAAGAGCTTAATGCTCTGTAAACCGTTAAGAAATTTTGATATGGCGGTATAACAAATGTTTAATAAATTTGGAAACTTGGAAACAATAAATTCTATGACCTCAGAATGCAAGTGTCAAGAGCCTTAGCTTATAGGAAGAGGAGGAGATAGTGGATGGGCAGATTGGATGGGCCATTTGGCCTTTATCTGCCATCATATTTCTATGTTTCTGTTTTTGTAATTGCGAGTGTACTTTTATGCACACAGAAGAGAGCAGGGAATGGAGTGGATTGTTTATGCCGTAGGCGTCTAATGGGGGAGACCACAGGGGCCATGGCCTCCCCCAAAATTGCTCGCCCTGTGGGGGGATCCTGTGGGGGAACACTTCTTGCGAGGCTGGGAGCGGCACCTTTCTACCAACCAGCGTGCCTGCTGGTCGGCAGTCTCTGCCCCTTTGCCGGCATCCACTCCTCCACACGCCGCGTGTCTATCTTTAGGAAGTTTTCAGAGAGGGCAGGCCACAGTAGAAAGCAGACGCTGGGGCCGCAGTGCTTGGGGGAGGGAGGGGTTCTTTTATATGCTTTTGATAATAATAGATAAGAATGTCAAGTGAGTTGTAAGAATTCTCTGAATATTATACACTTGTTGTAAGATATGAAAATGAATAAAGATTAAAAAATAAAAAATAAAAAAGGTAGACACGCGGCGGGAGAGGAGAGGCAGAGCTGGTCCAAAAATGCCTCAGCAGACAGACAGTGGTCTATAAATGGTCTTAATCAAGCTAAAAGAACAAAGAAATAAAACTTGAAGCAAGATGGAAAACCTGCCTAAGGAACTACCAGAAAATTCATGAAAGAGAACTGCATGATTTCAACAGGACTTGCACGATGAGAAAAAATTTGACACTGAGGCAACTGAGGAAAAAAAACAGGCCCAGCCTGCTCCACGGAAATGTTTATGCCGAGGAGGTCCTGCATGAAGTTGGCAGGTGGGAACAGGCTTCTAGAGAAAAGTAGCTGGGGTACTGGTTTCCATGCTGGGCTCTGTCAGTTATGTCACCCATAGAGGAGGATTTTATAGTCCTGATTGTCCTCGGAGAATTTGTTTTCTACTCACTATACAATAAGGCTCGGATTCTGAAAACACGGCACCGGTCGCATGTCAGTCAGATTATGGTGCCGCTTCAGAATCGCGGCCTGCATCAAATGTAAGTACTGCAAATATAGGCCATGTCCAGTCTGCTGTGCAGTGGTGGGGAGGGGGAAAAGAGTTCACTTTGTGCAGTTTAATTTTGTGGTTACCATTGTGTATTGTTAAGATGATATTGTGTGTATATGAAAAATTAATGGAAGAAATGGCATTTACAATTAGTGCTATTATTATGGTGGCGGGGTCTGGGACAGAGCTTTTGGTGCCCCCTCCCCCACCAACAAAAAAGTGTTCCGCTGCCTATGGTTTATGCATCTGCCTTCCTTTATATAACACTTTCCCACTTCTACTCCCAGGAGCAATTTGCAGTATTTCAATAATTACACTTCCATATTCAGTTTGTGCTGGCTTCAGCGGTGTCACTCAGTGCTCAAATTAAACTTTCATTGCTAGTTATGTGTGCACTTGGGGATCGGGCTTGTTTGATTAGTGTTTGATGGAGGGTCCTGGATAATACCTGGGGGAGGGGTATGAGATGGAATAGACTGTGAGGTGATTGTTGCATGTGAGTTTTGCGTACCTGGAGATTTACTGAGGAGCCCTCTATTATTTGAGCCATTCTTCCATCTGTGTGGGGACTTACATGAATTCTCAATTTATGGGGGTGGGGGGAAGGGTATCTGCTCTAATGGTGCCCTGGGAGATTGTGGGGTGGGTGCTGTGAGGGAGTACTGGATGCATGGGGGTTTATCCTAGTGGAAAGCCTGGTCAGGGATTTCTATGACTCCAAGCCCTCTCCCTTCCCTTTTTGGTACTGTACTTGCTGAGCCCTATGCAGGTTCGACCATGTTCCATTCTTTTGAGTTTGGAGGGTGGGGGGGGGGGGGGGGACTTGCTTTTATCGCTTGGTTTGGGAGAGATCTGTAGGGGGAGGCCTTGTGCGGGATTTGCTTTTCATTTGGAAAAAGCCTATATTTCGGGGGAAAAAAGGCGATTGGGGGTTGCAATGACTTTAGGGACCGATTTGGGAGATTTGTGTGTGTGTGTGTGTGTGTGTGAGGGGGGGGGGGTGTTGGGGTGTTTTTCTTTTGGTAGGATTGTTTTTCTTTTTTGTTTTGTTTTGTTCCTGCAGTGTCTGATCCTGGGAGATGATATTTTTTCCTCAGTGCTCACTCCATGGTTGCAGCCCTGAAGTTTGCTTAGTGGCTTAGTTGTTTCATTGCTGGATGCCGCAGGCTGGGACGGCATCTTGGCGATCAACCTTTTTTCTTCACTTTTCATGTTTTCCTCATCCATTTTTATGATATAATTGGATATAATTGGAATTGTAGAAACCTGGTGGACAGAGGAAAATCAATGGGATGTAGCACTGCCGGGGTACAAGCTCTATAGGAGGGACAGGACCCACAAAAAGGGGGGAGGCATAGCACTATATATAAAGGACTCTATCCACTCGGTCGGGATGGATATGGCAACGAAGGCAGAGGGGCTGGAATCGCTGTGGGTCAAATTACTGGGAAGCAAGGGTGCGGGCATAAAACTGGGGCTGTACTATCGACCACCTGGTACGCCAGAGGGAGTCGGACACGACTTGGAAGCGGAATTGAGACAGGAGTGCAGGAGTGCAAGGAGATGAACTTTGGGTTCCTGCACCATGGAGAGGCACTGCAGGGATTACAGGGACCAGACGGGTTACACCTGACCAGAAGAGGGAAGAACGTCCTGGGACACCGCTTAGCCCGTCTACTTCACAAGGCTTTAAACTAGGTAAGTTGGGGGAGGGTACTGGCACAAACAACCTACTTGACGAGCTAAGCTACCAATTTCTTCTTGAGACTGAAGTAAGGGAGACTAAAGAAAGTAAACACTATAATTCAGGGTCACATTATAATTCTGGATCACATTGTTATGCTGGGGCTAAGGGGAGTATACATTGTAAATCTGGGTCTAAGGGGAGTTCAAATTGTAATTCTGGATCTAGGAGGGGTGCACACTGTGATTCTGGGACTAGGAGAAGTACACATTGTAATTCTGGGTCCAGCGACAGAATACACACTGCAAACTATATTATAGGAAGTCAAGTTGCTCAAGAGGGAATACCCCCACAGAGTACACACAATTCTGAGTCTGGGTTAGCCATAAACTGTAGTTTTGGGTATGGGGAGTCCGGGAAAGGTGCACATTGCAGCTCTGGGTCTAGGAAGAATACGAGACATGCAAATAATGCTAAAGGTGGCCTAGCTGCTATAGCAGGAATGTCCCCACTGAGACATAACAAACATACAACATGGAGGGCTATGTACGTCAACGCCCACAGTCTGGGAAACAAGATCCTGGAACTGGAAACAGAAATGATAAATGCCGACTTGGATGTGGTGGCGATATCTGAGACCTGGCTCACAGACTCCCACGGGTGGGACATGGTCATACCGGGTTACAACTTGCTTCGCCGGGACAGGGAGGGCAAAATGGGAGGAGGTGTAGCATTATATACTAAAGATGACATTAAAGTCACCAGAATCACAGATGTACGGTACACTGGAGAATCCCTTTGGGTAAATTTGGCCAGAGGGAAGGACAAATGCTTGTATCTTGGCGTAGTATACAGACCTCCAAGACAACAGGATGACCAAGATATGGAATTAATCGGAGATATAGAGAATATCACCTTGCGTGGGGACACAGTATTGTTAGGTGACTTCAACATGCCTGATGTGGATTGGGTCACGCTTTCCTCTGCTTCATGCAGCAGCAGGAGGCTATTAAATTCCTTGAAAGGAGCAAGACTAAGGCAACTAGTGTTGGAACCAACAAGGGATCAGGCAATCCTAGACCTGATACTTACCAATGGAGAAAGTGTCACAGAGGTCTCGGTGGGCGACACATTGGCCTCCAGCGACCACAACATGGTATGGTTCAATCTCAGAAAAGGTTTCACTAAATCTACCACACTAACCAAGGTCCTTAAATTCAAGGACACAAACTTCAAAGAAATGGGAGACTTCGTTCACCAGGTGCTACAAAGCCAAACAGAAACCGATAACGTGGAAGAAATGTGGTCAACTATAAAAGCCACCATACAGGAAGCAACAAACCGCTATGTTAAATCGGTAAGTAAACGGAGTAGGAACAATAAGCCACAATGGTTCTCTACGGAGATCTCGGACCTCATCAAGGAGAAGAAAAAAGCATTCATCTCTTACAAACAATCAGGGAAACAGGACTCCAGGGAAATCTATCTGACCAAGTCAAAAACAGTCAAAACAGCAGTTAGGGGGGCCAAATTCCGCATGGAGGAGTCTTTAGCAAGGAACATAAAGAGAGGAGATAAATCCTTTTTCAGGTATATCAGTGACAGGAACAAGAACTCAGGTGGGATAGTACGCCTCAGGAAACCAGGGGGAGACTATGCAGAAACGGACTCGGAGAAAGCCCAACTGTTAAATGAATACTTCTGCTCAGTCTTCACCCGCGAGGCGCCGGGACTTGGTCCTCAGCTGCAGACAAGGGTTGACTCAGCTGATCCATTTAGTAATTTTGAGTTTACGCCCAGCAGTGTCTACTGCGAGCTGTCAAATCTCAAGGTTAACAAGGCAATGGGGCCTGACAACCTACACCCCAGGGTGCTCAGGGAGTTGTGTGATGTCTTGGCGGAACCGCTATCCGCACTCTTCAATCTCTCCCTTAGTACAGGTGACGTCCCGTTGGACTGGAAAATGGCTAACGTCATTCCACTTCATAAGAAAGGCTCCAAGATGGAAACAGCAAACTACAGACCGGTGAGTCTCACATCAATAGTGAGCAAACTAATGGAAACTCTAATCAAATGCCAATTGGATACGATCATGAACGAGGAGAATCTACGTGATCCCCGTCAACATGGATTTACTAAGGGGAGATCCTGCCAATCCAACCTGATCGGCTTCTTTGACTGGGTGACGAGAAAGCTGGATGTTGGGGAGTCCCTGGACATCGTATACCTGGACTTCAGCAAAGCATTCGATAGCGTACCACACCGCAGGTTGCTGAGCAAAATCAGTTCTATAGGATTGGGCGACACGCTGACAAAATGGATTGGGAACTGGCTTGAGGGTAGGCTTCAGAGGGTAATGGTGAATGGCACCCCCTCCGAAACGACGGAGGTGATCAGTGGAGTGCCACAGGGCTCCGTCCTGGGCCCGATCCTGTTCAACATCTACATAAGAGACTTGGCAGAAGGTCTCCGAGGTAAAATAACATTATTCGCTGATGACGCCAAACTAAGCAATGTAGTGGCCAAGAGTACAACAGACAAAAACCCAATGCCCGACAACATGATGCACGACCTACTACTACTGGAGCGCTGGTCTAGGTCCTGGCAACTCAGCTTCAATGCCAAAAAATGCAAAGTCATGCACCTGGGCAGCCATAATCCATGCAAGACTTACACCCTAAATGGCGAGATCCTAACAAGAACTAATGCAGAGCGTGACCTAGGGGTGATCGTCAGTGAGGACATGAAGGCTGCCAATCAAGTGGAGCAAGCTTCCTCCAAAGCAAGGCAAATCATAGGTTGCATACGCAGGAGTTTCGTCAGCCGTAAGCCTGAAGTCATTATGCCATTGTATAGATCCATGGTGAGACCACACCTGGAGTACTGTGTGCAATTTTGGAGGCCGCATTACCGAAAAGATGTGCTGAGACTAGAGTCGGTGCAGAGAATGGCAACCCGGATGATCGCTGGGCTCAAGGATCTCCCTTACGAGGAAAGGCTGGATAAGTTACAGCTCTACTCACTCGAGGAACGCAGAGAGAGGGGAGACATGATAGAGACGTTCAAGTATCTCACGGGTCGCATCGAAGTGGAAGAAGATATCTTCCTTCTCATGGGTCCCACGGCAACCAGGGGGCACCCGTGGAAAATCAGGGGAGGGAAACTGCACAGTGACACCAGGTAATTCTTTTTCACTGAGAGAGTGGTTGACCGCTGGAATAATCTTCCACTTCAGGTCACTGAGGCCAGCAGCGTGCCTGATTTTAAGGCCAAATGGGATAGATACGTGGGATCTATTCACTGAGTTAGGTGGGGAAGGGTCATTGCGGTGGGCAGACTGGATGGGCCGTGGCCCTTATCTGCCGTCTATTTCTATGTTTCTATGTTTCTATGACTGGAAGTGTAACAGTGATGGGGGACTTCAACTACCCAGGGATAGACTGGAGTACGGGTCACACCAACTGCACTAGGGAGGCAGGATTCGTAGAAGCTGTGAAGGACTGCTTCATGGAGCAACTAGTCAAAGAACCGACGTGAGGGGGTACTACTCTTGACTTCATCCTAAACGGATTAGAGGGGCCTGCAAGAGGGGTAGAAGTGGGAGGACCACTAGGCAACAGTGATCACAACACAATCAGATTCACATTAGAAAGAGGGACACCCATAGTTAGGAGGACCGCAACAACTGCGCTGAACTTCAAGAAAGGGAACTACGTTGCTATGAGGGAAATGGTGAGGAGGAAGCTCAGAAACATCTCTAGGATGGAGACTGTGGGAAGCGCCTGGACCCTATTCAGGAACACCCTGCAGGAAGCACAGAGAATATACGTCCCCAATTTCAGGAAAGGCTGCAAGAACAAGCGATCAAAGGACCCGGTTTGGATGTCAATAGAAGTAAAGAGGGCGATAAAGGACAAAAAAGTATCTTTCTGGAGATGGAAAAAGGACCCAACAGAGGAAAATCACCAGGCGCACAGGAAATGCCAAAAGGAATGCCACCGGGAGGTTAGAAAAGCAAAAGGGAAATACGAAGAGGGGCTGGCCAAGGAGGCGAAAAACTTCAAGGCATTCTTCAGTTACATTAAGGGAAAGCGACCAGCGAGAGAGGAGGTAGGGCCGTTGGACGATGGGGACAGGAAGGGAGTGATTAAGGAGGATAAAGAGGTAGCTGAGAGATTGAACACGTTCTTCTCGTCAGTTTTCACGAACGAAGACACATCTAATATACCAGACTCAGAGGAGCTCATGAGTGGGGAACAGGCTGAAAAATTAGAGCACATAGAGGTAAGTAGGGAGGATGTCCTCAAACAGATAGACAGGTTAAAATGCGGCAAATCACCGGGCCCGGACGGGATCCACCCAAGGGTTCTGAAGGAATTAAGACAGGAAATAGCGGGCACAATCCAACATGTTTGCAACCTATCCTTGAAAACTGGCGAGGTGCCAAAGGACTGGAAATTGGCAAACGTCACACCCATCTTCAAGAAGGGATCGAGGGGTGACCCCGGGAACTACAGGCCGGTGAGCCTGACTTCAATTATAGGGAAGATGGTGGAAGCTATGATCAAGGACGGCATTTGCGAGCACATCGAGAGAAATGGCCTACTGAGAACAAGCCAGCACGGATTCTGTAAGGGAAGGTCGTGCCTAACGAACCTTCTGTACTTCTTTGAGGGAATAAGCAGTCGGGTGGACAATGGGGAGCCCATAGACATCATTTACCTCGACTTTCAAAAGGCTTTCGACAAGGTGCCACATGAAAGGCTACTTAAGAAGCTGTGGAGCCACGGGGTGGGAGGGGATGTGCACAGATGGATCAAGCACTGGCTGTCGGGTAGACTGCAGAGGGTTGGAGTAAAGGGTCAATATTCTGACTGGCGGGGAGTCACGAGCGGTGTGCCACAGGGATCGGTGATGAGGCCTTTACTCTTTAACATATTCATCAATGACCTGGAAAAGGAGGCAAAGTGTGAGGTTATAAAATTCGCAGACGATACAAAACTGTGCGGCAGAGTTAGGACCAGGGAGGAGTGTGAGGACCTACAAAGGGACCTGGACAAGCTGGAAGACTGGGCAAACAAATGGCAGATGCGCTTCAACGTGGACAAATGCAAGGTCATGCATATAGGGAAAAAGAACCCGTTGTTCAGCTACAAATTAGGGGGGGTATTGTTGGGAGACAGCAGACTCGAGAGAGACTTGGGTGTGCTGGTGGATGCATCACTGAAGCCATCTGCCCAGTGCGCAGCAGCCTCGAAAAAAGCCAACAGGATGCTGGGCATCATAAAGAAGGGCATAGCTACCAGAACACGGGAAGTCATCATGCCATTGTATCGAGCGATGGTGCGTCCACATCTGGAATACTGCGTTCAGTATTGGTCGCCGCACCTCAAGAAGGACATGGCGGTACTTGAGAGAGTCCAAAGGAGAGCAACGAAAATGTTAAGAGGGCTGGAACACTGCTCATACGCCGAGAGGCTGGATAGGCTGGGGCTCTTCTCTCTGGAGAAAAGGAGGCTCAGGGGAGATATGATAGAGACCTTCAAGATCATGAGGGGCATAGAGAAGGTGGATAGGGACAGATTCTTCAGACTGAAAGGGACAGCAAATACGAGGGGGCATTCTGAGAAACTGAAGGGAGACAGGTTCAGAACAAATGCAAGGAAGTTTTTTTTCACCCAAAGGGTCGTGGACACTTGGAATGCGCTACCGGAGGAAGTGATCAGGCAGAGTACGGTACAAGGATTCAAACAGGGATTGGATGGATTCCTGAGGGATAAAGGGATCGTGGGATACTGAGGGAGGAGCTGGGATGTAACACAAATATAGGAAGTTAATCAGGTAACGAGTATAAACCAACCTGGTCGTGCATGTGCAAGACCGGAGAGCTTGGACTTCGATAGGAAGGCAGGACTTAAATGAGAAACCAAGGTGGCAAGGGAGCCCTTTCTGATGATTCAGACAAGTCTTGACCTATTTTTGGGCCGCCGCGGGAGCGGACTGCTGGGCAGGATGGACCTGTGGTCTGACCCGGCAGAGGCACTGCTTATGTTCTTATGATGGTTGAATGGTGGGACTCATTACCTGGAATGTAGGAGGTATTAATTCTCGTATTAAAAGAGCAAAAATTCTACAAAATCTACAGAGACTTAAAGCAGATATCGCCATGCTTCAAGAGACACACCTTACTGACTTAGAGCATGCTAAATTATAGAGGGGGGTGTATGGAATGGTGTATAATCGCAGCTGCGGTCGGGAAGAAATGCAGAGTGACCATACTTTTTCATAAAGCAGTAGCAACACAGATTACTCCAGTAGCTATTGATATGGGTGGGCATTATGCTTTTTGTATGGTGGTGATCGCAGGGGTTACATTCCCGGTGGGGTGTATTTAAGCTCCCAATACTTATAATAAGTCCTTTTAAGCCTGATTCAAGACTTTACTTTTGACGCGTGCTCATCTTCCAATGATTCTGGGGGGCGATTTTAATGTTGCCTGGGATCCTTCCCTGGATAAATCTCACCCTTCTGCTGGTGGATTAGTGAATGAGGCTTAGGGTCTCCTCCAGCTCTGTCAACTTTTGGATCTTTTGGATGTTTGGCTGCTCTTATACCCGGGGGAGTGGGATTATACCCATTTTTCTTGTGTTCACTCTATTCAATCTCGTATTGACAATTTGCTGATTTCTCGCTCTCTATTTTCAAAGGTACAAAGGATGGAGATTGGGCCCTATGCGATTTAGAACCATGCCTGAGTGTGGCTATACTGGAGACTGGACCTAGTTCCCCGGGGCACTGGGCCTATCCTCTATGGCTTTGTGATGATCCTAACTTTCTGCAGTACCTCCTGAAGGAGTGGAAAGATTATCACTACCAAAATAGTTGGCATGTGGAGAACCCGGTTCTGTTTTGGGAAATGGTGAAGGTGGTTCTCCGAGGAGCCATCATCAGCTATGTCAGTAGGGTTTGGAAGGCGAGAGATAGGGAGCTGTTTCGTTTAACTGGACAACTGATGAGAGCTCGGCGGGTCTTTGGTCTTTATCCCACTCCAGTTAATAAACAGAACTTACTCTCTCTGCAAACAGCGTTAAATGAGATCTTACATCAAAGGGCCCTTGCCCATTATAAATACTACTTGTATACCCATGGTAATAAAGGAGGAAAATTTTGGCCCATTTGGTTTCACAGTGGGAGGATTGTAAGAAGATCTTGCAACTTTGGCAAGGGGGGGTCTGGTTGGGTTATTAGCAATGCTGCCATATGTGATATTTTTCACCAATTTTATGTGAATCTTTATGCTCCACACCTGGATTTGGTGCTCCCTGGGGAACTCTATCTAGATGGCGTTTTTCCATGTATTACTGAAGCGTAGCTTGAGAGGTTAAATGCGCCTTTTGATGCTGGGGATGTAGACCTGGCTATTACGCAAAGCTCTACTTTGAAAGCTCCTGGAATCGATTGTTATAGAGCTGAGTTTTACAAACTTCTGAAACCGGAAATTGTGACCCCACTTGCTAATATGTTTAATCTGATGGTCAATGCGGAAGCTATGCCCAAACATCTTAATGTGGCTCAGATCATAGTCCTCCCGAAGCCAGGGAGAGATCCCACTCTCCCAGAATGATATTGCCCTATCTCATTGCTTAACTTCAGTATCAAGCTATTGGCGAAGATTTTGGCTAATCGTTTGACTCAGCTGTTGCCACTTATTCTTCATGAGTCTCAGGTGGGTTTTGTTAAGGGTCTTTCGGTGGCTAAAAACCTGCAGAAAATTTTGACGTCTTTAGAATATAGTTCTAGACTCACGTTACCTTCCTTTGAACTTATATGGCTTTGGCAGTATATAAGAATGAAATTATTATTATTATTACTTATTAGCTTTGATGCTGAGAAGGCGTTTGACTACATACACTGGGATTTTTTGTTTGCTACTCTGACTAGGTACGGTTTCCAGGGGCGCTTTGTTTCAGCGATACGCATGCTTTATGCTACTCCCTAGGCTACTATGTGGGTTAATAACTGTCGACCATCTCTCTTTGAGATTCATAGGGGAACCCATCAGGGCTGTCCCCTATCCCCCTTACTACTAGCCCTTGACCTTCTACATGATGTTTATTCGAATTCGGATATTATGGGAGTTCAACTTGGGACTCAGAGTTTTAAGCTTGCAGCATTTGCTGATGATCTTTTGGCTCACCTGACGGACCCTGTTCCTTCTTTGAAGGCTCTTTTGGAGTCTATTAGGGAATATGGTTATTACACTGGTTTTCATCTCAATCTGGTCACATCTGAGGCTTTACCTTCCTCCCTGGCCCCAGTGGGGTGATTCCTTCCCATTGCGTTGGACCTTGGGCTCCTTTCAGGACCTAGGGGTCTATCTTTCAACCTCTATGGCACATCATTATTCATTTAATATTCTTAAACTCTTGGATGATACCATGCGCCAATTTGTAGCCTAGGATGATCTTCCGTTGACCTTAATGGGCCATATAGCTCTGATATGCCTAGTGATTTTCCCGTTGGTTGTATGTGTTGCGAACATTGCCCCTTCGTTTATTGAAGAAAGATCTTCATTGTCTGAATCGTTTACTGTCTCATTTCTGTTGGCATTCTCATAAGCTGAAAATTTGCATCCCTTATTTAGTGTGTGTGTGTGTGGGGGGGGGGGGTTGGGTGCAGGGGGGGCAAGGGTTGCCTGATTTTGGCCGCTAAAATGAAACTTGCCTATTGCGTCATCTGAACGACTGGTTACAGGGGTAACATCAGTAGTCTCCCTTGGATTTTGAATTGGCTTTTTATGCCCCTCACTCTTTGTCTAGTCAGGGCAGGATTAAAGGGTAGGCCAAGTAGGCACGTGCTTCGGGCCCAAAGAGTTCAGGGGGGCACAGAATGCTGCCTGCTCCAATGACAACAGTGTACCTGCCTCCTGGCCCGGCTCCAGATGTACAAGTACTGCCTTCTTCATTATTCAGTGCAGCTGAACTCACAGTCTTCAAAAGGCCATAGAAACATAGAAATTGACGGCAGAAAAGGGCTATAGCCCATCGAGTCTGCCCATACCAATGACCCACTCCCTGATTCTTACTCTCCTAGAGATCCCACATGAATATCCCATTTTCTCTTGAAATCTAACACGCTGCTGGCCTCAATCACCCTCTGAGGCAGCTCGTTCCAATGATCTACCACCCTTTCAGTGAAGAAGTACTTCCTCGCATCACCCTGAAATTTCCCTCCCCTGATTTTCAGCGAGTGTCCTCTGGTTACTGAGGGCCCTGTAAGACTGAAGATATCATCTTTTACCTCTATACGCCCAGTAATATACTTAAAGGTCTCAATCATGTCCCCTCTCTCTCTTCGCTCCTCCAGTGAGTACATCCTCAGTTTTTTTAACCTTTCTTCATACGTGAGTTCCCTGAGCCCCAAAACCATCCTGGTAGCCATTCGCTGAACCGACTCAATTCTCAACACATCTTTTCGGTAGTGTGGTCTCCAGAATTGAACACAATACTCGAGATGAGGTCTCACCATGGATCTGTACAGCGGCATTATGACTTCAGGTTTTCTGCTGACAAAACCCCTACGGATACAGCCCATCATTTGTCTTGCCTTGGACGATGCCTTCTCTACTTGATTGGCAGCCTTCATATCGTCGCTAATGATCACTCCTAAATCACGTTCCACCGTGGTCCTGGACAAGGTTTCACCATTTAGTGTGTAAGTTCTGTGTGGATTTTTTTTGCCTAGGTGCATTACTTTACATTTTTTAGCATTGAAGCCCAGCTGCCAAGTTGATGACCACTGTTCAAGCTGTCTTAGGTCCTGCGCCATGGGCAGCGGTTTCTACAAGTTGCCCACAGCTGACCCGGAAGCCTTTCCTCTGACTTTGGGATTTTGCATTAGAAGGAAGACTTCCAGGTTAGCATGTAGGAACCACTGCCCGTGACCTTTTGAAAACTGTGAGTTCTACTGGACTTAATGATGAAAAAGGCAGGAGAAGGTGCTACTTGGACTTCTGGAACGTTATCCAGAGGTCCATTCTCACAGGAGGGGGGGGGGCATGGTGGGGGAAGAGGTGGAGAGGAGCCAGTGTAATGAGGGGGTAGGGTGGGGGCCGGGGGCAGGCCCATGAAGGGATAGGTTCAGGGGGCCCATTGTAGTTGTGTGCCTAGGGCCCACCAAAAAATTAATCCTGCCCTGTGTCTAGTCTCTTACATTTGCTTACTAAGGAGATACCAGTGCTGTTTCTTTCGAGGGTGCTTTTGAAATCAATGTGTGCGGTCTGGGGTAGTTTGATAGGTAAACTAGAAGGGGATCAAAAACTGGTTGGTGGATAGAAAACAGAGAATAGAGGTAAATGGACAATACTCGACTGGAAAAGCGTCACCAGTGGAGTGCTGCAGGGTTCGGTGCATGGCCCTGTGCTCATCAACATATTTATAAACGACTTGGAAATTGGAACGATGAGAGAGGTGATTAAATTTGCAGATGATACAAAGTTATTCAGAGTAGTGAAGACACAGAAGGATTGCGAAGACCTGCAACAGGACATAAACACGCTCGAGAAATGGGCCGCGACATAGCAAATGAAGTTTAACGTGGATAAGTGTAAGGTGATGTATGTTGGTAACAAAAATCTTGTACACGAATACAGGATGTCTGGTGCAGTACTCGGAGAAACCCCCCAGGAAAGAGATTTGAGAGTACTGGTCGACAAGTCGATGAAGCAGTCTGCGCAATGTGTGGAGGCGGCGAAAAGGGCAAACAGAATGCTTGGAATGATTAAGAAGGGGATCACATACAGATCAGAGAAGGTTATCATGCCGCTGTACCAGGCCATGGTGCAACCCCACCTGGAATACTGCGTCCAGCACTGAACGCCATACATGAAGAAGGACACGGTACTACTCGAAAGGGTCCAGAGAAGAGCAACTAAAATGGTAAAGGGGCTAAAGGAGACGCCGTACAGTGAGAGATTAGAGAAATTGGGCCTCTTCGCCCTTGAAAAGAGGGGACATGATCGAAACATTCAAGATAATGAAAGGAATAGACTTAGTAGATAGATAAAGGTTACTCACCCTCTCCAAGATAGGGAGAACGAGACGGCACTCTAAAGTTAAAAGGGGATAGATTCCGAACAAACATAAGGAAGTTCTTCACCCAGAGAGTGGTAGAAAACTGGAACGCTCTTTCTGAGGCTGTCGTGGGGGAAAACACCCTCCAGGGATTCAAGACAAAGTTAGACAAGTTCCTGCTAGATCAGAACGTATGCAGGTAAGGCTAGACTGAGTTAGGGCTCAAGTCCTTGACCTAGGGGCCGCTGCAGGAGTGAACTGCTGGGTACGATGGACCACTTGTCTGACCCAGCAGCGGCAATTCTTATTTTCTTATGTGACTAATCAGATCTCACTGTGGGGGAATTTGGCCTTTTTGCCCGGCAGAGATAACCCTGCATTCTTGGTTGGGCTGAACGAGGGATTAGTCTCATGGAGCACTTGTTCACCTCTGAGGGGGAATTGAAACCCTTAGCTGCTTTTGATGCCCAATTGGGTAGTTGTTAGGGAGATACTTTTGCCTACTGTCAAGTCAAACATTATATTATCACTTTGCCTAAGGAACGGCTAGCATAGCCGATGGGGGAGCGGCTTTGGGTTTTCTTTGCCAGAGTGGCGGTTTGCTCTACTTCAGTGTCGGCATTTGAGAGGGCTTTTCTTTGTTTGATAGCCCCAAAGATATCACCCGGATTACAGAGCGCTGGGGTCAGTAACTTCATAAACACCTTAGCCACTGGGACGTTTTGCGCGCCATACGTGGGGTCCCTAGATTGATCACGGGATCAGGTTTTCATGAGTGTTATGTTTGAGTGACCTATAGGGCCTATTATACACAAGTCCAATTACACAAAATTGGGGGTATTGCTTCTTCTCTCTGTTTGAAATGAGGCCGAGATCCAAATACGTTCTCTCACTCTTTCTGGGACTGTTGGACTGTACAAGTTTTTTAGAAGTCCATCGTCCATTATGTACAGGATTTATTTACCAGTCCCATCTTGAGAATAGTGGAGCAATTGGTTTTAGACATGCCTGGGGCTTTTAGTGGGCTCCCTCAGGGGGGTCCCCAATGGTGTCATAAGGTGTGCCTTCTTGCTCGCAAATGTATCTTATAATCTTGGACTGTTTCTGATCCACCTTCCTTTTGGAGTTGGAGATCTCTGATGCATACTTTGGCCTTGGGAGGCTCAAGAGGCGGTGGGTCACCCTCGTAGGCGGCACAGTTTCTTGCTTGTTTGGGGAGCTTACCTGGCTTCTTTACCGCCTAGAGATCGTAGTCTTCTTTTGAACCCTCTTGCTTAGATTAACTGGGGTGCACCTGACTCTCTCTCAGGATGGGACCCCCCTTTTTTGTTTTGTGGGGGTGGGATGTGTTCTTCTTTTGGAGGATAATTTGTATGGCTGCCCAGGGGCCACAAGAGTATGGGGCTCTGGATTGTTTGAGACCTTTTGGTCGCCTTCTGTATTCTTTTTTCCAGGGGGGGGTTGCATTCTGGGATTTGATTGGCTGGGAAGGGTTTGGGTAGGTAGGTGGCAGGTTTTCTACTCTTCTGTACACAAATTCTGTATTGTTGGCTGTTGTCTTTGCTGTTTGTATTATTTTCTTTTGAATCCACAATAAAAATAAATTTTCATTGCTTCGAGCTTTACATACCCACCTTGTCATCAGCCTTTTTTTCCTTTTACACTAAATTTCTTCAATACCCCATCAGTTTTATAACTCTATCAACTTCTTAATCAACAGGGACATGTTTTAAACAATCCACTTATCTCATTTTGAATTTATTGTCCGTCCGACTGGGAGAATGTGTCCAACAAGTTTTGCCTAAGTCTAGCGGCCTTATCAAGTACTCCCCTGTTAAAAAGGACAAAGAAAAGTGTAAGATTTTTCTAATCTCCCCATTTACCACCTTCCACAAACAGTTTAATTCTCCTACATCATACTGCCGCGACTTCCTGATTCTCCCCGTATTTCCGGACGCACTTCCATTAACAAGCACAAATCTACACTCTGAAAAGAGCAGATGTAACTTTGGGTTTCTACGTTTGTGAAGGTTTTTAAGTTCATTCTATAAGAAAGGGTAAAGGTATATTGTACAGTAAAGCATTAATACAATATGGTAAATGGGAGGCAATAACCTTAGAACCACATACTATCGATATGCTTATAAGTGAATCTGCCTCCTAAGCTGCCTTCCAAAAGTCATTAAAGAAGCACTCGCACAACCAAGTGAAGAACATAAGTGTTGCCATACTGGGGCAGACCAAAAGCCCATCAAATCCAGAATCCTGTTTCCAGTGGTGGCCAAACCAGGTCATAAGTACCTGGTAGATCCCAAAAGAGGTAGATTTTATAGTGGCCTCCCACCGGCCTCTGGGTTTGTCTTACTGTCCTGTAAGTTACACGAGCAATGCTTATGGCTTGTGTCCCACAAAGAGAAACCCCATGGAGTGCAGCTGAGTGGGTGCATCTGACCTTAGCTTTCTATGGCCACCAAGAAACCTGGTTGTGTGTAATTTCAAAACCATTTCTCTGGACTTGCAACGATGACCCTGTCCACTTTATTCTGCACCTTCAAAATCACTTTTTAGAATGTTGGGAAAACCAGTTACTGGAAACAATGGTAAGGGATTTACAGCTTACACAGTACTGTAGATATCAAGAAAGTTTTGATCTGTCTTTTTTTTTGTCATTTCATCTAAAGGTATTATCTGAAGAACAACAAAATGGAGCGTCTGTGCTCAAATAAGGCTGCCCAAAAGCTTCTGAAAAAGAGCAAGCTGTCTCTCCTCCAACTCTGTACTGTAGAGGTGGCCACCCAGCTCTCCGTGAGGGATTTAAAAATGCTCCAAAACATCGACCCCACGGAGTACATCGAGGAGCTTTTCAGGCTGGGCTCAAGAGCAGGGCATGTTCACCTGAAAAAATATGAGGAGCTCAGTAACAACATGACAATCTGGGTGGTGACAGAAACACTGAGCGAAGCCAACCAGAAAAGAAGAATGAAGACCATCAAGCATTTTATTAAAATCGCCATGCATTGCAAGAAATGCAAGAATTTCAACGCTGCATTTGCAATTATGGGGTAGAGTATTATTCTTTGATTTATATTTTGTTGATTCATAACTTCTCAGGCCTCCAGAGCCTAAACATGGGGTAGTGAAGTTGTCAGACAGAGGAAACCTGAAACAGTATGCCAGAAGCAACTTAAATAGTGACAAATATTACCAGAAATATTTTGTACAATGTTAAATGAGGACTTGGTATGTGTGTACAATCCAGCTCCCCAGTGCCACCAAAATAACCAAATGAAATTATGTAAAAAAGTGACAAATTCAATGATTTTTAGAAGGAGGGCCCTTTATTTTCATCAGGCTCCACTTTATGGGTGCCAAAATCAAGAAATCAGTTATCTTCAATTCGAAGTCCATTTGCAATTCCCCTACTTGGCCCGACTCTGCATGTTTTGTCATAAATGACTGCTTCAAGAACTTGGGTGAATATCTACTACTATTATTTTTCATGTAATAGACGGTCCCTGCTCAGAGGAGCTTACAATCTAATTTGGACAGACATACAGGTCCTATAAGGGTTGGGGAATTTCTAGCAATGGACATAGGTATCTTACAGTGAGTGGTAGTTAGGAGTTGAAAGCAGCCTTACAAAAGTAGGCTTTTAACTTGGATTTGAGGATTGCTACAGACTGCTCTGACATAATGAATTGGGTTGTCCGTTCCAAGCATATAGCATAGCAAGCTAAAAGGGATGGAATCTGGTAATGTTAGAGGAGAAAGGTATGGATAGGAGGGACTTACCAGATGAACGGAGTTCATGGAGGGGGAGAATAGAGGTAGATAAGGAGAAATATTGAAAAGCTATAGAATGAATGCACTTGTGGGTCAGTAAGAGGTGTTTGAACTATATTCGGAAATGGATGGCGAGCCAATGAAGTGACTTTAGGAGAGGGGTAATGTGAGCATGGCGGCTCTCATGGAATATGAGTATTGAAAGGGAGAGAGATGGTTGAGTAGAAGACATGAGAGAAACAAGTTGCAGTAATCTAAGCGAGAGTTTATGATAGTGTAGATATGGGTTTGGTAGTGTACTCGGAAAGGAGAGGTCAGATTTTGGTAATATTATAAATGGAAACAAAACAAGCATTAGCAGTTTGTTGAATCTGAGTGGAGAAGGAGAGAGAGGAGTTGAAGATGACCCCAAGGTTGTGAGCTGACAAGACAGGGAGGAGGTGAATGATTTCCACAGAAATAGAGAAAGGGGGGTGTGGGGAGATGGGTTTAGGGAGAAAGATAAGGAGCTCTGTCTCAATCATATTCAGTTTTAGATGGTGGTGAGACATCCAGGCAGCAGTGTTGAACAGGCAGGCCAAGACCTGAGCCTGGATTCCTGTAGAGATTTCTCGTGTAGAGAGGTAGATCGGGGAGTCATCAGCATAAAACCATGGGAGGAAATCAGAGCACCAAGGGAATGAGTATAGATGGGGGAAATAAGAGGTCCCAGGACAGAGCCTTAGGGTACACCAATTGATAGTGGGATAGCAGCACAGGAGGATCCACCATTGCATATACTGAAAGTATGATGGGAGAGATGGGAAGAAAACCTGGAGAGAACAGAACCCTGGAATCCCAATGAGGACAGCATATTAAGGAGTAGGTGGTGATCAACAGTGTCGAAAGCGGCAGATAAATCCAGAAGGATAAGGATAAATTAGAGGCCTTTGGATCTGGACAGGAACAGGTTATTGGAGACTTTAGCTAGGGCAGTTTCTGTGGAATGGCTTAACTGAAGTGAGTCAAAAATAGCTTGAGATGAAAGGAAGTCCAGGCAATGGCAGTGAACAGTATGTTCAAGTAGTTTGGATAAGAAGGGGAGGAGAGAGATAGGGCAAAAATCCTGCTCCTAATCTTGATGGAGCTTTGTCTTCAAGCTCCAACTATCCAAAATGGCATAATTTCATTTGGTTACTTTTGGATTGTACGCACATATTTTGTTTACCCGCCAGCTTAATATAGTATTGGAGTTTTGAAATGAAGACTCAGGGGTCCTTTTATCAAGGCGCGGTAGGGGTTAGCGCGCAGAATACCGTGCGTTAAACCACCTGCCGCGCTAGTCGCTAACACCTCCATTGACCAGGCGTTAGTTTCTTGGCTTGCCGCAGGGGTTAGCGCGTGATTACATGTCCGACACGCTAACCCCGCTAGTGTGGCTTGATAAAAGGAGCCCGTAGCCTGTCACCTCTTTGATACTGTAATGCAATTGTATTTCTTTTTCAGTTTTGAGCTACTGGATCAGTCAGAACTAGCATCTTTATTTAAAAAATTTATAGCCCACAAGCAGGTGACAGAAAAACAAATAAATTAATTAAACTTGGACAAAGCAAAATTGAAACCTACTTAAACATTTCAACAACAATAAAAAAGGCAACTAAAGTCATAATCAATAAGATGAATCATAGTATCAGCCACTGGCATAACTGCATCCTCTAGCACAGTGGTTCCCAACCCTGTCCTGGCAGGACCACCAGGCCAATCGGGTTTTCAGGCTAGCATGGGGCAGATTTGCATGCCTGTCACTTCCATTATATGCAAATCTCTCTCATGCATATTCATTAGGGCTAGCCTGAAAACCCAATTGGCCCGGTGGTCCTCCAGGACAGGGTTGGGAACCACTGCTCTAGCATTTGCTCTTTGTAACTAGTCTAACTTGACAAAATACCGTCCTAAATAGGTGAGCTTATAACAACATCCAAAAGGAGACGTGACTCAAGACCCTCCTTAATTTGAAGGGGCAAGTATTCCATAAAACAGGTCTGAGAACATTAAATATAACCCAGGGGTAGGCAATTCCAGTCCTCGAGAGCCGGATCCAGGTCAGGTTTTCAGGATATCCACACTAAATATGCATGAGATAGATTTTCATCACAAGGAGGCTGTGCATGCAAATCCAACTCATACATATTCATTGAGGATATCCTAAAAACCTGACCTGGCTCCAGCTCTCAAGGACCGGAATGGCCTACCCCTGCTCTAACCTGATCTGTTGATAAGAAGACTCTTCTAAAAGTGATTTGTTCAAAGATTGAAGAGATTTTGGAGGGCAAACGATTCATAAAATTAGAGGGAGCATCATCATTCAGCACATTCTGTATATTTTGGGCACCCAGTTTAAGATTTTATACTCTTGAACAGATTACACTGAATATAAAGAAGATTTTAATAAAACTCATAGGGCCTGATATTCTGCCGGCAATGGGCGGCACTATGACTGCCCGCCGGTGGTGATAAAGCTAAATATTCAATGCCGGGGTCCAAAGAAAGCCCTGATGCATTTTCTGTGGCCAAGGCCCATCACTGCAATGACTAAACTAGTGTTGAGAATGGGAAAGGGTTATGAATAGAGGATAAATCTTCAGGCAACTGGGAATGAAGGCTGTAGGAGGAAATTGCTAAGTACATCTCCCTCAGCATTGCCAAAAAGATAACCTTTGTGCCTCAGAAAGATCTGTGAATAACATCTCATTCTTGTTATTAGGAGTTGGGGAAGATGCGTATAGAATCTGAAGAGCAAACTGCAAAGATTGCATATCATTTTGACCTATCCATATGCCATTCAGAAAAGTATTTACAATACCATTTGGATTGGCTTAGTTTTGTCTCTATGTATGTAAGCCCCCTTCTTATAAGGGATGCTAGGCAGTTGCCTAGATCTTGCCCAGATGATAGCAAGAGGGGCACAAAAGCATTATATTTGTCCAGACCAGGGCCAGGACCAACATTAGAGCTGGGGGCTGAGCAAGCTAGCATCAGACCCTCCACTCACACAATAATGTAGAACACACCAGATGTTAAACTCCAAACTTGAATTTACTTTCTCAGTCGATGAAAGATGTGGTTCAATAGAAAAACTGTTCCAACTTATTTACACAGGATATCCTTTACCTTTTCTCCTCTTCTCCATTCACAAAAATATGTTACCCTCTACAGCAGGGGCCCTTGAGGGCCGAATCCAGTCGGGTTTTCAGGATTTTCCCAATGAATATGCATGAGATCTATGTGCATGCATTGCTTTCAATGCATATTCATTGGGGAAATCCTGAAAACCCGACTGGATTCGGCCCTCAAGGAGGGACTTTGGAAACCCCTGCTCTACAGTATATAGGGTAGGTTGATGGAAATTCAGATGGTAAATTAGCACTGTTCATATCAAATGTCAGTGCTGTTCATACAGATTATATCGTTCAAAACAAAATACCTTTGCTTGAGTAGCCAGGTACCAGTATCCTGTGCCCGGTTCTTATATATTCTTCCCCTCTGCCAGAGATGTAGATTCCCATAAGAGTCTAATATGGGCTACATGGATAGTAATGCTCCATGGGGCGAGAAAGGTCCCCATACTGCCACGCCCCCCAGATGGCATTTGCGCATACGCAGACACAATGCAATGCCATTACCTTGGCTTCTAATTGGGTCTAATTCCAGAAATTACCAGAAGCCTTGACATGAGCCTCTACTGCTGCCATAATGTCTGTGAGGCCCTTTTGAATTCCTCCCTGAATTCCCCTTCATAAATCAGGTGCAGAAAGCTCACGCAGAGAAAAAAGATGAGATCAAAATTGCAGTTCTAATTACTAGGAATGCAGGTAGCTGAAAGAAAACTCACTGCACTAATAATGTACTATTTGCAAGGTGTCATCTAAGGATATTTGTTATTAAATCAGATGTCTTCATCTTGGACTGATGTGCTTCTTGGTTTTTATTGAACTAAAGGATGTTGCCAGCTGTCACTGGAATGGACATGATAACTTTTAGGACCAGGCAGGAGAAATATGTATACAGCACTATAATTCATACTTTCTCCTACTGTTGCATGTAGATATGTGGAAAATAAAGTGATTAGCTAGGTTAAGATTGCTGCAGCATTAACATTTTGTCTTCTTTTCATTGTAACTGTTTACAGCGGATTAACTCATTCTTCGGTCACACGGCTCAGAGGCACTTGGGCAATATTGCCAAACAAATATAAGATATATCTTGAAGACCTCCAGGATTTCTTCAGTCCATCAGGAAACATGAGAAATTACCGCAATAGCCTCAGAACCCAGAGCATGCAGCCTCCAGTGATTCCTCTCTTCCCACTTGTGAAGAAGGATCTCTTCTTTCTTCATGAAGGTACAGGATCTCACACAGCCACAAATACGCACGTAGACTCAGGATGACATTGAAATCCTTTGTAGTTTCTGCAGACCAGAAATAACTAGGTGAAGGCACTTCAAAAACAAAAACATTAAAAAAGGCCAAGTGTAAAAGAATAACCCCAATGCAAAATAACATCAGTGCATAAAACAAAAAATATTGAAAATCTAAATCCCAATTATATAACTATAACACATAAATATTTTGACTATCTCGGGATTGTTATACACGAAAATATCTATTAACCAAATATGATCTGCCAGCACTAAATTTAAACATTGTATAGTAAATCATTGCTTAAATTAAACAATAACCATATCATTACGCTGAAAGATTAGAGAGACTGGGGCTTTTCTCGCTGGAGAAGCGGAGACTTAGAGGGGATATGATAGAGACTTACAAGATCACGAAGGGCATAGAGAAAGTGGAGAGGGACAGATTCTTCAAACTTTCGACAACTACAAGAACGAGAGGGCACAAACATACATTGTGCAGGACATTCGGATTCTGGGGCAAAATTTGCTTGAATTTTTAGTTTGGATTCCAAGTTGTTCGAGTACTGGGGCGTTCAGATTCCAAGGTATCACTGTATTTTTAGAAGTCTGCAGATAAACGCAAACATCTCCTCAGCCTTGCCTCCAAGAATATCTCCTCTAAGTCTGATTAAAGTTACACATGTACAGGTTATACAAAACTAACTTTATGTACATGTGGAATACAATTTTAGAAAAGCCCATTTCTCTTGAATATATTGTTTTATTGGCAGAAATGTTTTGGAAATTATTCTCTTAATCTTTGCCTATACAATCTGCCAGTTTAGTGGGTGTACTGGCAATTTCCAGGTATGTGCTATAGATTTTGGGACTCATTTTCAAAAAAGATAAACTTCCATAAGGCAGCTTAAACCAGCATTTGGATATCTAACTAGTCCAACCGTCCATGTTGGCATTCTCAAAGCAGAGTTTCTAGACATCTTTCTGGTCACAAGGTTTCAAGGTTCAAGGTTTATTCAATATTTGATTAATCGCCTATCGTAACTACTAAGCGATTTACATTTACAGAAAATACATAATAAAAATTAACCATAATATAATAAAATATTAAAATCAATTTAAAACAAACCAGACAAATCTAGACAGGAAACATTGGGAAAGAGGAGGAAGAAATACAATTTATAATAGGAAAGAAGGGGTAAATAAGGGTAAATACACAGAATGGATGGGAAAACAAAATAAATATGTAGCTGACTGAAGTAAAAGGGAGTTGTACAGAGTAAATAGCAATTCAATTAAGGATTAAAAGCGTCTATAAAAAGAAAACTTTTAAGTTGGCTTTTAAATTTGTCGAGGTTTTTCTCCTCCCTTAAATAAAGTGGGAGAGAATTCCATGTTTGTGGTGCTGTAACTGAGAAAATATACTGTCTTCTGGTATTTATAATTTTGAGAGAGGGAACAACTAATAAAAGTTGCTGATTAGATCGTAAGGTTTTTTTGAGAAGTGTATGGAATTAGAACTTTATAAATGAATGATGGAGTTTTGGATGATAAAGATTTAAAGGTGAGTAAAGATAACTTGTATAAAATTCGATGTCCCACTGGTAGCCAATGTGCTTTTTGTAATAATGGGGTTACATGGTCAAATTTTTTGGCCCCAGTAATTAATTTAATTGAAGTGTTTTGTATGATCTGTAATCTTCTGACTTCTTTTTGGGCCATTCCTTTGAATAAAGCATTACAATAATCGATTTTTGCAATAATTAATGAATGAATTAATGTATTTAAAGATTTTGCACAGAGAAATTTTGAAATAGAACGGATTTGACGTAGTCTGTAAAAAGAGGTTTTTACCACATTACTGATGTGGTCATGATATGTTAAGTTTTCATCAAGGATGACGCCTAAGATCCGAATTTTATTAATTTGTTTGAGCGTTACTCCTTGGAGTATGTTAGAGGCGCGTTTTGGTCGGGTTTAGGACTTGGACATTCTGCAGAGATAATCAGACTTTTAACAAAATGTCCAGTTTTAAAAATGAATAAGGATTAAAACATAGCTGCCCAAACTGATCAGATGACCACTGGAAAGATTAATTCATGGCCCCCTTATTCCTCCAGTGGTCACCGACCCCCCCTCCCACCACTCATATGTGGAAAAAAGAGTACTTTTCAGTCTGTCTTACAGATTCACATGGCTCATAATACATCTCCACAGCATAGCAGAGGGACACTCTAAAGCAGTGGTTCCCAAACCTGTCCTGGGGGACCCCCAGCCAGTCTGGTTTTCTAGCTATCCCTAATGAATATGCATGAGAGAGATTTGCATATAATGGAAGTGACAGGTATGCAAAACTCTCTCATGCATATTCATTAGGCATATCTTGAAAACCTGACTGGCTGGGGGTCCCCCAGGACAGGTTTGGGAACCACTGCTCTAAAGGTTACTGCAGTGAATGTCACATTAAAAGTCCCAGGTCAGATGTCACTATAACTTGCATATATTGTATGTGAGCCCTCCAAAACCTACTGTACCGACATTAAGATGACACCTGCAGGCATAAGAGCTATTGTTGTGGTGTAGAGTTTTGGGTGGGTTTTGGAGGGCTCACCATGCAATGTGTTTCCCTTGGACATCTGATCTGACATTGACTTCAGTAACTCTTAGAGTGCCCTTCTGCTCTGCTCAGCTCTCTGTGAACAGTTTGCTAAGCATGCTGGCTGCTTGGTCGTCCGAAAATCTTGCTTTTGTGCATTTTACACAATCCCAGGCATTTTCGACATCTACTGTGTGGGACTAATCCTAAACGAAGATGAGTTGCTTGCCTAGCCAGTGCTGGTGTAATTGATTCAGTGTTGTGCCAATCCCACAGGGAATGATTCGATGGTGGAAGGTCTGGTCAACTTTGAGAAGCGGAGACTTATTGCAAATAACATCCGCACTGTGTCACAAATGGCCTTTGCAAATATGGCTCCCGCCCTCATATTCAAACAAAGGTGAGTAAAGAAGAGCAGTGGAAATGAATATGTATTGTAGGTACCACAGTTGTAATTTGGGTGCAGTAAACACATCAAAGATGTATTTGTTGAGATAATGCCCTTAATTGTGGTTTAGTCGGGTTTTACCTATATTTTACGTCAGGGTATGTATTGGGTCCTCCCAGAACTCATGGAAAACATCCCAGACTGGTTATATTTGGAATGGAGACTCATGTTTCCTTTACATCTCTCTCATTTTATTAGTGTAACAATGCCTAGGAAATATAAAGAGAATAGAATATTGATAGATACATGAAAGACCTTACGTTGTGTCAATAATTTAACACCTGACCCAATACATAAATCAACAAATCAATCCATTTGGCTAAACTTCAAGATTAAAATTGGCGGTTTTAAAAATTTTTTTTTATTCATTTTAAAACTTTCATCAAGTGTACAAATATTCATAATAAACACAATTAGCATGAACACTTGAACATCTTATCATTATAATCTATAAGTATAAATATAACCCCCTTCCCACCCTCCCTCTAGTCCATCCAACATACTACTAATAACTGGAAAGATCATAGTAGGCTTAATTTTAATTTTTGGTGGAATTCAGTATGTCACATATACAGAATGGAAAGATCAATAGCGGTACAGAATGGAAATTATAAAAATTTTATTAAAATATGGGAGCCATTAACATCTTTTTGTCATGATTAAATGCCATTTTTCTATTATTTATACATCATGTAGTATTGGGTGGGGGGAGGGTTTTAAATATATGATTTTATAAAAAAATTGGCGGTTTTAAAATTGTTTGGAAGTATTGGATTATTGCAGGCATACGAACTTTAAATGATGTTATTTCAAATGGAAAACTGCTTGATTTTTCGCAGTTACAACATAAATATGGCCTAAATAAGTCACAAAGTTTTAAATGGTTGCAACTGAAGCAGGCTATTCAGGAGGGGTTCCCTGAATGGAAAAATCTTAACAATCAGTATAGTCTGGAATTTTTATGCTTTCAAGCCAATTTTCTCGGACACCAGGCCGCACAGTGGTATAAATTGTTATCCCAGGACAAGCAGGCAGCATATTCTTGACTGATGGGTGACGGCACCGACGGAGCCCCGGTACGGACACTTTTAGAGTGATTGCACTCTAAGAACTTGGAAAGTTCTAGAGACCGCACCGCGCATGCGCGAGTGCCCTCCCGCCCGACCCCGACGCGCGGTCCCTCAGTTTCTTAGTTTCCGCGGAGCTAAGAAGTCGCATTTTCAACGGCTGTTGAAATATTTTTTCATTCGCCTTCCCGCTCGCGTAAACTTTTTCGGGTTCTTTTTGCCCTTCCGTTTTTCTTTCTTTAAAAAAAAAAAAAAAAAATTTCTCTTGTTTTTGTCAAGTTTCTTTATTTGACCCGGCGGGGCCTACTGCCATCATCGAGGCCTCGGCCTTCGATTTGGCAGAAGCCGTTTTTACGTTCATGCCCCCCCAGCCCGGGTTCAAGAAGTGCCAGCGGTGTGCACGGCCTATTTCCCTTACAGACCCGCACAACTGGTGCCTTCAGTGTCTGGGTCCGGAACATCAGGCCTCTACCTGCACCCGCTGTGCCACTTTGAAAAAGCGGACTCTCAAAAATCGAGAGATACAGCAGAGACTGCTTTTCGGCACCGACATGTCCGACCCCGCGTCTTCGGCGCCGGTCTCGGTACCTGTTTCGTCGGCACCCACCTCATCGACGCCACGCGATACCGCGTCGGCGTCGCAGCATGCAGGTAAGCCGGCTAAGAAGCCTTCCCCGCTGGAACGTCCTCCGGTCTCCATTGCAGAGAGTCCAATCCTGCCGACCGTGAGGCGCCAGCGGAAGCGCTCCGCCCCTATTGAGATGAGTCCCTCGACATCGGGCTCCTCATCTCCGGGGCGTCGAGCGGCACCGCAGGTACCGCAGAAGAAAAAAGCGGTACCGGTGCCCTCCCTTGATGATCGCATTGCGGCCATCTTGCAGGTACAGCTGAAGGAACAGCTCAAACAACTCCTTCCAGCTCTCCTGACACCGAGCCCTCCGGTATCGGTCCCCACTGAGCATCCGGTACCGATCGTGGAACAGCCAGTATTGTCACCATCCACTCCTTCGGTACCGGTACACTTGACCTCATCGGCATCGATGCCTGTCCTCGCACCGGAGCCTAGGTCTCATCACCAATCGGTACAGACATCGGCTCCGGTGCGACCGATAACATCACCCGGTACCGCGTCGGTGAGGTCGGGTAAGTCGGTACAGAAATCCCGACACCGAGAACCATCCACCCCTGAGTCTCGGGACCGTGGTCCCCATGTTCGAGACCCTGATCTGTGGGGCGACTCTGAAGAACCTCTTCAGTCAGAAGGGGAGTGTTCATCAGAGGAGGACGAGCCTGTTCTGCAGGATATTTCCTCCAAACCTGATTCCACCTCTTTCTCTTCTTTTTTAAGAGATATGTGTGAATCTCTTTCCATTCCATTGGAGGCTGAGTCTAAAAAGTCCAAAGCTTTCTTGGACGCTCTTGATTTTGACCAGCCTCCAAAGGAATTCTTGAAACTCCCTTTACATGACATCCTGAGGGAGACCTTTTACAAGAATCTGGAGACTCCTCTTACCATCCCGGGAGCCCCTCGCAAATTGGATTCCCTTTATAAAGTAATCCCTATTCCTGGTTTTGATAAACCACAGCTCTCTCATGAGTCTCTTCTTGTAGAATCCACCCTCAAGAAGTCCTTAGGAGCTAGTGTCTATGCTTCTGTCCCTCCTGGCAGAGAGGGTAAAGCCATGGACAAATTTGGTAAGCGACTTTACCAGAATGCGATGCTTGCTAATCGTTCTGGTAACTATGCTTTTCATTTTTCATTTTATTTAAAGCATCTCCTTACCACCATGGCTTCCTTTGAGCAGTACCTTCCTGTGGGGAATCGTGAGGCTTTCCATCAGTGCTCTTCAGCTCTTTTCCAGCTTCGGAAATTCATGGTAAGGTCTATATACGACACCTTTGAGCTTACCTCCAGAGCAACAGCCATTTCTGTGGCCATGCGCCGCTTGGCTTGGCTCAGAGTCTCTGAGCTTGATGTTAATCATCAAGACCGGTTGGCTAATGCCCCATGTTTAGGGGATGAGCTGTTCGGAGATTCTATGGACTCAACGACCCAGAAGCTCTCGGCTCATGAAACCCGCTGGGATACCCTTCTTAAGACCAAGAAGAAACCTCCACCTTCACGGCCATTCAGACAGCAAACGGCCTATCAGCGGCGTTTTGTGGCTCGCCCCTTGCAGCCTTCCACTCAGCAACCTAGGAGGCAGCGTCAACAGCAGCGGCAAACACCTAGACCTCAGCAGCAACAACCAGCTAAGCAGCCTCCTCCACAAAAATCGACTCAGCCCTTTTGACTTGATCCTAGAGGGCATAGCCAGCGTTCAACCATCTCCTCTCCTCCCTCAACCGATAGGAGGACGACTGTCTTTCTTTCTCAGCCGGTGGGAAGTTATCACTTCGGACCAGTGGGTCCTCAACATCATCCGCCACGGCTACTCTCTCAACTTTCACACCCTTCCGGGCCAAAGTCTACCAAAAGAGTCTGCTTTGCACACTCCTCAATCTGCCCTCCTTTGTCAGGAGGTTCAGTCCCTCCTACTTCTAAACGCTATAGAGGAAGTTCCTCTGGACCAAAGAGGGCAAGGATTCTACTCCCGGTATTTTCTAGTCCCCAAGAAAACAGGAGACCTCAGACCAATTCTAGATCTGCGAGATCTCAACAAATGTTTGGTCAAAGAAAAATTCAAAATGCTATCTCTAGCTACGCTTTATCCTCTCCTCGATCACAACGACTGGCTATGCTCTCTCGATCTCAAAGAGGCCTACACTCACATTCCAATTCATCCGGCCTCCAGACAGTACCTTCGCTTCATGATAAATCACTGTCATTACCAATACAGAGTGCTCCCCTTCGGTCTTGCCTCCTCTCCAAGAGTGTTCACAAAATGTCTGGTAGTGGTGGCAGCATTTCTACGCTCCCACCACCTTCAGGTTTTTCCCTACCTGGACGATTGGTTAATCAAGGCCATTTCATCTCAGACTGTTCTTCTGGCCACCAACCAGACCATCTTTTTTCTACAACTCCTGGGGTTCGAAATCAATCTACCCAAGTCTCACCTTCTTCCTACGCGGAGACTTCAATTCATTGGAGCGGTACTGGACACGGTCCAGATGAGAGCCTTCTTGCCGGACAACCGTCTTCACAACCTCCAATCGCTCTGTCAGCAGGTGCTGTCCCAGCACTCCATTTCTGCAAAGCAGATGATGATTCTCTTGGGTCACATGGCCTCCACAGTTCATGTCACACCCCTGGCACGGCTTCACCTGCGCACTCCTCAATGGACCCTGGCTCTCCAGTGGTCTCAAGCGACAGACTCTTGCTCACGACACATATCTGTGACATCGTCTCTTCGTCAGTCTCTGCAATGGTGGTTGATATCCTCAAATCTCTCCAGGGGCCTTCTGTTCCATCTGCCTCCTCATCATCTGGTCATCACCACCGACGCCTCCCCTTATGCATGGGGAGCCCATCTGAACGAGTTCCAAACTCAGGGCCTTTGGACTCCTCAGGAAAAGAAGCATCACATCAATTTCCTGGAACTCAGGGCAATGTTCTATGCCCTCAAGGCCTTCCAACACCTTCTATTTCCTCAAGTCCTTCTAATTTGCACAGACAACCAGGTGGCTATGTACTACATCAACAAGCAAGGGGGAACGGGCTCTCGCCTCTTATGCCAGGAAGCCCAGAGAATCTGGTCTTGGGCATCCTCGCGCCGCTTATTCCTGAAAGCAATTTATATTCAAGGGGAACAGAACTACTTAGCGGACAAGCTCAGCAGAGTTCTCCAACCCCACGAATGGACTCTCGACCCATCGACTCTACAGTCCATATTTGCACAATGGGGCACTCCTCAGGTGGACCTTTTTGCAGCTCCTCACAATCATCAGTTGCCCCAATTCTGCTCCAGACTTTACTCTCCTCACCGTCTGGCAGCGGATGCATTTCTTCTGGATTGGTCCAATCTGTTCCTTTATGCTTTCCCTCCTCTGCCTCTCATGCTTCGGACCTTGTTCAAACTGAAGAGGGAACGAGCCACCATGATCCTGATTGCACCACGGTGGCCCAGACAGCATTGGTTCTCCCTTCTACTTCAACTCAGTTCCAGGGATCCATTTCTACTTCCACTGTTTCCATCTCTGCTTACACAAGATCAGGAAACCCTCCTCCATCCCAACCTGCAATCTCTGCACCTGACAGCTTGGTATCTCTCGGGCTGACTTCAGCTGATTCTTTGTTATCTCAGCCTGTTCGCTCCATCCTGGACGCCTCCAGGAAACCAGCCACTCTACAATGTTACCATCAAAAGTGGACGAGGTTTTCTTCTTGGTGTCTCCTACATCATCATGACCCCAGGTCTCTGGCTGTGGAACCTCTATTGGATTATCTGCTTTCTCTGTCTACTTCTGGTCTCAAGTCTACTTCCATCAGAGTTCATCTCAGTGCCATTACGGCTTTTCATGAGCCAGTCCAGGGGAAACTCCTTTCAGCTCATCCCCTGGTCTCCAGATTCATGCGAGGTCTTTTCAATCTGAAACCACCTCTCAAAGCACCTCCGGTGATCTGGGATCTGAACGTGGTTCTCTCCGCCTTGATGAAGCCTCCATTTGAACCCTTGGCTACTGCCTCTTTCAAGTTTCTCACTTGGAAGGTACTTTTTCTTATTGCTCTCACCTCTGCCAGGAGGGTCAGTGAGCTTCATGCACTAGTTTCTGATCCACCTTTCACTGTCTTTCATCACGACAAGGTGGTTCTACGTACACATCCAAAGTTTCTCCCTAAGGTTGTTTCTGAGTTCCATCTCAACCAATCTATTGTGCTACCTGTTTTTTTCCCTAAACCTCACTCTCATTCCGGGGAACAGGCTCTTCATACTTTGGACTGTAAGCGGGCTTTAGCTTACTATTTAGACCGTACTAAGCCCCACAGATCATCTCCCCAACTTTTTCTGTCCTTTGACCCGAATAAATTGGGACGTCCTGTTTCTAAGCGCACACTATCTAATTGGCTTGCTGCGTGCATTTCATTCTGCTATGCTCAGTCCGGACTGACACTGGAAGGTTCTGTCACGGCACATAGAATTAGAGCTATGGCAGCATCTGTAGCTTTCCTCCGTTCCACGCCCATTGAGGAAATCTGCAAAGCTGCTACGTGGTCCTCAGTCCATACTTTTACATCTCATTATTGTCTGGATGCTTTCTCCAGACGGGATGGACATTTCGGCCAATCTGTTTTACAAAATTTGTTTTCCTAATGGCCAACCTTCCCTCCATCCCTCTTTTTGTTAGCTTGGAGGTCACCCATCAGTCAAGAATATGCTGCCTGCTTGTCCTGGGATAAAGCACAGTTACTTACCGTAACAGGTGTTATCCAGGGACAGCAGGCAGATATTCTTGCGTCCCACCCACCTCCCCGGGTTGGCTTCTTAGCTGGCTTATCTTAACTGAGGGACCGCGCGTCGGGGTCGGGCGGGAGGGCACTCGCGCATGCGCGGTGCGGTCTCTAGAACTTTCCAAGTTCTTAGAGTGCAATCACTCTAAAAGTGTCCGTACCGGGGCTCCGTCGGTGCCGTCACCCATCAGTCAAGAATATCTGCCTGCTGTCCCTGGATAACACCTGTTACGGTAAGTAACTGTGCTCTATCTGGATTTATGAATAAAAAAACAAAGACTGGTCTTAGAGACATTTGGAGCATTGAGATTAAGCATCAAATTTCTGCATCTCAATGGCCACGAATTTGGTCTTGGAGAATGAGATGTACAGTATCTGCATCTATGAGACAAACTTGGTTCTTTTTGTTACATAGAGCATTTTGGACCCCAGTTAGATTACAAAAGTTGGATTGCTCTAAGTCTAATAGATGCTGGCATTGTAATCTGGAAGCAGGGACTCTAGATCATCTACATTATTTTTGTCCCTGTATTATGGCCTTTTGGAAATCAATTTGGTCCCAAATTAATGGCTTATTAGAAAATCATGTAGCTCTATCATACGATACAATTCTATTTGGAACGTCCATGAGCAAAAAAAGTCAAATTTCATCTAATAATAATAAACTTTTATTAATAATGACAGGAGTTGCCATTCAGCATATTACTAGAAATTGGAAAGACATGTATGATATGTTTGATTTACATTATTTGTGGAAAGGATTATTTGTGGGAGGGATTTAAAATATGTATTGAAATAATAATAAGGAATAATTTTCAAGTGATGTATAGGATTTAACTGATGTAATATTGTTCACTTGGGGCCTGATTCTCTAAAAGTGCGTCCCGATTTTAGGCAGCTGTAGGCATCCTACAGCTGTCTAATCAGCCAATCGGGATGCACGTTTTTTTAATTTATTGATTTTGACCAGAGTAGCCATTCATAATATTCATAATAAATATTCATAATAAACACAATTAGCATGAACACTTGAACATCTTATCATTATAATCTATAAGTATAAATGTAACCCCCTTCCCACCCTCCCTCTAGTCCATCCAACATATTACTAATAACTGGAAAGACCATAGTAGGCTCAATTTTAAATTTTGGTGGAATTCAGTTTGCCACATATACAGAATGGAAAGATCAATAGTGGTGCAAAATGGAAATTATAAAAACTTCATTAAAATTTGGGAACCATTAACGTCCTTTTGTCATGATTGATGCCATTTTCCTAATATTTCTATATTTAATATGTAAGATTATCCCAGGACAAGCAGGCAGCATATTCTTGACTGATGGGTGACGGCACCGACGGAGCCCCGGTACGGACAATTTTAGAGTGATTGCACTCTAAGAACTTGGAAAGTTCTGGCATGCCGCACCGCGCACGCGCGAGTGCCTTCCCGCCCGACAGAGGCGCGCGGTCCCCAGTTTCTTAGTTTCCGCGGAGCTAAGAAGACGCGTTTTTTCAACGGCTGTTGAAAATTTTTTTGACTTGCCTTCCCGCTCGCGTAAACCTTTTTGGCTTTTGCCTTTTTCCTTTTTCTTTACTTTTTGTAAAAAAAAAAAAAAAAAATCTTTTTCTTTTTAGTCAATTTGGCTTTTCCCCTGCGGGGCCTTCTGCCACCATCGAAGCCTCGGCCTTCGATTTGGCTGAAGCCGTTTTTACTTTCATGCCCCCTCAGCCAGGGTTTAAAAAGTGCCAGCGGTGTGCTCGGCCTATATCTCTCACGGACCCACACAACTGGTGCTTACAGTGTTTGGGTCCTGAGCATCAGGCCTCCACCTGCACCCGCTGTGCCACACTTAAAAAGAGAACATTAAAAAATCGCCAAATACAACAGCGATTACTGTTCGGTGCCGAGATGTCCGATCCCGTTCCATCGACTCCGACTTCGGCACCAGTTCAGTCGGCACCCTCTTCTTCGACGCTGCGCAACACCGCACCGGCGTCCCAGCATGCAGGTAAGCCGGCTAAGAAGCCTTCCCCGCTGGAGCGTCCTCCGGTCTCGAGTGCAGTGAGTCCAATCCTGCCGACTGTGAGGCGCCAGCGGAAGCGCTCCGCCCCTATCGAGGTGAGTCCCTCGACATCGGGCTCCTCATCTCCGGGGCGTCGAGCGGCACCGCAGGTACCGCAGAAGAAAAAAGCGGTACCGGTGCCATCCCTTGATGACCGTATTACGGCCATTCTCCAGGCACAGCTCAAGGAGCAATTACAACAGCTCCTTCCAGCTATCCTGGCACCGAACCTTCCGGTGCCGGTCCGCACTGAGCCGGTACCGATAGTGGAACAACCTGTATTGTCGGTATCCACTCCCTCGGTACCGATTCACTCCACCTCATCGGTATCGATGCCAGTCCTTGCACCGGAGCCGAGAGCTCAACATCAGTCGGTGCAGACTTCGGCACCGGTGCCACCGATTACATCGCCTGGTTCGGTATCGATGAGATCGGGTAAATCGGTGCGCAAAACCCGACATGTAGAACCATCTACACCAAAGTCTCGGGACCGTTCTCCCCATGTCAGAGATCCTGATCTGTGGGGAGATTCAGAGGAACCCTTTCTCTCTGAAGGAGAATGTTCCTCAGATGAAGAGGAGTCTGCTGTACATGACCCGTCCTCTAGGCATGACACTTCATCTTTCTCCAGTTTTCTGAAAGATATGTGTGATTCTTTGTCCATCCCTTTGGAGGCTGAGTCCAAAAAGTCTAAAGCTTTTTTGGATGCCCTTGACTTTGACCAACCTCCAAAGGAATTTTTGAAGCTCCCTCTTCACGACATCTTGAGGGAGACTTTCTACAAGAATTTAGAGACTCCCTTAACGGTTCCAGGGGCCCCACGTAAGTTAGACTCTCTATATAAAGTAATTCCCATTCCTGGATTCGACAAACCTCAACTTCCACACGAATCTTTACTTGTCGAATCCACCCTTAAAAAATCTTCAGGAGCCAGTGTATATGCTTCTGTACCTCCTGGCAGAGAGGGTAAAGCCATGGATAAATTTGGTAAGAGGCTCTACCAAAATGCAATGTTGGCAAATAGAGCTGGTAATTATGCTTTTCATTTTTCTTTCTACCTTAAACATCTCCTTACCACCATGGCTTCATTTGAGAAGTACCTTCCCCAACGGAAACAACAATCCTTTCACCATTGCTTGTCGTCTCTATTTCAACTGCGTAAGTTCATGGTTAGGTCCATTTACGACACCTTCGAACTTACATCCAGAGCGACAGCAATGTCTGTGGCAATGCGTCGCCTGGCCTGGCTTCGGGTGTCCGAGCTTGATGTTAATCATCAAGATCGGTTAGCCAACGCCCCGTGCCTAGGGGATGAGCTCTTTGGGGAATCCATGGACTCGACTACTCAAAAGCTCTCGGCCCATGAGACACGCTGGGATACCCTGCTTAAAAATAAGAAAAAGCCTCCCCCAACAAGGCCTTTTCGACAACAGTCAGCCTATCAACGCCGCTTCACAGCTCACCCATTGCCAGCAACAGCTCAGCAACCCAGGCGTCAGCGGCAGCAACAACGTCAACCTCCCAGACAGCAGCAGCAACAGCAGCCTGTGAAGCCACCTCCACAGCAGAAGGCACAGCCCTTTTGACTTAATTCTCCAAAGTATAGCCAGTACCCCTATATCTGCTCTCCTGCCTCAACCTATAGGAGGTCGTCTCTCTCTGTTCCTCAGCCGGTGGGAAGTTATCACTTCGGACCAATGGGTCCTCAACATCATCCGCCATGGCTACTCTCTCAACTTTCAGACTCTTCCGCCCCAAAGCCTGCCAAAAGAGTCTGCTTTGAACAGTCTTCAATCTGCCCTCCTGATCCAGGAAGTCCAATCCCTCCTCCTTCTAAACGCTATAGAAGAAGTTCCTCTAGATCAAAAGGGGCAGGGATTCTACTCCCGTTATTTTCTAGTACCCAAAAAAACAGGAGATCTCAGACCAATTTTGGATCTTCGCGATCTCAACAAACATCTGGTAAAGGAAAAATTCAAGATGCTTTCCTTAGCCATTCTTTATCCTCTTCTCAATCAAGACGACTGGCTATGCTCCCTCGATCTCAAAGAGGCATACACTCACATACCGATCAACATAACCTCAAGACGGTATCTCCGCTTCATGATCAATCATTGTCATTACCAATACAAGGTGCTGCCCTTCGGTCTTGCTTCCTCTCCAAGGGTGTTCACCAAATGTCTTATTGTGGTAGCCGCTTTTCTACGCTCTCACCACCTTCAGGTATTTCCTTATCTGGACTACTGGTTAATCAAGGCCACATCCGCTCAAGCAGTTCTCTTGGCCACCAACCAAACCATCCTATTTCTACAAATATTGGGATTCGAGATCAATCTACCCAAGTCTCATCTCATTCCCACTCAAAGACTTCAATTCATTGGAGCGGTACTAGACACACTCCTCATGAGAGCATTCCTACCATCCAACCGTCTTCAGACCCTTCAGTCTCTATGTCAGCAGGTGCTTCCTCAACATTCCATCTCTGCCAAACAAATGATGATACTCTTGGGTCACATGGCATCCACAGTCCATGTCACACCCCTCGTACGTCTTCACCTGCGCACTCCTCAATGGACCCTTGCTACTCAGTGGTCCCAAGCGACGGATCCTTGCTCACGACACATATCTGTGACATCATCTCTTCGTCAGTCTCTACAATGGTAGTTGGTATCCTCAAATCTATCCAGAGGTCTTCTGTTCCATCAACCTCCTCATCAACTAGTCATCACCACCGACGCCTCTCTTTATGCATGGGGAGCTCATTTGAACGAGTTCCAGACTCAAGGTCTTTGGAAGTCCAGGAAAAGAAGCATCACATCAATTTCCTGGAACTCAGAGCGATATTTTATGCCCTCAAGGCCTTCCAACATCTTCTCTTTCCTCAGGTCCTTCTGCTGTGCACAGACAATCAAGTGGCCATGTACTACATCAACAAGCAAGGGGGGACAGGCTCTCGCCTCTTGTGCCAGGAAGCCCAGAAGATTTGGACTTGGGCCATAGATCACCATCTCTTCCTGAAAGCTATCTATATTC
The DNA here is from genome assembly GCF_902459505.1 of Geotrypetes seraphini. Classification (NCBI taxonomy): domain Eukaryota; kingdom Metazoa; phylum Chordata; class Amphibia; order Gymnophiona; family Dermophiidae; genus Geotrypetes; species Geotrypetes seraphini. The sequence continues at coordinate 119,243,292 of NC_047093.1, read as the reverse complement.
AGGGAGCACAGAATTCCTTGGCGGACAAGCTCAGCAGAGTTCTCCAGCCTCACGAGTGGACACTCGATCCTGTAACTCTACAGTCTATCTTCGCTCAGTGGGGCACTCCTCAGATAGACCTCTTTGCAGCTCCTCACAATCACCAGCTGCCCCTATTCTGCTCCAGACTCTACTCTCCTCACCGTCTAGCAGCGGATGCATTTCTCCTCGACTGGTCAAATCTGTTCCTGTACGCTTTCCCTCCTCTGCCTCTCATATTGAGAACCTTATTCAAGCTCAAGAGGGAACCAGCCACCATGATTCTGATTGCTCCGAGGTGGCCCAGGCAACATTGGTTCTCCCTTCTACTTCAACTCAGTTCCAGGGAACCTTTTCTTCTTCCACTGTATCCTTCTCTGCTCACACAGCATCAGGAGACCCTTCTACATCCCAACCTCCAGTCTCTGCACCTGACAGCTTGGTTTCTCTCGGGCTGACCTCTCATGATACTCTTTTGTCTCAGCCTGTTCGTTCCATTCTAGATGCCTCCAGGAAACCAGCCACTCTGCAATGTTACCATCAGAAGTGGACAAGATTTTCTTCCTGGTGTCTTCTTCATCATCTTGATCCAACTTCCCTGGCAGTGGAGACGTTGTTGGATTATTTGCTTTCTTTGTCTGACTCTGGCCTTAAGTCTTCTTCCATCAGAGTCCACCTCAGTGCCATTGCTGCTTTTCATGAGCCGATCCATGGAAAACTTCTATCGGCTCATCCCCTGGTGTCCAGGTTCATGCGGGGTCTTTTCAATGTGAAACCACCTCTTAAAGCCCCTCCTGTTATCTGGGATCTCAATGTAGTTCTTTCCGCCTTAATGAAGCCTCCATTTGAACCTTTGGCTTCCACTCCTTTCAAGTTTCTCACTTGGAAGGTACTTTTCCTTATTGCTCTTACCTCTGCCAGGAGGGTCAGTGAGCTTCATGCACTGGTTGCAGATCCACCTTTTACGGTCTTTCACCATGACAAGGTGGTTCTACGTACACATCCAAAGTTTCTCCCTAAGGTTGTCTCTGAATTCCATCTCAACCAATCCATTGTTCTGCCTGTTTTCTTTCCAAAACCTCATTCTCATTCTGGGGAACAAGCTCTGCATACTTTGGATTGTAAAAGGGCTCTAGCTTACTATCTAGAGCGTACGAAACCCCACAGATCAGTTCCCCAACTCTTTCTGTCCTTTGATCCGAATAAATTGGGACGTCCTGTTTCTAAACGTACGTTGTCTAATTGGCTGGCAGCGTGCATTTCATTCTGTTATGCTCAGACCGGACTGACATTGGAAGGTTCTGTCACGGCCCATAGAGTCCGAGCAATGGCAGCATCTGTAGCTTTCCTCCGTTCCACTCCTATTGAGGAAATCTGCAAGGCTGCTACTTGGTCCTCAGTTCATACTTTTACATCTCATTATTGTCTGGATGCATTCTCCAGACGGGATGGACACTTCGGCCAATCTGTGTTGCAAAATTTGTTTTCCTAATGGCCAACCTTCCCTCCATCCCTCTTTTTGTTAGCTTGGAGGTCACCCATCAGTCAAGAATATGCTGCCTGCTTGTCCTGGGATAAAGCACAGTTACTTACCGTAACAGGTGTTATCCAGGGACAGCAGGCAGATATTCTTGCGTCCCTCCCACCTCCCCGGGTTGGCTTCTTAGCTGGCTTATCATAACTGGGGACCGCGCGCCTCTGTCGGGCGGGAAGGCACTCGCGCGTGCGCGGTGCAGCATGCCAGAACTTTCCAAGTTCGTAGAGTGCAATCACTCTAAAATTGTCCGTACCGGGGCTCCGTCGGTGCCGTCACCCATCAGTCAAGAATATCTGCCTGCTGTCCCTGGATAACACCTGTTACGGTAAGTAACTGTGCTTAAGGGTGGGGTGGGGGAGGGTTTCTATTACATGAAAAATAAAAATTACTAAAAGGATTTCAGGATGGGAGAGGGAGGGTTATATTTACAACTATAAGTTATAATGATAAGATGTACAAGTGGTTAAATCTATATTATTGTGTTGCAATTTTTGTACACTTGATGAAAGTTTTAAAATGAATAAAAAATTATAAAAAAAATAAAAATAAAAAAATGCTCCCCAGGCAGGCCGCCTATATTGAAGGCGAGGCCTGCAAGACACCTAGGCCCTGATTCTGTATAGGACGCCCAGGAGAGGCGTCCTATTCAGAATCGGCCTAAACTAAATTCTGTCCATGTTACAGACGCGGGTTAGAGAATCAGGTTAGATTAGACACGGCCCGCTACACTTATCGCGGCAAGGGATCTCTCTGCCGCTATAAGTATAGCGGGCCGTGGCCCCCTGACCAGGAGGGTGCCCAAACCCTCTGCCAGAAGACGCACCCCCCCGACACTACCGACCGCCCCCCGACACTACCGACTGCCCCCCCCCGACAATATCTTTCGCTGGCAGGAGGGTGTCCAATCCCTCCTGCCCGAAGATGCACCCCCCCCGGCGCTAACAACCCCCAAACCTCCACTCCACCAAACCTGTTCTTAGATGGGTCTTGCACGTCTTGAGCCGGCAGGCACGCCTCGTCGAAATGAAGCGGGCCCGCCCCTTCCCGGCCCATCCCGCCGAAGCCTAAGGCCTGATTGGCCCAGGCTCTAGATGCCTGGACCAATCAGGCCTTAGGCATAGCGGGTCCGCCCATCCCCACTAAGTCTAAGGTCTGGACAAAAGTTGACCGTTGTTTGGTTTTCTTTTTCTGGTTCTTTGTAGATTACTGAGCCAAAGTAGCACTTATCCAGAACTGCTGACTGCACAGGGATCTGCCCGCATAAAACAAACCCGGAAAAGCTTATTGGTCAATGCCAAGAAATTGTATAAGGATACACAGATGGCCCGGCAGGTGAAGCAGTACCTCTCCAACCTGTACATAGAGATGGATGAGAAGAAATTGCAGTTTATGTCACTGCAGTGTGAACCGGCTTACAGTCTTCGTAAGTTCTGCCCTCAAAGCAAGCAATAGCATAGCTTCATTCACAAAATTTCTTGTGAGGTCTATAATGACCAAATTTCAAATCCAAAAGAGATCATAATAATAGCAATAATGAGTATTTATCTGAAAAATGTTGAGAACATCAGCATTAGTAACTGTACTTTATCAAACAGAGTTGGCCCATTGTACCAACCCTCCAAAATAAAACACCTCATCTCCTGAGTGGAGTAGAACGGGTACAAGTGGATCGATTTATCACTCTGTCAAAAATTACAAGACTAGGGGTCACGCGTTAAAGTTACAGGAAAATACTTTTAAAACCAAAAGAAGGAAATATTTTTTCATTCAGAGAATAGTTAAGCTCTGGAACACATTGCCAGAGGTTGTGGTAAGAGCAGATAGCATAGCTGGTTTTAAGAAATCTTTGGACAATTTCCCGGAGGAAAAGTCCATAATCTGTTATTAAGAAAGACATGTGGGAAACCACTGCATGCACTGAATCGGTAGCATAGAATGTTGCTACTCCTTGGGTTTTGGCTAGGTACTAGAGACCTGGATTGGCCACCGTGAGAACGGACTACTGGGCTTGATGGACCATTGGTCTGACTCAGTAAGGCTATTCTTATGCTCCTTGGTCAGCCAGAATATCTCTATCTCCAGCAGACAGTAGATGGTGTCTCCCAAGCTCTTTGTCTCATCTTTGATTTAACTTTTGTTCTGGGTCTCCCAGTTCGGTTGAGCTTTAGGGTGTCTAGGTTAATTGATACCTACTTTAGGAGAACATCTGATGGCGCCAGGTCCCAACAGTGTTTTCGTCCTAGAGGAGAGCAATCTACAATCTTTACAAGATGGTATTGTAGTACCAATCACAATTTTCAGGAAGTGCTAGTTGAGTGATATACTGTTATCAAAGCCATCAAAATAAAAAGCAAGCCGTTAAATTCAATTCTTGCCTCAATTGGCAACCAATGCATTTCTCGTAGCAATGGAGTAACATGATCAAATCTATTTCCCCCACAGTATAAGTTTAGCAGCAACATTTTGTAAAATCTATAATTGTTTGGCAGGAAGGCCTAGCATTACAATAATCCAATGAGGTATTAAGGACTTTACTATAACCTGCAGAAAACTTCTCTCTATAAAACTTCATTCTACACAACAATTTAAATTTACACTATAATTTTATGATCATATTATTGATCCTTAGTTAAGCCTACATCCAACCAAACCGCATTTTGGAGCTACATTTGTCATATCTGAATTTAACTTCAATTGGGACATAAACCACCATAAACACATCATTCATCAAAACCTTAACTGAAGACATGTCAAATAATACAGGAAAGATTAATACAATATCATCAGTATAGAAAAAATAGTCAATATGTTTTTCCTGGCGGAATAAACCTAAGTCTCTGATGTATAAGTTAAAAAGAATTTGAGAAAGGGGAGAGCTCTGGAAAATTCCTTAGGCCTTGTTGTGAAAGATTTTCTTGCCAACTAACCCGAAGACCTCTATTCTTAAGGAAACCTTCCAACCATTCCCAAATATTCCCTCCTATACCCATCCTATTCATTAAAGCCCAAAGCAAGTCATGATTGACTAAATCAAATGCTGCAGATAAATCTAATTGCATCAGCAACAATCCCAGATTTTTATCAAAGTCATTTTTTACTGTAGACATAAGCACCAGAAGAACTGACTGAAAAGGATCCATCAAATCAAAACGTTCTACATATTCCTGAACCTGTAATGTAACAATTGCTTTTATGACTTTAGTTAAGGTTGGAAGATTAGCTACAAATTATGGGATCCAGGTCTTCTCCTTTTAATAAGGGATTTAACAAAATTATTCCCATATCTTTCAAATGTATGCTATAGTACAGAGTTTATCAAATTAGTAAGCCATTGGAACAGATTATCTGGCAATGAGCTTAACAACCTTGCAGGGTTGCCAGGCCATGTCACATTTCTCAAGAAGAGCTTGAAAACTGAAATTACACTTTGGTAGCAACGGTGACCAAAAAGACCACCCTTTTTGTGGAGGGCAAAATAGCCTTGAAGGATGTTTAGGCTGGGAAACTGGAATCTTCCTTAAAGCTCTCCTTTGAGGTTTCTGCTTTATACTTACTAATGTGACCCTTCTGCATGGGAATGCAAAATACGTACCACTTGAGCAACCAGGCTAGGCAAACATCTGTAGTTCAAAATACTTTTTTATTCTGAAGAGTGAGAGAAATTGTACTTCCTTGTCTCATGAAATATTCTCAGTTCAGGTCACATACTTCTCTAACACAGAGGTATGTCAACAACTTTTTTATTTCCACAGGCACAGGTTCTTTCCAGAAGTACATTGGTGTGGCAGAGGAGGCTGTTGACAAGAAACAGTCCGAAGGTACCCAGAACACTATGCTCCAAGTATCAACTCTGAGGACTCAGTGCGAAGGTAGTGCTACACAGGGTGTGATATTTCCAACAAATGAGATTACTGCTCTACATTGGGTTATAGACAAGTACCATGGAAGGCTATTTCCTGATCCAGTTACATTTTTAAAAACTCTACAAAGGTTGTTGCACACTTTGTTACTTTCTGTAGTGCCATGGCCATGAGCCTCTTTGCAGGCCAGCACTGACAGTCAACAAGGATATGAATGTAGGATTAGGAGAGCACATCAAAAAATTCTCGGACCATTAACAGATTTTTGTAATGAATGATTAACTTTTCCCATGATAAGATATTTGATTAGGGGGAAAAGGGGTGGGTTTTACTTTTTGTTATTATATAATACATGAGTATTTGAATAGTTTTCACAGTAAGGATGATTTTATGTATTATTTTTTTTTTTTTTTTATAATTCTTTATTCATTTTTAAACTTTCAACAAGTGCACAATATAAGTAATACATAGATTTACTAACATCACTTGATAAATCTATCAAGATCATAACAAAGGTATATATATCTAAACCCTTTTTCCCCCCTCCCTTTCCATACAATTATTTAATTGAATCAATCTTTGTCATATTTCTTTTTTTACATTTTTATTTTTTTTTTTCATTTATATAAACCCTCCCCTTTCCCTTCCAATCATAAATAATGTTAAGAAAATGGTGTTTATTCATTACAAAACAATGTCAATGGCCCCCATATTTCATTAAACCTTTTATAATTTCCATTTTGTATTGCTATTGAACGTTCCATTCTATATATGTGACATAGTGAATTCCACCAGAAATTAAAATTAAGTCTTGTGTGATCTTTCCAATTTGTAGTAATATGTTGCATGGCAACTCCTGTCATAATCAATAAAAGTTTGTTATTACTTGCCGATATCTGACTCTTTTTCCTCATAGATATGCCAAATATCACAGTATCATAAGTTAATGCTACAGGATTATCTAATAAAGAATTTATTTGATCCCAGATCGAATTCCAAAAATTTTATGTATTATTGAATAGGGAGGGAGGGGTGGGGGATTATTATATTCAATAAGAATGATATAAATTTTAGATTTCTTACATAATATTTAAAATTTTATAAAATATTAATTTGTAATGAAATGTTAAACTTTATGCTTATATGAGAGTTAATCAAGAGTGTATCTTTAAGTTCATATGAGGTTAATTGATGCACTTGTTGTAACATACAAAAATGAATAAAGAATTTAAAACTAAAAAAAAAAAAAAAATTCTTGTTAGACTTAGAATAGCACATCAGAAATTTTCTTATCAGTCTAGCCTAAAATTGTCTTTTGGCCTATGATTCTTTGTCATCCTTTCAAATGTATGTTCCACATTACTCCAGAGGATTGGGAGAGGGGAGGTAGATATGTCAGGATATTGACTAAAATTTATTGTATTTACCTATTTGTGACATTGGATATAGTTCCTATTTTAAAATTTAAAATTTTATAATTGTTATTTATTGGTATATGGGCGGGAGGGGTGGGCTTCTTATATAATTATTTATTTGAAGTAATACAAATAAGAATGTCAAGTGATGAATTAAGGTATTTCTGAATGAATGTTGTACACTTGTTGTAATTTTTGAAAATGAATAAAGATTTATAAAAAAAATAAAATTTAATCAAAGCAGTTCACAAATATTGACATAAATTCAAATAAACAGTACATATAATGGAATGAATAAAAAGCTACATGTGCATAAAATATCATCACAGTACATCTACTGTAGATCAGGTGCCAAATACCTAGCTCTTTGATATGCCAATGGAAAAAAAATAGGTTTTAAGAACCTTCTTAAACTTAGTAGTAATGTATAAAGGAAGCAAGTTTAAAGAGTAGGTGCTAAAAAGAAAAACAAAACAAAACGGTAGTTTCGTTGAATCCAGCCTAGCTCAGGCTAATGATGGAACTACTCAACAATTCTGGTCCTGTGACTGTGAGGACTGCCTTGAATATATGGAATCAATCAATCGGGAAGTTTGTGAGGTAAGCCTGTATAGAATGCCCTATAGGCTAAGATTAGTACTTTACACTTTGTGTGGTAGTCTATAGGTAACTAATATGTTCTAAAGAACGGGCATCAGAACTGAGCCTAAAGGTAGGATTTTGGATAGTCTGAAAATGCTGCAAGGCACACTTTGATAAACTATTAAAAAATGAGTTTGCATAGTCCAACTTACCAATTACATTACATTAGTGACTTCTATTCCGCCTGTACCTTGCAGTTCTAGGCGGATTACATCAGAGGATAACTGGACATTTCCAGGAGAGTTACAATTTAGGGGGCTTGTTATGTAATTGAGTCTTTGAGGAGAAATTGTAAGAAAGGAAGACATTTGAAGATTACATCAGAAGAAAACTGGACTTTTTCAGGGAAATTACAGTTTAGGAGAAATTACAAGAGGAGTAGGAATTTAAGGGGGAAATTTTCTAGGGAGGGGAAGGACGAGGGGGAGAGTTAGGATATCTGGATAAATTTATTAAACAGCAAGATTTTGATTTCTTTTCAAAATGATTTATAGTCGCTTGTTGCTGTCAGCAGGTTAGAGATAGAGGGGTCTAGTTTCGCTGCCTGCGTCGCTAGGAGGTTGTCATACATCTTCTTGCGCTGAGTACCTTTGAGTTGGGGGTAGGAGAATGGGGTCTGAGTTCTCCTTTGTCTGGTTGTAAGGTTCTGATTTAGGTGATTGTTTAGGTAGGTGGGTGAAATACCGTTTATTGCTTTGAATAATAGACAGTATAATTTGAATTGAATTCGAGCTCGTATATGTAGCCCGTGTGAGTCTAGGTAGGCAATGGTGATATGGTCAAATTTTCCAAGTGAATAGATCAGTCTGAGGGCTGTATTTTGTACAGTCTGTAGTTGTTTTATCAAGTTTGTGGGGCATGGTAGGTAGAGGATATTGCAGTAGTCCACTAGACCTAGGACAAAGGATTGGACTATAAATGGATCAATTTAAGAAGAGGTGACGTTTCTGAAAAGGCTCATATGGCCCTTATTATGTGCAAAGCACAATCGGCAAGGCTGCTGCTTAGGAGCCACAGATCCAATGTATATGTTATTATCTAATCTAGACCATAAATGGGGGTGGTGCTGTAGACCTCCCTTGAATACCTTCTATTTACTTTTAACTTGCTTTATCTCACGGCCCTCAGAGATGCAACCAAGAGTTCAATAAAAGATCATAACCCTTGGCTTTAAGCACCCAATCGTCACCGGGTCGATACTTATGTTTAACTTAATGAGTTTTGAGGAATATGCAACTTGAATATAATATAATAAATAGTATTTAAATAATATTTGAATCAATACTTAACTTAACCGAGGTGGTTGTGGTTGACAAGGGATGAGTACGCCAACATGTTTCACCCTTAAAGGGGGTTTCCTCGGGGCTACAATCCCTTAATTAGACTGACTTCTCACGACGTACCACCCGATATTAGTTCTCAAGATGGTGGATATCGGGTGGTCATGTCGTGAGAAGTCAGTCTAATTAATTAATTAATTGGTGGAATTCAGTCTGTCATATATACAAAATGGAAAAAACAATAGCATTACAACAGGGAAATATTCATAATTTTAAGAAAATTTGGGAACCATTGACTCGATATTCCAATGATCAGGTTTCATAGCACATTAGTAATGGATATATTAGGTTGGGGAAGGGTGGGAATGTATATTATATGGATTTAAGAAATGAAGAAAGGGGAGGGTTATATTTTATGTGATAAGATGAATTACTTGTAATCATAATTTTTCATGTATTAATTGAAGTTTATGTAAAATTAAATTATTGTAAGAATGAAAAATTATAAATAAAAAGGGACTTTGGATCATCTTTTATTTTTCTGTCCCTATATATTAGCCTTTTGGAATTCGATCTGGGAATTAATCCTGTAGCATTAACTTATGATACTGTGATATTTGGCATATCTATGAGGAAAAAGAGTCAGATATCGGCAAGTAATAACAAACTTTTATTGATTATGACAGGAGTTGCCATGCAACATATTACTACAAATTGGAAAGATCACACAAGACTTAATTTTAATTTCTGGTGGAATTCACTATGTTTAGTAATATAATGGCTTCCAATCTAATGCCTCTGAAACCAGACTACAGATCTAGATTGGTTCATCAAAATGTATAGCTTTATTTTGTGGAGCTCTCAGATACCTACTCCGTTGATCATTAAAGATTATTCAAACGGTTTTTTGTAGGCAAGGGTATCAATCATTGAGCTCCACCTTGTCGTGTTGGTATTGTTAGAAACAAGTGCTAAATATTGAACATTGATTTTTTAAATAAAGCACTTATCTGCGCTCTGTGCCCAACGGGACCCGTTTCGCCCAAATCACGGCTTCTTCAGGGGTCTCACGAAATATGTGACAACTTGTAGCGACTTCATCATCTTTTATTTTTCTGTCCCTATATATTAGCCTTTTGGAATTCGATCTGGGATCAAATAAATTCTTTATTAGATAATCCTGTAGCATTAACTTATGATACTGTGATATTTGGCATATCTATGAGGAAAAAGAGTCAGATATCGGCAAGTAATAACAAACTTTTATTGATTATGACAGGAGTTGCCATGCAACATATTACTACAAATTGGAAAGATCACACAAGACTTAATTTTAATTTCTGGTGGAATTCACTATGTCACATATATAGAATGGAACAATCAATAGCAATACAAAATGGAAATTATAAAAGGTTTAATGAAATATGGGGGCCATTGACATTGTTTTGTAATGAATAAACACCATTTTCTTAACATTTATGATTGGAAGGGAAAGGGGAGGGTTTATATAAATGAAAAAAAAAAAAATGTAAAAAAGAAATATGACAAAGATTGATTCAATTAAATAATTGTATGGAAAGGGAGGGGGGAAGAAGAGTTTAGATATATATACCTTTGTTATGATCTTGATAGATTTATCAAGTGATGTTAGTAAATCTATGTATTACTTATATTGTGCACTTGCTGAAAGTTTAAAAATGAATAAAGAATTATAAAAAAAAAAAAATGCGGCCTCGCCAAGGATTTATACAATGGCATTATCACCTCCCTTTTCCTACTGGCCATTCCTCTTATTAGCTTTGACCTTGCCTTTTCTACCTGTTTTGCCACCTTGAGATCATCAGACACAATCATTCCCAAGTCCCGCAATTCTTCCATGCACAGAAGTTCCTCACCTCCTATACTATACGATTCTCCTGGTTTTTTGCAGCCTAAGTGCATGATCCTACATTTTTTAGCATTAAATCTTAGTTGCCAATTGTTTGACCATTCATCAAGCTTCACCAGATTACACAAGTAATTTATGTTGAATCGATTTTTATTATTATCAAATAACACAGAACAGACCAATAGGTCAGAACCACAGTAACAAAAGAAAACAGCAGAAACAAAGTAGGAGATCCAACAATCCCACCCACACCACCCCCCCTCCCCAAACCCCCTAGTCTGAAACGAGAAAAAGTGAGTGCAGTAGGCTTGGACTCAGATAGCCCACTGCCCAAGACAATGAGGAACACCAACACAGAAAGAAAGAAGGAAGAGAGTAAAGAAGAAGAAGAAAGAAAGAGAAAGAAGTATACCTGGCACCCCTCAAGGATGGAACACAAGCCCAGGTCTCAGAAAAAGTCACAAGGAATTTAGAATGTCACTTCTAGCCCGTGGTGATAATGAAAAAAGGTAAGAATCCCAGATCCGAAGAAAGAGTCGCCTTCGTCGTAAGCTATAAGACGCATCTTTACACTCCAGCAGCAGCAGAGCATGCAAACGATTCCTCCAGTCCCAAAAGGATGGAGAAGGTTCCCCAATCCAAACAGATAGAATTACTTTCTTCCCCAAGACCCCCACCCATCTCATAAACTGCCGCTGACCCGAATCAGACAAGCGGAAGGCCTCATACTTATCCAGCAAGAGACCAGCGGCAGAAAAAGGTAATGCAGTGCCAAAGACGCTCTCCATATAAGTTACAACCTGCCGCCAAAAACGTTTGATTTTCACACAAGACCAGAAGGCATGGATAAACGAATGGGGTTGCTGGAGACACTTAGGGCATAAAGGAGAGTCCGTGTAACCCGAATAATATAACTGACTTTTCGTAAAATAGCCCCGATGAAGAACCCTAAACTGACACTCCCGTAGATCTGCATTAACGGAAACTCCCGGGAGTCTTGCAATCAAGGAAGGGAGATCTAAAGCGTCTCGTGCTATCCCCAGATCCTGGCACCAACGGGCGTGTAGGACAGCTCGGTCAGCCGGACCCAATAATCGATGGAAGTCCTTATAAAGACCCGAAACTGTAAACCCATCTTCCAAATAGGGATCCAGCAGCGCCGCAAATCTGTCCTCAATAGGAAAAGCCAAAGCGGCTCGGGGGAGGGATCGAACATAATGATGAAGTTGCCGAAACGCAAGAAAGTCTCCCACAGAGAAAACACCCGACCGGACCAAAGCATCCCAGGACAGTAAAGAACCGTCTGCCTAAAGAACATGGGTAAGTAACGTGAAGTCCCGGGATGCCAATTTACGAAAACTAGCAGTCTCCATGCCTGGGCTGAATTGCAGATTCCCCTGAATAGGTAAGTATCTAGTAGTCGAGGGAGTACCATTCCAGGAGTCCAACACATAAGACCATATGACGCGTAGCGAGTGCAACAACAAACTCCCCCGAAGAGCCGCCGGCAAGGCAGAACGGGGCGTGTGCACCAAAGACAAAATATGCCAAGGTGCAAAAAATTCTTTCTCATAACATTTTGGAGTAAAATCCTGACGATCCGAAAGCCACTCCCCCAAAAAACGCATCAAACAGGCAGCATTATATAACCGAAAATGTGGTAACCCCAGTCCCCCTCCTCCCCACGCGCCGAGCAGATAACGCAGCGCCACCCGTGGTCGCCGTCCCCCCCCAACAGAATCTAGAAAGCATAGAATGTAACTTAGTAACATCCCGTTTCAAGAGCCATAAAGGGAGCAACTGCAAAGTATAAAGCCATTTTGGAAAAAGGACCATATTAAACAAATTGATCCTACCCGACAAGGATAGAGGAAGAGGAGACCAACGAGCAAAACACTCAGCCGAAGAACTGAACAAAGAATCAATGTTAACACGATATAACTCGGAAGTACGAGGCGTCAGTAGAATCCCTAAATAACGAAACGAAGAAGAAGCCCATTGAAGGGGAAAGGGTCCAGGCCAAGAGTCCCGCAAAACCGAGGATGTAGCCAACGCCAGAGATTTATCAAGGTTAAGCTTAAAACCCGAATAGTCTCCATATTCTTGAAAAGTGGCCATCAGATTGGAAAGAGACATTGCGGGTTCCGAGATATGGACCAGGAGATCGTCCGCAAATGCCGAGATTTTAAATTCGGAAGAACCAATTCGAATACCCGGAATAGCTCCATTAAGCTGAATATCACGGATCAAAGGGTCTAACGACAGAGCAAAAAGCAATGGGGAAAGGGGACAGCCCTGACGCGTGCCACGACATATGGGGAAGGAAGGAGAACAAAGACCATTGGCCCAAACAAAAGCTGTAGGAGAGTGATAAAGCACCCGAATCGCATCCTGGAAAAAGCCCGTAACGCCATACCGAGTTAAAACCTCAAATAAAAAATTCCAAGAGACCCGATCGAAGGCCTTTTCAGCATCGAAGCTGACCAATAGAGAAGAAAGTTGGGTTCTCTCCACGAATTCCAAAGACGCCAATATAGATCTAATGTTTTTCACACTAGTACGCCCCTGCACAAATCCCACCTGAGGGGAAGCAATCAACTCAGGAAGAACACAAGCCAATCGATTAGCCAAAACCTTGGCGAACAGCTTGGCCTCCACATTCAGCAGCGAAATGGGGCGATAAGAAGAAGAGAGGGCTGCATCCTTATGGGGTTTCAATAGCACAACTATTTGAGCCGAAGTGAGGGACTCCGGAAGGGCACCCCGTTGAATAGCTGCTGTGAAGGTATCAGCTAAGACTGGAGCCACCGTAGGAAGTAGGAGTTTATAGAATTCCATCCGGAAACCATCTGGTCCGGGGGCCTTTAACAAGGACCCCTTCTGTATGACGCCTGCCACCTCCTCAGCCGTTACAGGGGCATTAAGTTTAGCTACCGCCCTATCAGACAGGCATGGAAGGGAGAGGCCATCCAAATATGCCGTGCCGTCCATTAAATCAGATTGCTGTGAATAAAGCTTCCTATAATAGTCAAAAAACACTGCATTAATCTCGGCATCCGTCCTGACCAAACCCCCCCCTGCCGATCGAAGTTGCAAGATATGTGTACGTCCCGCCGAACGACGGACCACCTTTGCCAGAAGCGCCCCTCGTTGATTCCCATGGCGAAAGAATTGATATCTATAATAAGCAAGCGACTTGACTGTTCTAGCATGCAACAATTCCTGAAGCTTACACTGGGAGGCTAAGAGCTGGGAACGCAAAGAGGAAGCGTGAGATAGACTATAAAGCCGACGGAGGTTACCAATCCTACGTTCCAACTGTAAAAGCTCCCTATCCCGAGCACGACGTTGATGGCTGGAATAGGCCATAATCTCACCGCGGAGGACCGCTTTCGCAGCCTCCCAGAAAAGCGTAGAATCAGCCCGATGGTCAATATTATGTAGTTGATAGTCAGACCATTTTTGAAGCAGGAATTCCTGAAATTTCGAGTCCTGATACAAACGGAGCGGAAATCGCCAACGGAAAGATCCCGGTGGAGAGACATCCAAATGCAAGATTAACAATAGCATGGCATGATCGGAAACGTCAAAGGAACCAATCGTGGCCGATTCAATCTGAGAAAACAAAGCGCTAGAGGTCAGCCAGTAATCAATCCGGGATAAGGACGCATGGGCTCTAGATATATGAGTGTAGTCACGCTCTCCTGGGTGAAGCGTCCGCCAAACATCAATAACGTCCAAGGATGAACAAAGTAAAGAAATACCTTTAGTAGGCTGCAGCCGATCCTGGGGAGCAGGAATTGATTTATCCAGCAAGGGATCATGAACACAATTAAAATCTCCCCCCACGAGCAAGGGCACATCCGACTGTTGGCCAAGAAGGCGAATAAGTGAGGAGAAAAATCGAGAGTCATAGTTGTTAGGAGCATAAACATTACAAAGAATCAGGGGCCGACGATTAAATAGTGCCTTGGCTATGATATACCTACCTCCAGGATCCGTCCACTGCTGTTGAATAACAAAGGGTAGCCCCTTCCGAATCAAAATCAAAACCCCGGCCTTACGATTGTTCGCAGGTGCCCCCAAATGCTGACCAACCCACCAGGTCTGAAGTTTAGCATGCTCCGCCGCTGACAGATGCGTCTCCTGCAGAAAGACCAAATCAGCTCTCTGACGGTTCAGGGCTCTCAAAATCTTATGTCGTTTAATAGGCGAAGTGACACCATTTATATTCCAGGAAATACATCTAAGAGGCTTCATAAGAAAAAGGATATAGACAAAAATCAGGCAAAAATCCAGAAAGAAAACCGAGAGCAAGGCCGTCCCAGCCCGCGACCAGCTCCCAGAACCTCAATCTAGACCCGAGCATCCACCAAAGGATAAAGGCCAACCACAGGGCACCAGGAATACGGAAGGAGAAAAAGAAAAGAAGAAGAAAGAGAAAGAGGAAAGGATAGAGAGAGAACAGAAGAAACCCCCAGCATATCCACCCCCCCACCCCTCCCCCCGCCATCCCTTCCCCATCCCTCATGTGACCCACTAGTGGTCCAAGGGTCCTGTGGAGCAGCTCCCAACTCCCCCTCCCAACAAACCATACCAATAAGAACCACCCCCAGCCACTCACAGCAAGCCCACCGATACACACCCAAAATGAAAGCCCCCTTGAGTCCTACCCAACCCATACATAAACAAGTCCTATAACACGTGTGATGTCCCATAGCAGGTTGAGCAGCAAAATAGACAACTACAAGTCATAACAATGTAATGCTCTAAAACATTATATAGTGTGTTAAAGAGCCTCCATATGTGCCACCCAAACCACCCACCCCACATGCAAACATTCCCACCCGTATCCTATTCATACACACCACTCCCTCAACCAGTCAGCAACTGCAAGAAGGAAGTATCCCCCCTCCAATAATGAACATAGCATCCCCTTCAACACCAACAGGCTCTCCCCCCCCACCATCAATACAGTCCCCGAAAGAAGGAAAAGAAATGTCCCACAGAAGTCCATAGCATTCCATCGCCCCAGGCTCCATAACAAGGCCTTCAAGCCAGCAAAAAGCAGGCACTGCAACGATCAGGCCCCCGCATGAGCAGGCCAGCAGGTACGAAGGCCCCCAGGAGATATCAAGCTGAGGCAGTACATAGAGCTCTGTGCATCAAACTATTTCAACCCACAACAAAAGAACGAACTCCAAAGCAGTCAAGGTGCCGGGTCTGGTGCCTGCATGGAATGTAGGAATCGAAGAGCTTCAGCCGCCACAGTAAAGAAGCGGGTCTGACCAGCATGTCTGATCTGCAAGCGGGCAGGATACAGCAGAGCAAAAGGAACTTTCTTCCGATACAGCTGGGAGCAAATGGGGGTGAATTCCTTCCGTCTGGCTTGCAAAGCAGGAGAATAATCTTGGAAACACAGCACCCTGGAGTTGTCATACATCAGGGGCCCCGAAGTACGAATAGCTCGCAGAATTTCTTGTTTATGGGCTGAGTTCAATAACTTGAGTATGACAGTGCGAGCTCTCGAGCCAGGCTCACCCAGCGGGCCCAAGCGATGCGCGCGTTCAATTCTCAGGGGACCATGCGCTGTTGATAGTGTTAAAGAACGCTGCAGCCAAGTTTCCAGAAAGGAATGGAGCTCACCATCCTTCACAGATTCAGGCAGGCCAATCAATCGCAGGTTCCCCCGGCGAGACCGGTGCTCAAGGTCCTCGAGTTTAGCTTCCATGGCGATAAGCTGAGCCCTCATTTGCTGGTGGTCCCCTTCTCGTTGCTGCACTCTATCTTCCAGAGTGGTGAGACGCTGCTGGTAAGAGGAAAACTCTCCCTGCAACGTTTCCAGACGAGTGTCCACAGAGTCCAATTTATCCACGATAGGCTGTAGTTTCGAGGTCAGGGAACCCTCCAGCAACTGCTTCACCTCTGCCACAATCTCGGACACCCACGCGGTCGGCGCCGGGAGCGGCGGTGGAGACTCGCGGTCGGCCATCTTGGATTCACCCACGCGGCCGCGATCCCTCTCCCGGCGGGGCAGCCTGCTTGTCATAAAGCCCCGAACTCTCCAAGACACCGCTGAAACGCAGCAGCGATGTAATCGCCGAAATGCAGGGGCAAAATCGCGGCTCTCCGGGGTCAAAAAACAGCTGATGGTGGGAACGGGATCGGGAGCTTACCCCACCGACGTCTGCTCAGCAGCTCGACATCACGTGACCCTCTACACAAGTAATTTAAAAAACACCCCAATCCACCCATTGCTGCACCGTTTCTGTTTGCGCGTAAAATTTAGGCATATAACCCTTAATTCTAATTAATGTCAATAACTACTTGTTAAAATACCAATTAGAGCTATTATTCAATTAAATTTTGTGTTCAGTTTGAGTACATGACCAAAATTGTGTGTGTAATTTTTGGCACTTCTTATAGAATTAGGGGTAATTGGGAATTGCAAGTGAAAGAATATGAACAATAAAAGAGTCAGTACCGTATTTTCGCGGATATAACGCGCGCGTTATACGTGATTTTACGTACCGCGCATACCCCTCGCGCGTTATATGCCTGAGCGCGGTATAGAAAAGTTTTTAAACATAGTTCCCACCCCGCCCGACGCCCGATTCACCCCCCCAGCAGGACCGCTCGCACCCCCACCCCGAACGACCGCTCGCACGCGCTCGCACCCGCATCCACGATCGGAGCAAGAGGGAGCCCAAGCCCTCTTGCCCGGCCGACTCCCCGACGTCCGATACATCCCCCCCCCCGGCAGGACCACTCGCACCCCCACCCCGAAGGACCGCCGACTTCCCGACAATATCGGGCCAGGAGGGAGCCCAAACCCTCCTGGCCACGGCGACCCCCTACCCCCACCCCGCACTACATTACGGGCAGGAGGGATCCCAGGCCCTCCTGCCCTCGACGCAAACCCCCCTCCCTCCAACGACCGCCCCCCCCAAGAACCTCCGCCCGTCCCCCAGCCGACCCGCGACCCCCCTGGCCGACCCCCACGACACCCCCACCCGCCTTCCCCGTACCTTTGTGTAGTTGGGCCAGAAGGGAGCCCAAACCCTCCTGGCCACGGCGACCCCCTAACCCCACCCCGCACTACATTACGGGCAGGAGGGATCCCAGGCCCTCCTGCCCTCGACGCAAACCCCCCTCCCTCCAACGACCGCCCCCCCCCAAGAACCTCCGACCGCCCCCCCAGCCGACCCGCGACCCCCCTGGCCGACCCCCACGACCCCCCCACCCCCCTTCCCCGTACCTTTGGAAGTTGGCCGGACAGACGGGAGCCAAACCCGCCTGTCCGGCAGGCAGCCAACGAAGAAATGAGGCCGGATTGGCCCATCCGTCCTAAAGCTCCGCCTACTGGTGGGGCCTAAGGCGCGTGGGCCAATCAGAATAGGCCCTGGAGCCTTAGGTCCCACCTGGGGGCGCGGCCTGAGACACATGGTCGGGTTTGGCCCATGTGCCTCAGGCCGCGCCCCCAGGTGGGACCTAAGGCTCCAGGGCCTATTCTGATTGGCCCACGCGCCTTAGGCCCCACCAGTAGGCGGAGCTTTAGGACGGATGGGCCAATCCGGCCTCATTCCTTCGTTGGCTGCCTGCCGGACAGGCGGGTTTGGCTCCCGTCTGTCCGGCCAACTTCCAAAGGTACGGGGAAGGGGGGTGGGGGGGTCGTGGGGGTCGGCCAGGGGGGTCGCGGGTCGGCTGGGGGACGGGCGGAGGTTCTTGGGGGGGGGCGGTCGTTGGGGGGAGGGGGTTTGCTTCGAGGGCAGGAGGGCCTGGGATCCCTCCTGCCCGTAATGTAGTGCGGGGTGGGGTTAGGGGGTCGCCGTGGCCAGGAGAGTTTGGGCTCCCTTCTGGCCCAACTACACAAAGGTACGGGGAAGGCGGGTGGGGGTGTCGTGGGGGTCGGCCAGGGGGGTCGCGGGTCGGCTGGGGGACGGGCGGAGGTTCTTGGGGGGGGGCGGTCGTTGGGGGGAGGGGGTTTGCGTCGAGGGCAGGAGGGCCTGGGATCCCTCCTGCCCGTAATGTAGTGCGGGGTGGGGTTAGGGGGTCGCCGTGGCCAGGAGGGTTTGGGCTCCCTCCTGGCCCGATATTGTTGGGGAGTCGGCGGTCCTTCGGGGTGAGGGTGCGAGTGGTCCTGCCGGGGGGGGGATGTATCGGACGTCGGGGGGGGGCATCAGGCTTTCAGGATGGGGACAGACCTTCAAGGGGGGACAGGACTTCAAGCGGGGACAGTGCACGGAAAGTCAGGGGGGGTGAACGGAGAGTCGGGACAGCGCACGGAAAGTCAGGGCAGTGCACGGAAGTCAGGGGGGTGAACGGAGAGTCGGGACAGCGCACGGAAAGTCAGGGCGGGCGAAAGGAGCGTCGGGCATCATGCGCGTTATATGCCTGAGCGCGGTATAGAAAAGTTTTGGTACATATCATCGTGATTTCTGCGCGCTATACCCCTGTGCGCGTTTTACACAGGTGCGCGTTATATCCGCGAAAATACGGTAATCATCTTTTATCAAGTAATTCTGGAAAAGAAAAGCTTTTAGATGTTTTCAAAATTAAGCATAAGCAGACAGATGTAGGGGCAGATTCTAGAAACGGCATCCCAATTGTACGCAGTGGTAGGCATTCTACGGCTATCTAAACAGCCAATCGGGATCTAATTTTTTTTTTTTTTAAATACCCTGAGGCAGGCTACCTACATTATAGACATCTGTCGCTGGTCAGAGAGACATGTAGGGAAGCTTAAGCTCGCCCAAGGCTGGACATGGGCATGGTTTTACCTGGAAGTGGCCTTGGGTGAGCTTAAGCAGTCTTAGATACCTCCCTAGGGCCACGAAAGACACCTAAAATGTAGACATTTCAATTATACATGGCCGCTAAACTGATCGCAGTAAGGGAATCTCCCTGCTGCGATCAGTTGAGTGGCCACAGCAGGAACCTCCCAGCTGTGAAGTCAGCCAGCAGGAAAAATATCCAGTCCCTCTTGCCAGCACCCCCTGAATGTCCCCAGCAGGAGGGATTCTTACTTCCTCCTGTTGGCACCCCACTAAAGATCACCGGCAGGAGTAATTCCCACTCTCTCCTTCAGGAACCCCCCCACCACCCCCAAAGATCACTGGTAGGAAGGAGTTCTGGCAGAAGGGCTTGGGCATCCCTCCTACCAGTGATGTTCGGGAGTTCGGGAGTTTCGAACAGGAGGAACTGGGCATCCCTCCTGCCGGTGATTTTCTGGGGGGGGGGGGGTGCTAGCAGGAAAGAGTTGGTATCCCTCCTGCTGTGGATATTGGGGGGGTAGGGAGGAGGAGGTACCAGCAGAAGTTACTGGGCATCTCCCTGCTGGTGATCTTTGGGCGGGAGGTTCCAGCAGGAGGGAGTGGGATCCCTCCGGCTAGCCAACTTTGTTGCTAGGGGTTTTCCTGCCACGGCTGCTGAGCTGATCACGACAAGGAGATTCCCTTGCTGTACTCAGCTCAGCAGCAACGAGATTCTCTAACTGGCGCCTGTGACATAGATGCCAATTAGAGAATCGGGGTGGTTAGGTGGAATTAGGTGTCTGTCCATCAGGACAGAAGTGATTCTATATAGGACACCCTTAGGCGGCTGCTGAGACCGGGCTTCTTATTCAGAATCAGGGAATTATAATAATTTTAAAAAGATTTGGGGGCCATTAATAACTTATTGTAATGATTAGACGCCTTTTTACACTGTAAGTATATATTATAATTTTAGGGAAGGGGGTGGTGTATTGTTATATTATAGGTTCAATCAATATTATTAATATAATACATGTATGATATTTTTGATTACAATATTTGTGAAAAGGGTGGGTGGGGGAGGGAGTTAATTTATGTATTTAAGATGATATATAGAAAGAATTTCAAGTGATGTATATGATTCAATTGATGTAATATTGTGTTCTTGATGTAAGATGTAAATGAATAAAGAATTGGAAAAAAAAAGAATTAGGCCCTTAATGTGCAGAAGAAAAGCATTCCAAATAAAAACCACCTGAAAAGAGAAAAACTGCTCTATGCTCTTTTAAAGCAAAGCAAAGAAACACTGTGGAGAGACGATGTTCCTGAGATGGACTTTATTAAAAATGCATAAATATGTAGCAATCCACATTAACACCTTAAGGACCTAGTCTTCTTGGAACACTGGACCAAACACGGTCCGTGTTTCGACAAACAAATCTTCCTCAGGGGTCCCTGCTAGTCTTAGGGTGAAAGATACGTGGAAAGTACTTGTCTTGCAAGAAAAGCAGTACATTATGGCGCCCACTGGTCAGTGCAAGATCCAGGTAAGAAGCAAGCTGGAAGTCTGTAGTCACATGACCTTCATGAGGTGCAGCAAGAGTGTTCCAAAGGGAGCCCTGGCTAGACCAGAGCAGCAACGGCACTTGCTTCTTACCTGTTTTGGGTTTATATTCAATTTTATTGTATACATTTTATAGGCAATCACTCAGAACTATGGTTGGTGTGATTAATAAGCATTTAAATAAATAAACTTTAGGTTTATTTATGTTCCATTTCAATAAGTAGGAAGAAGCCCAATCTTTGTTAAACAGTCATATATTTGGATAGGTGCTAACTAGGTCTTTAAGAACAGGAACCTAAACAAAAATTTCATCCGCAAATAAGTAAAGACATTCATTTTGATCTAAAGAAACAGCTCCCAAGGAGCTCATAAAAATGTTGAACAGGATTGGTGATAAGGGAGAACCTTGTGGTACCCTGCTCAATGATACACGTATACCTTCATTACACACTCATTTACTATGATTACTACAGTTTTTAAAAAATCATTAAACCAACTAAGTGCAGTATCAGTGAGACCTATTTCACTTAATTTAATTAAGTAATAGAGGTTATTTAGCAATAATATTAAATTGTTGGGGACAGCAATAGGTCAACAAGTGAAAGCGGAGAGAGAGGCAGACTGTGCAGAGGGGGTCAAAAGTAAGGAGAGGAGAGCGAGTGAAAGCAGCCGAGCAGGCAGAGGAGAAAGCAGAAGGACAGGAGCAGACCTAGCAGAATCGAGGGGAAAGAGGCGAGAGATATATCCGCCCACCCCCCGACGTCACCAGCTGACTCCCCCATAAAAGGGGTCGAGCCAACGGTGCGCAGCCGTTCGGCGTGCGGCGAAGGCGAGCGGCAAAGGCGCTCGCCTTAGCGAGAGCGCCTTTGTGAAGGGCCTCAAGAAGGGCCTCAAACGAATAACCTTCAACTTTAATCTGTACTTGAGCTTCTACAACTACTAATTACCAAATTAACTACAATCTAAACTACCAACTTCCTACCAAATCCTTCCACTCTCTACCAAACCACCAAGCACCTACAACCTTCACTCTAAGCAGGCAGACCTCACCAGTCACTTTCCTCAAACCATTTAGACCTCCCTAGCCCACTAAGAAACAGACAGTCTTAACTAACAATCATCTTACTACTGACTATCTCTATCTCTTAAACCTCAACACTAGCTAACCTATATCCTCAACACTATCTAACCTATAACAAAAAACTATAACCTCAACACTATCTAACCTATAACAAAAAACTATAACTATCTAAAAAAAAAGGGATTTCTAAATAATTTTCACCTTCTAAAATGGCAGGTAGAACCAGAAGTAGCAAGACTTCAATCAAGACAGGCAGTACAGTCACCGAGGATATCCAGGGGGTGGCTACGGCACATGTGCAGATGGAGGGGAAACCAGGACGGAGTACAGAGGTCTCTGTACAGACCGAGGCCATCCCCTTGAAAATGTCTACAGTTGCTACACAGACAGATGTAACGGATCAGCCAGATGGAAACCTTTTACTGGAGCTGAGGAACCTGAGAGAAGAGGTCCAGCGCTTAAGAAGCATTCGAGATGACGAGACCTTCATCGACGATGTCATCCAGGAACTGTCCCAGATCACCAAACAGGAACCTAATGTGACCATACCCGCGACACCCAAATAAACTACCAATCCTGAAACCTCCAGACCAACCATCGGAATACAGGAGGAGGCTGGGGACGCTGACTCTTGGCAACTGGTAACTTCCTCCACAGGAAAACGCAGAAGACCTTCCTCATCTTCTGTCTCTTTCTCTCACACACAGGGCTGTTCTACATCGACCCCGCAGATCACCCTGAAGAACAGATTCCAACTGCTACAGGACGAACCTGACAATGAGGTACAGAGAGATGATCAACAGGAGATTCCAGTTCCAGAGACACCAGGACGAACCACCCATAAGAAGCGCAGAGTGGTTGTCATTGGAGATTCGCTACTGAGGAGCACCGAGGGACCAATCTGCAGACCAGACTTGCAATCAAGAGAGGTTTGCTGTTTGCCAGGGGCCAGGATCCGGGATGTAACCGCTTGCCTGGATAGACTCATCAAGCCTCAGGACCACTTCCCCATGATCCTCATCCACGTCGGAACAAACGACACCGCCAGGAGCACCCAGGATAGCATACCGGCAGACTTCAGAGCCCTGGGTGAGAAGCTGAGGAGAATGTATGGACAGGTGGTCTTCTCCTCGATCCTCCCTGTAAGGGGCAAGGGCAGAGCCAGGGAGGATCGCATCCAGAGGACTAACGACTGGCTGCGAGATTGGTGCAAGGAGATGAACTTCGGGTTCCTGAAACATGGAGAGACACTACTAGGACTACAGGGACCAGATGGGCTACACTTGACTAGAAGAGGGAAGAACGTCCTTGGACACCGACTGGCCCGCCTACTTAACAAGGCCTTAAACTAGGTATGTTGGGGGAGGGTACAAGCACAAACAACCTATCTGACGAGCTATGCCATCAATACTTTTCTGAGTCTGGGGTAAGCAAACACCGCAATTCTGGGTCTGGGACTGTGATGAGTAAACACATTCTAAGTATGGGGCGAGTACACACATTTCTAAGTCTAAGGTAGGTTCATACTGTAATTCCAGGTCTAGGGAGGGTACACACATTGCAAGCTGTACTAAAAGAATTAAAGTAGCTCAAACAGTTATTCCCCCACAGAGTACAAACACTTTCGAACCTAGGGTAGGTACACTTTGCAATACTGGGTCTAGGGAAGGTACACAAACTACAAGTAGTACTGAAAAGGTCCACGCAGCTCAAGCAGGAACAGCCCCAGGGAGGCATAGCAAACATGCTACATGGAGGGCTATGTACGTCAACGCCCATAGTTTGGGCAACAAGATCCTGGAACTTGAGACTGAAATGAGAAACGCTGACCTGGATGTGGTGGCGATATCTGAGACCTGGCTCACCGACTCCCACGGGTGGGACATGGTGATACCTTCTTCGCCAAGACAGGGAGGGCAGAATGGGAGGTGGTGTAGCAATATACACTAGGGATGATATTAAAGTCACCAGAATCACAGATATCAGGTACACAGGGGAATCCCTTTGGGTAAATTTGACCAGGGGGAATGACAAATGCCTGTATCTTGGCTTAGTATACAGACCCCCAAGGCAACAGGATGACATAGATATAGAATTAATCGGTGACATAGAGAATATCACCTTGCGTGGGGATACAGTGTTGTTAGGAGACTTCAACATGCCTGATGTGGACTGGAACACACTTTCCTCTGCATCCAGCAGCAGCAGGAGACTATTGAACTCTATGAAGGGAGCTAAACTGAGGCAACTGGTATTGGAGCCAACGAGGGAACAGGCAATACTGGACCTATTGCTTACCAATAGTGAAAGTGTCACTGAGGTCTCAGTGGGCGACAAGTTGGCCTCCAGCGACCACAATATGATATGGTTCAAACTCAGGAAGGGTTTAGCCAAAACTAACACATTGACCAGGGTCCTTAGCTTCAAGAACGCCAACTTTGAGGGTATGGGGGATTTCATCCATCAAGCACTACAAAACCAAGCAGGAACAGATAACGTAGAGGAACTGTGGTTGACTCTGAAAGCTACCATTCAGGAGGCAACCAATCGCTATATAAAATCAGTGAGCAAACGGCGCAGGAACAATAAGCCACAATGGTTCTCTGCGGAGATCTCGGACCTCATAAAAGAGAAGAAAAAAGCGTTCATCTCCTACAAACATACAGTATCTCAGGACTCTAGAGAAGTCTATTTGACTAGGGCAAGAGCCGTCAAAACAGCAGTTAGAGAGGCCAAATTCCGAATGGAGGAAACTTTAGCAAAGAACATCAAGAAGGGCGATAAATCCTTCTTCAGGTACATTAGCGACAGAAACCGCAGCACATGCGGGATAGTACGCCTTAGGAAACCAGACGGGACCTATGTAGAAGCAGACTCGGAAAAAGCTGAACTGTTAAACGAATACTTCAGTTCGGTCTTCACCTGCGAGGCGCCAGGTTCCGGCCCTCAGCTACAAAAAAAGGATGGGTCAGTAGACCCGTTTAGTAATTTCAAGTTTACAACAAGCAGTGTCTACTGTGAGTTGTCAAAACTCAAGGTTAACAAAGCAATGGGGCCAGACAACCTATACCCCAGGGTGCTCAGGGAGTTAAGGGACATCCTGGCGGAACCACTATCCGCGCTCTTCAATCTCTCCCTTAGTACAGGAAGAGTCCCGTTGGACTGGAAAACAGCTAACGTCATTCCACTCCACAAAAAAGGTTGCAGGACAGAGGCTGAGAACTACAGACCAGTGAGTCTCACACCAATAGTGAGCAAACTAATGGAAACTCTAATCAAACACCAATTAGATAAGATCCTGGATGTGGAGAATCTACGGGATCCCCGTCAACATGGATTTACCTAGGGGAAATCCTGCCAATCCAACTTGATCAGCTTCTTTGACTGGGTGACAGGGAACTCGATGTTGGAAAGTCCTTGGACATTGTATACTTGGACTTCAGCAAAGCATTTGATAGTGTCCCTCACCGCAGGTTGTTGTGCAAAATGAGTTCTATAGGATTAGGTGACACTTTGACAAAATGGGTTGGGGACTGGCTTGGTGGTAGGCTTCATAGGGTGGTGGTGAACGGCACCCCCTCCGTAACGATGGCAGTGATCAGCGGAGTGCCGCAGGGCTCGGTCTTGGGCCCGATCCTTTTCAATATCTTTATAAGGGACTTGGCTGAGGGGCTTCGCGGTAAAATAACGTTATTCGCCGATGACGCCAAACTGTGTAACATAACAAGCAAGAGCACAACGGACAATATGAAACATGACCTACTCCTATTGGAGCAATGGTCTAGGACCTGGCAACTGAGTTTCAATGCCAAGAAATGCAAAGTCATGTACCTTGGCAGTCAAAATCCACGCGAGACTTACACCCTAAATGACGAGATCCTAGCAAGAACTGTTGCAGAACGGGACTTAGGGGTAATCATCAGTGAAGACATGAAGACTGCCAATCAAGTGGAGCGGACTTCATCTAAGGCTAGGCAGATCATAGGATGTATACGTAGGAGTTTTGTCAGCCGCAAGCCTGAAGTCATTATGCCGTTGTATAGATCCATGGTGAGGCCCCATCTGGAATACTGCGTACAATTCTGGAGGCCTCATTACCGCAAGGATGTACTGAGGCTTGAGTCAGTCCAGCGAATGGCCACCCGGATGGTCTCGGGACTCAAGGATCTCCCATACGAGGAACGGCTGGATAAATTATGGCTATACTCACTCGAGGAACGCAGAGAGAGGGGAGACATGATCGAGACGTTCAAATACCTCACGGGCCGTATCGAGGTAGAAGAAGATATCTTCTTTTTCAAAGGTCCGACGGCGACAAGAGGACATCCATGGAAAATCAGGGGCGGGAAATTGCACAGCGACACCAGGAAATACTTTTTCACCGAAAGAGTGGTTGATCGTTGGAATAGACTTCCACTTCAGGTGATCGAGGCAAGCAGCGTGCCTGATTTTAAGAAGAAATGGGATCGTCAGTGGGATCTCTGCACAGAGCTAAATAGGGGAGGGTCATTAGGGTGGGCAGACTAGATGGGCCGCAGCCCTTATCTGCCATCTTTTTCTATGTTTCTATCCTTTGGCTTTTCCATCTTGATTTTATTTCACTTTCTGCTGCAGGTGACAACACTGTGACGTCCGAGAACGTCAGTCAAATAAACCCAGCTGGATCTTGCGCGTCACTCACCAGCAAGACAACACCCAGAATACAGAAAAAGAGCTGCCAAGAAGTAACGTTTCTCCAACTTCCATTGAAAAATATGATGTTTACATGTGCCAGTATTCAGTCACAGTTTGTGATTTGTTCTTTAACAGTGACTTACTATTACTTATACTTTATGACCGACAACTACTGCCCAGTTGGGGTTTCTGTGTCCTTAATTAATAATTATATTTTGTATTGTACTGATGTTATTGTTATATGCCAATTCAGCAAAGTTAGAGAGCATGGTATAGCAACATTTACTATTTAGTTTTGATGGAATGGATGTTATCTTTCCTTTGATATTATGACACTGAAGGGTTTTAATAATCCTATCAAATGGGAAAAAAATCTCGGACTATCTTTCTAAATTTCAGCCAGACATTGTCCTATTTTAAGAGATGCACCTGCCAGACTATGAAGCGAAAAAAATACCAGAACGTTGGGTACGCCCGCCTTTGTTCTCTCCTGCAGTTGAGTTGTCATGCTAATAAGAAATACACCTGACCTTAAATTGATTTCAAAGCTGTTATAAAGATTTAGGGGTCCTTAATTGCTGTTACAAATATCTATGGTCCCAATATAGACAATCCTGTCTTTTTAGATGAAATTATTAATAATGAAAAAGACATTATTGGAGATGGACAGGAAATCTTCCATCACTAATAGAAAATCCAAATCTTGGCACAATCTTCAGGAGCATGATTTTACGTTCTTCTCTGCTCCTCATTCTTTCTACTCAACGATTGACTTTTTTTAAATAGCCAATCGCCATTTCTGATCATGCTCTGGTGATCCTACACTTGTCTGATCTATGCAAAAAATCACCACAAAAACAACAGAGATTTAGGCCCAGATTCTGTAAAGGACGCCGGTCCGAGCATCCTATACAGAATCGGGCCTACACCCGCCCAAACTTAACCCGATTCTGTAACCGACATCCATGTTGCAGACGCCGGTTACAGATTCGGGTTTAACAATGCGCAACCCCCTCCCCGGAACCCCCCAAGGACTACCCCGAAGATCGCCAGCAGGAGGGTGACCAACTCCTCCTGCCGAACCCACCAACGCCCCCCCTAACATCGCCGGCAGGAAGGTGCTCAACCCCTCATGCCAGACCACCCAACGCACCCCCTAAGATCGCCGGCAGGAAGGTGCTCAACCCCTCCTGCCGACCCCCCCCAAGGCCCCCCGAAGATAGCAAGCAGGAGGGTGCCCAACTCCTCCTGCTGACCCTCCAACGCCCTCACTAAGATCGCCGGCAGGAAGGTGCTCAACCGTTCCCCAATGATCGCGGCAGGAGGGTACGCCATCCCTCCAGCTGAACCCCCTAACGGACCCCCGAAGATCGTCAGCAGGAAGGTACCCAACCCCTCCTGCCGACCCCGCCAACGACCCCAACGACAATTGCAGCAGGAGGGTACACAACCCCTCCTGCTGACCCCCCAAAGGCCCTCCGGACAATCGCAGCAAGAGAGTACACAACCCCTCATGCTGCCCCCCAATGGCCCCCCTAAGATCACCGGCAGGAAGATGCTCAGCCCTTCCTGCCGACAGAACCTGCCCCCCTAAGATCACCAGCAGGAGAGTACCCAATCTCTCATGCTGACCCTCCCAATGGCCCCACATAAGAACACCACCAGGTAGGTACCCAACCCCTTCTGCTGGACCCCTCCAATGGCCTCCCTGACGATCGCCGGTAGGAGGATGCTGACCCCCCAACGCCCCCCTAAGATTGTTGGCAGGAAGGTGCTCAGCCCTTCCTGCTGACAGAACCTGCCCCCGACAATCGCAGCATGAGGGTACCCAACCCCTCCTGCCGGCCCCCCAACACCCCCCCTAAGTTTGCCGGCAGGAAGGTGCTCATCCCTTCCTGACAACAGAACCCACCCCTGATGATCACTGGAAGGAAGGTACCCAACCCCTTCTGCCGACCCCCACAATGGCCCCCCTGAAGATCGCCAGCAGGAGGGTGCCCATCTATCTGACCCGCCAACGCCCTCCTAAGATCACGAGCAGAAAGATACCCAACCCCTCCTGCCGAACCCCTCCAATGGCCCCCCCGACGATCGCCGGCAGGAGGGTGCCCAACATCTCCTGCCGGACCCCCCAAAGACCCCCCTAAGATTGTCGGCAGGAAAGTACTCAGCCCTTCCTGCCGACAGAACCCGCCCCTCCGCTGATTGCCAGCAGTAAGGTACCCAACTCCTCCGGCCGGACCCCCCATTTCCCCCTTAGATTGCTGGCAGGAAGGTGCTAAAACCTTCCTGCCGACCCCCCCAGTGGCCCCCTCAACAATTGCAGCAAGAGGGTTCTCAATCCCTCTGTCTGACCCCCCAACAATTGCAGCAAGAGGGTATCCAAACCCTCCTGCTGCCCCCCTGGCCCCCCATAGATCGCAAGCAGGAGGGTGCCCAACTCCTCCTGCTGGACCCCCAAACGCCCCCTCCAAGATTGCCGGCAGGAAGGTACCTAACCCCTCCTGCCAACCCCCCTCAATGGCCCACCGAAGATCGCCAGCAGGAAGGTGCTCAACCCCTCTTGTTAACCTCCCCAACGGCCCCACCGACAATTGCGGCAGGATGGTATCTAACCACTCCTGATGACCCCCCGAATGGCCCCCCTAAGAACACCACCAGGAAGGTACCCAACCCATCCTGCCAGACCCCTCCAATGGCCCCCCTGATGATATCAGGCAGGAGGGTGCCCAACTCCTCCTGCCAGACCCCCCATCACCCCTAAGATTGCCAGCAAAAAGATACTCAGCCCTTCCTGCCGACAGAACCTTCCCCCCCGACAATCGTGGCAGGAGGGTACCCAACCCTTCCTGCTGGACCCCCCAACGCCCCCCCCTAAGATTGCTGGCAGGAAGGTGCTCATCCCTTCCTGCTGACAGAACCCACCCCCGATGATTGCTGGCAGGAAGGTACCCAACCCCTTCTGCCGACCCCACCAATGGTCCCCTCTAAAGATAGCCGGAAGGAGGGTGCCCATCTCCTCCTACCAGACCCCCCAACTCCCCCCCTAAGATCATGGGCAGGAAGGTACCCAACCCCTCTGGCCAGGTCCCCCCCAAACACCCCTAAGAACACCACCAGGAAGGTACCCAACCCCTTCTGCTGGTCCTCTCCAATGGCCCCCTGACAATCGCCGGCAGGAGGGTGCCCAACTCCTCCTGATGGACTCCCCAACGCCCCCCTAAGAACACCGCCAGGAAGGTTACCCAACCCCTTCTGCCTGACACCCCAATGCCCCCCTAAGAACACCACCAGGAAGGTACCCAACCCCTCCTGCCTGACCCCCCCAGCACACCCCTAAGATCACCCTAAGAAGGTGCTTATCTGTTCCTGCCAACAGCATCAGCCCCTATGATCAACAGCAGGAAGGTACTCAACCCCTCCTGCCGACCCCTCCAATAGCCCCCTTGACGATCGCCAGCAGGAGGGTGCCCAACTCTTCCTGCCGGACCCCCCAATGCCCCCCCTAAGATTGCCGGCAGCAATGTGCTCAGCCTTTACTGCTGACAAACCTGCCCCCCACAATCGCGGCAAGAGGTTACCAAAATACCTGCTGCTGAACCCCTAATGGCCCCCAGAAGATAACCGGCAGTTGGGTGCCCAACTCCTCCTAAAATCGTCAGCAGGAATGTGCTTAGCTCCTCCTGCTGATAGAACCCGCCCCCTGACAATCACAGCAAGAGGGTACCCAACCCCTCCAGCTGACCACCCCAATGCCCCCCTGAAGATTGCCGGCAAGAGGGTGCCCAACTCTACCTGCTGGACATCCCCAAAGCCCCCCTAAGAACACCGCCAGGAGGGTACCCAACCCTTTCCTGCCGGACTTCCAATGTCCCCCTAAGATCGCTGTCAGGAAGGTGCTCATCCCTTCCTGCCAACAGAACCCACTTCGCTGATGAAATTTGGCAGGAAGGTACCCAACCCCTTCTGCCGACCCCCCCCAATGGCCCTGCCCGAAGATCGCCGGCAAGATGGTGCCCATCTCCTGCCGGACCCCCAATGCCCCCCTAAGATCACAGGCATAAATGTACCCAACCCCTCCTGCCAGACTCCCCAACACCCCCCCTAAGATCGCCGGCAGAAAGGTACTCAGCCCTTCCTGCCGACAGAATCTGCCCCCTGACAATCATGACAGGATGGTACCCAATCCCTCCTGCTGACTTCCCCAATGCCCCCCCTGAAGACTGCCAGCAGTAGGGTGCCCAACTCCTCCTGGACCCTCCCAAAGCCCCCCTAAGAACACCACCAGGAAGGTTACCCAACCCCTCCTGCCTGACCCCCCCAACGCCCCCCCTAAGATCATGGGCAGGAAGGTACTCAACCCCTCCTACCGACCCCTCCAATGCTCCCCCTAAGATTGCTGGAAGGAGGGTTCCCAACTCCTCTTGCTGGCCCCCCAACGGCCCTCCCAACAATCACGGAAGGAGGGTACCCAACCCCTCCTGCTGACACCCCCCCCAATGGACCCACGAAGATCGCTGGCAGGAGAGTGCCCAACTCCTGCCGGACCCTCCAAAGCCCCCTAAGATCGCCAGCAGAAAGATGCTTAACCACTCCTGCCGACCACCCAATGGCCCCCTCGAAGATCGCCGGCAGGAGGGTGCACAACTCCTGCCAGACAACCCAAGGCTGCCCCTAAGATGTCTGCAGGAAAGTGTTCAGCCCTTAATGCCGACAGAATCCGCCCCTCGACGATCGCCGGCAGGAAGGTACCCAACCCTTCTTGCTTACCCCCCCTCCCAACGACCTCCGAAGATCACAAGCAGGAGGTTGCCCAACTCCTCCTGCTGGTCCCCATAAAGCCCCACCTAAGATCTCTGGCAGGAAGGTACTTAACCCTCCTGCTGGACTCCCAAACGCCCCCCCTAAAATCACCGACAGGAAGGTGCTCAACATTTCCTGCCGACAGAACCCGCTCTCCCCAATGATCGCAGCAGGGAGGTACCCAACCCCTCCTGCTGATGCCCCAAAGAACGCCGGCAGGAGGGTGCCCAAGTCCTCCTGCCGGACCCCTCCATGGCCCCCCGTAAGAACAGTGCCAGGAAGGTACACAACCCCTACTGCCGGACCCCCAACATCCCCTAAAATCGCTGACAGAAACCATCTCTTGACAATCGCAACATGAAGGTACCCAACCCCTCCAGCTCACCTCCCCAACGGCCCCCCTAAGATCGCCAGCAGGAAGGTGCTCAGCCCTTCCTTCCGACAGAACCAGCCCCCTGACAATCGCGGCTGGAGGGTACCCAATCCCTCCTGCTGACCTCCCTGAAGATCCAGTCAAACAATCACTCAGTGCAAAGTAATTCTTCTTTCAGTGGGAATTCTGACTCCACTTGCTCAAAACGAGTCTGTGGTCATGGAATTCTTCATTATTCCCTTACTGATAGAATTATTTTTTTAGATATTTTTTAAATTTATATACTGTTATATATCATTTTTCAACTTTTTATAACTTTTAAATGGATATATAAGTGTAATCACTTATCTTCAATCTTTATCAATTCCCCTTCCCGATGCGTTTCGAAGTCTTTATCAAGTTCGGGGGAACTACAAAGGAACATAAGGATATTATACCTTCTGCTAATTTTAAAAGGCTAAAAAGTTTTGTAAATAACAGTCACTCATCGATAAGATAAGGTAATCTTACTCCAATATTCTGCCACCGGCTATCCGAAAAGATGGCCGCGGCGTTCATACTGAGTGTTTAAATAACCCCTCCCCTTACATCATACTCTCACCTAGCAACCAGCCCGACGCAAATCGCGTCACTCAAACCACATCTGAACCACGGAGACTCACACTGTCATCAAGAATCCACCTGAGCCATCCAATCCGAGGCTTCATTCAGCCCGGAGGGGGCCATAGTTTGAAGTTGGAACATCCAGCGTAATTCCCTAAGATTTAAAGTACGCTCTATATTTCCTCCCTCCCACCCTACAGTAATCATGTCCATTACCCTCCATTTTAAATCTTTCAGACCATGTTTACATAACCTCCAGTGTCTAACTAAAGGGGAAGCTTCATAGTTCATATTCACCCTAGACTTATGCTTTGTTAATCGGATCTTCACAGCTCTAGTAGTGCGACCTACATAAAGTTTTGGGCAAGGGCATTGGATCAAATATATAACGTGATCAGAATTGCAATTCGTGTTATGTCTAGCAGTATATTGAGTGCCTAAAATCGGATGGATCCACTTATCCCCTGGCATCACAAACGGACACCATTGGCAACTACCACAGGGTTCATGACTCCCCCTAATTTTAGTCATATCCTCCCTCGGGATATAATGGCCCAAACTTTCCCCTAGATTTTTCCCCCGACGATAGGAGCATATAGGGTACTCTATCAGGGATGAGATAGCAAGTTGGACAATGTGCCAATGGTTCCGTATCATATGAGCTATTTCAGGAGCTTGGGAGGAGAAATTTTGCACGAATGCTACAGACTCCAGTTCTTCAGTATCATCAGTGGTATTAGTTACATTCGGTTTTAGCAACAATTCTCTTTGGGCATATTTAGCTCGTTTATATGCCTTCTGGACCACTTCAATCGGATATCCTCTTTCATAAAACCTTTTTTTCATTATCTTTGCTTGAAGTCTAAACTCATCCAAGGAGTAACAGATCCTTCTCAAACGAAGGAACTGCCTAATAGGGAGATTTTGTATTAATCCCTTAGGGTGGAAGCTATGGAATCTCAGTAGACTGTTGCGATCAGTTTCTTTACGGTAAATCATTGTAATTAATTTACCACCTGATTTCATAATTTTTAAATCTAAAAAATTAATCTGATTTTGATGAACAATCATAGTAAATTGGATATTACTATCCACCTGATTCAGCCACTCCACAAAACTGTTTAGTTCTTCCATGGATGCAGACCACACACAGAGGATATCGTCCAGAAATCTTTTCCAGATCTTTACATTTTTGAAGTATATGCTGTTCTGGAAAGTGACCATAACCAAAAAATGGAGGAATATCGTGATACTATAAAACAGAGTAAGATCAAAAAATATAAGCGAGATGAACGTGATTACATGCATAACCAGGTATATCTATGGTTATTTAGAGGGAATCCCACACAAAGTAATAAACAGGCTTTCGATGATGATCAACTATCCACAGACTCAAATTCAAGTAGTGGACAGAGTAGAGGACGCTCTACCATAAGAGGCCAACGAGGCCAGGCGGGTTTTCAGCATGCACGGGGACAGCGAGGAAGACAGAAATCTCGGCGAGTGGGTTTTCAACCCCAGCAAGGATATCCTCTGTGTGTGGTCTGCATCCATGGAAGAACTAAACAGTTTTGTGGAGTGGCTGAATCAGGTGGATAGTAATATCCAATTTACTATGACTGTTCATCAAAATCAGATTAATTTTTTAGATTTAAAAATTATGAAATCAGGTGGTAAATTAACTACAACGATTTACCGTAAAGAAACTGATCGCAACAGTCTACTGAGATTCCATAGCTTCCACCCTAAGGGATTAATACAAAATCTCCCTATTAGCCAGTTCCTTCGTTTGAGAAGTGAGTTTAGACTTCAAGCAAAGATAATGAAAAAAAGGTTTTATGAAAGAGGATATCCGATTGAAGTGGTCCAGAAGGCATATAAACGAGCTAAATATGCCCAAAGAGAATTGTTGCTAAAACCGAATGTAACTAATACCACTGATGATACTGAAGAACTGGAGTCTGGAGCATTTGTGCAAAAATTTCTCCTCCCAAGCTTCTGAAATAGCTCGTATGATACGGAACCATTGGCACATTGTCCAACTTGCTATCTCATCCCTGATAGAGTACCCTATATGCTCCTATCGTCGGGGGAAAAATCTAGGGGAAAGTTTGGGCCATTATATCCCGAGGGAGGATATGACTAAAATTAGGGGGAGTCATGAACCCTGTGGTAGTTGCCAATGATGTCCGTTTGTGATGCCAGGGGATAAGTGGATCCATCCGATTTTAGGCACTCAATATACTGCTAGACATAACAGGAATTGCAGTTCTGATCACGTTATATATTTGATCCAATGCCCTTGCCCAAAACTTTATGTAGGTCGCACTACTAGAGCTGTGAAGATCCGATTAACAGAGCATAAGTCTAGGGTGAATATGAGCTATGAAGCTTCCCCTTTAGTTAGACACTGGAGGTTATGTAAACATGGTCTGAAAGATTTAAAATGGAGGGTAATGGACATGATTACTGTAGGGTGGGAGGGAGGAAATATAGAGCGTACTTTAAATCTTAGGGAATTACGCTGGATGTTCCAACTTCAAACTATGGCCCCCTCCGGGCTGAATGAAGCCTCGGATTGGATGGCTCAGGTGGATTCTTGATGACAGTGTGAGTCTCCGTGGTTCAGATGTGGTTTGAGTGACGCGATTTGTGTAGGGCTGGTTGCTAGGTGAGAGTATGATGTAAGGGGAGGGGTTATTTGAACACTCAGTATGAACGCCGCGGCCATCTTTTCGGATAACCGGTGGCAGAATATTGGAGTAAGATTACCTTATCTTATCGGTGAGTGACTGTTATTTACAAAACTTTTTAGCCTTTTAAATTAGCAGAAGGTATAATATCCTTATGTACCTTTGTAGTTCCCCCGACCTTGATAAAGGACTTCGAAACGCGTCGGAAAGGGGAATTGATAAAGATTGAAGATAAGTGATTACACTTTTATATCCATTTAAAAAGTTATAAAAAGTTGAAAAATGATATATAACAGTATATAAATTTAAAAAATATCTAAAAAATAATTCTATCAGTAAGGGAATAATGAAGAATTCCATGACCACGGACTCGTTTTGAGCAAGTGGAGTCAGAATTCCCACTGAAAGAAGAATTACTTTGCACTGAGTGATTGTTTGACTTGCTGATTACACGGAGTGAGTCTATTGTTTTGGTAGATGGCTCCCTGAAGATCGCCAACTGGAGGGTGTCCAACTCGTCCTGCCGGGCCCGCCTACACCCCATCTAAGATTGCCGGCAGGAAGGTACCCAACCCCTCCTGCCGACCCCTCCTAAGGCCCGCCCGACGATCACCGGCAGGAGGGTGCTCAGCCCTTACTGCCGACAGAACATGCCCCCCTAAGATCAACAGCAGTAGAGTACCCAATCCCTCCCCCGATGATTGCTGGCAGGAAAGTACCCATCCCCTCCTGCTAACCCCCCAATGGCCCCCCTGAAGATTTCTAGCAGGAGGGTGCCCAACTCCTCCTGTACCCCCCAATGCCTCCCTAAGAACACCACCAGGAAGGAATACAACCCCTTCTGCCGGACCCCCCAATGCCCCCCTAATATCGCTGGCAGGAAGGTGATCAGCACATCCTACCGACATTACCCGCCCCCCAAATAATCACGGCAGGAGGGTACCCCAACCCTCCTGCTGACCCCCAACGGCCCCTCGAAGCTCACCGGCAGTAGAGTGCTTAACTCCTCCTGCCAGACCACCCAAAGCCCCCCTTTGATTGCCGGCAAGAAGGTACCCAACCCCTCCTGCTGGATCCCCCAATGCCCCCCTAAGATTGCCAGCAGGAAGTTGCTTAGCCCTTCCTGACGACAGAACACGCCCCCTTACGATCGCCAGTAGGAAGGTAACCAACCCGTCAGCCAGACCCGCCAATGCCCCCCCTAAGACTGCTGGCAGGAAGGTGCTCAGCCCTGCCTTCCTGCTGTCAGAACCCGCCTCCCCGACGGTCACCAGCAGGAAGGCAACCAACCCCTCTTGAAGACCCCCACGGCCCCCCCGAAGATCGCAAGCAGGAAGGTGCTAAACTCCTCCTGCCGGACCCCCCAACACCTCCCCCTAAAATCACCAGCAGTAAGAACCCCTTCCCCTACTGCCTGACCCCCCTACGCCCGGCCAAAAATCACCGGCAGGAAGATGCTCAGCCCTTCCTGCCAACAGTACCTTCCCCACCGTTGACTGCAGGCAGGAAGGTACCCAACTCCTCCTGCCAACCGCCCAATGGCCCCCTCGAACATTGCTGGCAGGAAGGTGCTCAACCTTTTCTGCCGACAGAATCCGCCTCTAGACTTCTTACCCCCCCAATAACATCCCGAAGATCACAAGCAGGAGGGTACCCAACTCATCCAGCCAGACCTCTCAACGACCCCCCTAAGATCGCTGGAATGAAGGTGCTCAGCCTTTCCTACCAACAGAACCCTCCCTCCGATGATCGCCAGCAGGAAGGTACCCAACCCTTACTGCCAACCCTACCCCAATTGTACCCTCGAAGATCGCCGGCAGGAGGGTGCACAATTCCTGCCGAACCACCCAATGCCGCACCTAAGATTGCCGGCAGGAAGGTGCTCAGTCCTATCTGCCGACAGAATCTGCCCTTCGTCGATCATCGAAAAAGATATACAGGGGTAACTCTTTCAAGTCAAGGTTACTGTCGAGTGACTAAAGAGATCAATAGAACAAAATAAAGTCACCGCACTCATCAATACACTCAGTAAACTTATTTTTTGTTTAGAACTCTGCTCAGAGACATGAAGGCTGATTACTCGGCCTCACCTACCAATCATTGCAGTGTTCAGAAATTTTTTTTTTGAAATTCTTATTAATAATAATAATAATAATAATAGTTTATTTTTATATACCGCCATACCCATGCGAGTTCAAGGCGGTTTACATTGAGTTACATTAGGGTCTACTTAGACAGGCAGATTTACAATTATTTGTCAGAATTACAGATTTGTTATTTGAATTACAGAATAACAGTTTCAATTATTTATCAGCTTTATTTGAACTAGACAGGGGATGCGGAAAGAGGGGAAAAAAGAGGGGAAAAAAGGGGGGAAGGCTTCATAAGGGGGCCAGATTGGGGAGATATTGTCAGGGGGGGGAACAGTTTGGGTCTTGTTTGCGGAATAGGTAAGTTTTAAGTGATTTTCTGAAACCGAGGTAAGTGGGGGCCTCTAGTATCATTTGTGCTAGCCATGGGTTCAGCTTGGCAGCTTGGAAGGCGAAAGTTCTATCAAGGAATCTTTTGAAGTGACAAAGTTTGGGTGAGGGGAAGGCGAACAGCTGAATACGACGGGATTTCTTGTTGGTGCGGTAGAGGTTGAAGTGAGGGTTGATGTAACTTGGTGAGGAACCATTTACCGCCCTGTAACAGAAGCATGCGAATTTGTAAAGGACTCTAGACTCGAAAGGCAGAATATTAATAATGCGCTAGCCAGAAG
The DNA here is from genome assembly GCF_902459505.1 of Geotrypetes seraphini. Lineage (NCBI taxonomy): Eukaryota > Metazoa > Chordata > Amphibia > Gymnophiona > Dermophiidae > Geotrypetes > Geotrypetes seraphini. Next base: position 119,205,347 of record NC_047093.1, on the reverse strand, counting down.
GCTATACTGAAAGTATAAATGTTCTCATGAATCCTATAAATTATACAAAATGACTTAACTTTGAATAATGACTGGTTCCGACGTGCACGTTTCGTTGCTGCGTCAGGGAACCGACAATACAGCTAAGTTTAAAGCTGGTAGTGAAGTCACTGAAAGCAAGAAATAAATACTGTAAATAACAATTCTTTAAAGTAAATGCAAGTTATAAAATACTATAGCTCTATCTTATGGCTATTAACTGGAAGAGCACACTCACCAGTGCTCTTCCACTGGTGCTCACTCACTGGAGCTCACTCACTGGTGCTCTTCCAGTTAATAGCCATAAGATAGAGCTATAGTATTTTATAACTTGCATTTACTTTAAAGAATTGTTATTTACAGTATTTATTTCTTGCTTTCAGTGACTTCACTACCAGCTTTAAACTTAGCTGTATTGTCGGTTCCCTGACGCAGCAACGAAACGTGCACGTCGGAACCAGTCATTATTCAAAGTTAAGTCATTTTGTATAATTTATAGGATTCATGAGAACATTATACTTTCAGCATAGCCTTCTGGCTAGCGCATTATTAATAAGAATTTCAAAAAAAAATTTTCTGAACACTGCAATGATTGGTAGGTGAGGCCGAGTAATCAGCCTTCATGTCTCTGAGCAGAGTTCTAAACAAAAAATAAGTTTACTGAGTGTATTGATGAGTGCCTCGTCGATCATCGGCAAGAAGGTACCCAACCACTCTTGCTGGACCCCCAATGCCCAACCTAGGATCGCTGGCATGAAGATGCTCAGCCCTTCCTGACGACAGAACAAACTCCCCCGATAATCTGGCCGAGGGTACCCAACCCCTCCTGCCGACCCCCCAATGGATCCCTAAGATCGCTGGCAGGAAGGTGCTCTGACCTTCCTGCTGACAGAACCTGCCCCCACCCAAGGTTCGTGACAGTAGGGTACCCCACACCTCCTGCTGACCTCCCCAAGGGCCCCCGAAGATCACTGGCAGGAGGATGCCCAACTGCTCCTACCGGACCCCCTAATGCCCCCTCTAAGATCACCAGCAGGTGTGTACCCAATTCCTCCTGCTGACACCCCAATAGCCCCCCCTAAGAACACCACCAGTAAGGTACCCAACCCCTCCTGCCGGACCCCCCGACTATCACCCTAAGGAAGGACCCTTCAACACGTCCTCTAAGATTGCCGGCTGGAAAGTACCCATACCTCCAGCCGACCCCTCCAATGGCCCCCCCGACACCCCAACACCCCAACGCCCCCCTTAAGATTGCCGGCAGGAAGGGGCTCAGCCCTTCCTGCCGACAGAACCTGCCCCCTGACGATCTATGGCATGAAGATACCCAAACCCTCATGCCGACCCCCCAAAGGACCCCTAAGTTCGCTAGCAGGAAGGTGCTCAGCCCTTCCTGCTAACAGAACCCGCACCCCCAATGATTGCGACAGGAGGGCACCCCACCCCTCCTGCCGGACCACCCAATGCCCCCCCTTTGTTCACCGGCAGGGGAGTACCCAATCCCTCCTGCTGACCCCCAAATGGCCCACCCTAAGAACACCACCAGGAAGGTACCCAACCCCACCTGCCAGACCCCTCCAATGGCCCCACTGACGATCGCCAACAGAAGGGTGTTCAACTCTTCCTCCCAGACACCCCAATGCACCCTATGATTGTAGGTGCTCAGCCCTTCCTGCCGACAGAACCTACCCCCAACAATCGCGGCAGGAGGGTACCCAACTCCTCCTTCCAGACTCCCCAACGCCCCCCCTAAGATCGCCGGTAGGAAGGTGCTCAGCCCTTCCTGCCAAAAGAACCCTCTCTCTGATGAACGCCAGCAGGAAGGTACCCAATCCATCCTGCCGACCCACCCAATGGCCCCCATGAAGATCGCCGGCAGGAGGGTGCACAATTCTTGCCGGACCACCCAATGCCGCATCTAAGATTGCCGGCAGGAAGGTACTCAGCCCTTTCTGCTGACAGAAACTACCCTTTGATGATTGCCGGCAGATAGGTACCCAACCCCTCTTGCCAAACCCCCCAACGCCCCCGTAGGATCGCCGGCAGGAAGGTGCTCAGCCCTTCCTGCCAAAAAAACCACCCCCCAAGGAACGCTGACAGGAAGGTACCCAACCCCTCCTGCCGACCACCCCAATGGCACCCTTGAAGTTCGCCGGCAGGAAGGTGCACAACTCCTGCTGGGCTACCCTATGCCTCACCTTGGATTGCCGGCAGGAAGGTACTCAGCCCTTCTGCCGACAGAATCCATCCCATAATGATCGCCGGCAGGTAGGTACCCAACCCCTCCTGCCGGACCCCCCAATGCCCCCTAGGATGGCTGGCAGGAAGGTGCTCAGCCCTTCCTGCCGACCGAACCCACTCCCCCTATAATCACAGCAGGAGGGTACTCAACCCCTCCTGCCGACCCCCCAAAGGCCCCCTAAGATCGCTTGCAGGAAAGTGCTCTGCTCTTCCTGCTGACAGAACCCGTCCCCCCAAGGATCGTGACAGAATGGTCCCCCACCGCAACTGCTGACTCTCCAATGACCCTCCAAAGATCGCCTGCATGAGTGTGCCCAACTCCTGCCGGACCTCCCAATGGCTTACCCTAAGATCACCGGCAGGAGGGTACCAATCCCTCCTGCTGACCCCCAATGGACGCCCCTAAGACCACCAGCAGGAAGGTGCTCAATCCTTCCTGCTGACAGAACCCACCCCATGATGGTCACTGGCAGGAAGGTACCCAACCCCTTCTGCCGACCTCCCCAATGGCCCCCCCGAAGATTGCCAACAAGAGGGTGCTCATTTCCTCCGACCGGACCCGCCAACACCCCCCTAAGATCATGGGCAGGAAGGTACCCAACCCCTCCTGCCGGACCCCTCCAATGGCCCCCCAACGATCGCCGGCAGGAGGGTGCCCAACTTCTCCTGCCAGACCCCCCAATGCCCCCTCTAAGATTGCCGGCAGGAAGTTACTCAGCCCTTCCTGCCGACAGAACCCGCCCCCGACGATCGCCAGCAGGAAGGTACCTAACTCCTCCGGCCGGACCCCACATGCCCCCCTGAGATTGCCGGTGTTTAGCCCTTCCTGCCGACACAACCCCCACGACGATTGCCGGAAGGAATGCAACCAACACCTCTTACTGACCCCCCACAGCCCCCCGAAGATCGCAAGCAGGAAGGTTCCCAACTCCTCCGGCCGGACCCCACATGCCCCCCTGAGATTGCTGGCAGGAAGGTGCTCAACCCTTCCTGCCGACAGGACCCCTCCAATGGCCCCCCTGACGATCGCCGACAGAAGGGTGTTCAAATCTTTGTCCCAGACCCCCAACGCCCCCCTATGATTGTTGGCAGGAAGGTGCTCAGCCCTTCCTGCCAACAGAACCTACCTCCGACAATCGCAGCAGGAGGGTGCCCAACTCCTACTTCCGGACCCCCTAAGATCACCAATAGGAAGGTGCTCAGCCGTTCCTGCTAAAACAACCCTCCCCCTGATGAATGCATTCCTTTCCCTGATGAATGCAAGCAGGAAGGTACCCAATCCCTCCTGCCGACCCACCTAATGGCCCCCTTGAAGATCGCCGGAAGGAGAGTGCACAACTCTTGCCGGACCACCCAATGCCGCACCTAAGATTGCCAGCAGGAAGGTACTCAGCCCTTTCTGCTGACAGAAACTGCCCTTCGATGATTGCCGGCAGGTAGGTACCCACCCCCTCCTGCCGGACATCCCAACGTCCCCATAGGATCGCCGGCAGGAAAGTGCTCAGCTCTTCCTGCCAGAAAACCCTCCCCACCAAGGAACACCGGCAGGAAGGTACCCAACCCCTCCCGCCGACCACCCCAATGGCACCCTAGAAGATCGCCGGCAGGAGGGAGCACAAATTCTGTTGGACTACCCAATGCCGCACCTAGGATTGCCGGCATGAATTTACTCAGCCCTTCTGCCGACAGAATCCACCCCACGATGATCACCGGCAGGTAGGTACCCAACCCCTTCTGCCGGACCATCCAATGCCCCCCTAGGATCGCCGGCAGGAAAGTGCTCACCCCTTCCAGCCAACCGAACCCACTCCCCCTATAATCACGGCAGGAAGGTACTCAACCCCTCCTACCGACCCCCCAAAGGCCCCCTAAGATCACTTGCAGGAAAGTGCTCTGCTCTTCCTGCTGACAGAACCCGTACCCCCAAGGATCATGACAGAAGGGTCCCCCACCGCCCCTCCAATGATCGCCTGGTGGTCTGATGACAATAAATGGGATGTGGCTTTACCAGGGTTCAAACTCTACAGGAGAGATAGGCCACACAAAAAAGGTGGAGGAATAGCACTATATATAAGGGATTCCATACATTCAACCAGGATGGAAACAATAGCAAAGGCGGATGACTTGGAATCACTATGGGTTAAGCTATCCGGAGGAACTGGAGCAGACATAAAATTGGGTCTGTACTATCGCCCACCGGGACAAACGGAAGAAATCAACCAGGATCTGGAGGCTGAACTGGGGCAGGTATGCAAAAGCGGAAGTGTGGTGGTGATGGGAGACTTCAACTACCCGGGAATAGACTGGAGTATAGGGCACTCAAACTGCATGAGGGAGACCAAATTCCTGGAGGTCACGAGGGACTGTTTCATGGAACAACTGATCACGGAACCAACACGGGGAGATGCCACTCTTGATCTAATCTTCACCGGACATGGGGGACCCACTAAAGAGCTGGTGGTATTAGCCCCACTAGGAAACAGCGATCATAACACGATTCAGTACAGGCTAGAAATTGGATCATCAAAGGTGAAAAGAACTACAACAACAGCACTGAACTTCAAAAAAGGGAATTATGATGCCATGAGGAAAATGGTGGGAAAGAAACTCAACGACACTGCAAGGAAGATGGAGTCCATAGAAAAAGCCTGGACCTTACTCAAGGGCATGGTGCACGAAGCACAAAACCTGTGCGTCCCCAAGTTCAGGAAAGGGTGCAAAAAAAATAGAACAAAAAACCCAGTGTGGATAACAAATGCAGTAAAAAGGGCGATAAGTGACAAGAAGGCATCATTCAAAAAATGGAAAAAGGACAAATCAGAGGACAACCAAAAGGAGCACAAAAAACACCAAAAGGAATGTCACCGAGTGGTTAGGAAAGCAAAAAGAGAATATGAAGAGAGACTGGCAAGGGAAGCAACAAACTTCAAATCATTTTTCAGGTACGTCAAGGGGAAGCAACCAGCAAGGGATGAAGTGGGACCCTTGGATGATGGAGACAGAAAGGGAGTGGTAAAAGAGGAAAAGGAGATAGCTGACAGGCTAAATGAGTTCTTCACTTCAGTCTTCACAAGGGAGGACACAACCAACATTCCGGAACCCGAGGAGATCGTAAAAGGAGATCAGGATGAAAATCTGGTCCAACTTGAGGTAAGCAAAGTCGATGTCCTCAGGCAGATAGACAGGCTAAAGAGCGACAAATCACCAGGTCCGGACGGCATTCACCCAAGGGTACTCAAGGAACTAAGGAACGAAATAGCTGAGCCACTTAGACAAATATGCAACCTATCCTTAAAAACTGGAGAGATTCCGGAAGACTGGAAAATAGCAAATGTCACGCCCATCTACAAGAAAGGTTCAAGGGGAGACCCAGGAAACTACAGGCCGGTGAGCTTGACCTCGGTCCCGGGAAAGATGATGGAAGCGCTGATTAAAGACTGCATCTGGGAACACATCGAAAACACTGGGCAGCTAAAGCCGAGCCAGCATGGCTTCTGCAAGGGCAGGTCATGCCTCACCAACTTATTATACTTCTTTGAGGGGGTGAACAGCCAGGTGGATAAAGGGGAATCTATAGACATCATTTACCTTGACTTCTAAAAAGCCTTCGACAAGGTACCACATGAAAGACTGCTAAGGAATCTATGGAACCACGGGGTGCAAGGGGAGGTCCACCGATGGATCAAAAACTGGCTGGCGGACAAGAAACAGAGGGTTGGAATAAAGGGCCATTACTCAGACTGGCAATGGGTCACGAGCGGAATTCCTCAGGGGTCGGTGCTGGGAACGCTCCTGTTCAATATATTTATTAACGACCTGGAAGCAGGAACAAAATGTGAGGTTATTAAATTTGCGGATGACACCAAATTATACAGCAGGGTTGAAAGCAAGGAGGACTGCAAAAATCTCCAAAAAGATCTGACAGCGCTGGAAGAGTGGGCCAAAAAGTGGCAAATGAGCTTCAACATAGGGAAATGCAAGGTCATGCATGTAGGGAAAAAGAACCCGATGTTCACTTAAAAAATGGGGGAAATCACCGCTAGGGGTGAGTAACCTTGAAAGAGACCTGGGAGTGATGATAGACACATCATTGAAGGCGTCGGCGCAGTGCGCCACAGCCTCAAGGAAGGCAAACAGAATGTTGGGCATCATTAAGAAGGGTATCACGACCAGGACGAAGGAAGTCATCCTGCCACTGTATCGTGCAATGGTGCGCCCTCAAGAAGGACATGGCGGTTCTTGAGAGAGTCCAGAAAAGAGCAACTAAGCTAATAAAGGGTATGGAAGACCTCTCATATACTGACAGACTGAAGAAGCTGGGGCTTTTCTCCCTGGAGAAGCGGAGACTTAGAGGAGACATGATAGAAACCTTCAAGATCATGAAGGGCATAGAAAGGGTAGACAGGGACAGATTTTTCAAATTACGGGGAACCACAAGTACAAGGGGGCACTCAGAGAAATTGAAAGGGGAAAGGTTTAGAACAAACGCCAGGAAGTTCTTTTTCACTCAGGGGGTGGTGGACACATGGAACGCGCTACCGGAGGATGTGATAAGCAGGAGCAAGCTACAGGGCTTCAAAGAGGGTCTGGACAGGTACCTGGAGGACAAAGGGATTAAGGGGTACAGATAGGAGTAGAGGTAGGTAATAGGGATAGGATTAGAGGATTAGAGGCAGTTATAAAATTAGTCAGGGACACTGTTCAGGCAATTAGGCCTGATGGGCCGCCGCGAGAGCGGACCGCTGGGCAGGATGGACCTCTAGTCTGACTCAGCGGAGGCAACTTCTTATAAGAACATAAGAACATAAGTAGTTGCCTCCGCCGGGGCAGACCAGAGTTCCATCCCGCCCAGCGGTCCGCTCACGCGGCGGCCCATCAGGCATATTGTCCCTGACTAATTTTATACCTACCTCTTACACTTATCTCTAAACCTTCCACTGCTCTTATCTGTACCCCTCAATCCCTTTGTCCTCCAGGAACCTATCCAGGTCTTCCTTGAAACCCTGTACTGTGCTATTTCCTATCACGGCCTCCGGAAGGGTGTTCCATGTGTCCACCACCCTCTGTGTGAAAAAGAATTTCCTTGCGTTTGTTCTAAACCTGTCCCCCTTCAATTTCATCGAATGTCCCCTTGTTCTTGTGGTTTCTTTCAAATTGAAAAATCTGTCCTTGTCAACCTTTTCGATGCCCCTCAGGATCTTGAAGGTCTCTATCATATCTCCTCTGAGTCTCCGCTTTTCCAGGGAGAACAGCCCCAGCTTCTTCAGTCTGTCAGTGTATGTAAGGTTTTCCATACCCTTAATCAGTTTAGTTGCTCTTCTCTGGACTCCCTCAAGCATTGCCATGTCCTTTTTGAGGTACGGTGACCAGTACTGTACACAGTATTCCAGATGCGGGCGCACCATAGCCCGGTACAGTGACTTCCTTCGTTCTGGTCGAGATACCCTTCTTAATGATACCTAACATTTGGTTTGCTTTCCTCGAGGCTGTGGCGCACTGTGCCGACGCCTTCAATGTCGTGTCTACCATCACTCCCAGGTCTCTTTCCAGCTTACTGACCCCTAGCATTGATCCCCCCATTTTGTAAGTGAACATCGGGTTCCTTCTCCCTATATGCATGACCTTGCATTTCCCTACGTTGAAGCTCATTTGCCACTTTTTCGCCCATTCTTCCAGTGTCGTAAGATCCCTTTGGAGATCCTCGCAATCTACCGTGGTTTCAACCTTGCTGAATAGTTTGGTGTCATCTGCGAATTTGATGACCTCACATTTTGTTCCCGCCTCCAGGTCGTCTATGAATATGTTAAACAGGAGTGGTCCCTTGAGGAACCCCGTTCGTGACCCCTTACCAGTCTGAGTAGTGGCCCTTTACACCAACCCTCTGCTTTCTATCTGCCAGCCAGTTTTTGATCCATCGGTGGACCTCCCCTCGCACCCCGTGATTCCATAGCTTCCTGAGCAACCGCTCATGTGGTACCTTATCGAAGGCTTTCTGGAAGTCTAGGTAAATTATGTCTATGGGTTCACCTTTGTCCACCTGGCTATTTACCCCCTCAAAGAAGTACAACAAGTTTGTGAGGCACGACCTACCCTTGCAGAACCCATGCTGGCTCGACCTTAGCTGTCCATTTTTTTTTATATGATCACAGATGCTGTCCTTAATCAGCGCCTCCATCATCTTTCCCGGGACCGATGTGAGGCTCACCGGCCTATAGTTTCCCGGGTCGCCCCTTGAACCCTTCTTGAAAATGGGCGTGACACTAGCTATTTTCCAGTCCTCCGGGATCTCTCCAGTTTTTAGGGATAGGTTGCATATTTGCTGAAGTGTCTCTGCTATTTCATTCCTTAATTCCTTGAGCACTCTTGGGTGAATGCCGTCCGGACCTGGCGACTTGTCGCTCTTTAGCTTGTCTATCTGCCTGAGGACATCCTCCTGGCTCACCTCTAGTTGGACCAGCTTGCTATCTTGATCTCCATTTTCTATTGCCTCTGGTTCCGGAATGTTGGATGTGTCCTCCCTCGTGAAGACCGACGTAAAGAAGTCATTTAACTTGTCAGCTATTTCTTTTTCCTCCCTCACTACTCCCTTTCTATCCCCATCATCCAAGGGCCCCACTTCCTCCCTCGCTGGTTGCTTTCCCTTTATGTACCTGAAGAATGATTTGAAATTTTTTGCCTCTCCCGCTAGTCTTTCTTCATATTCCTTCTTTGCTCTCCTAATCACTCGGTGGCACTCCTTCTGGCTTTCCTTGTGTTCCTTTTGGTTGGCCTGCGTTTGGTCCTGTTTCCATTTTTTGAACGATGCTTTCTTGTCATTGATCGCCTTTTTTACAGCAGCCGTTATCCATGCTGGGTTCTTTATTCGATTTTTCTTGCACTCTTTTCTGAACCTGGGGACGTACAGGTTCTGTGCTTCGTGCACCGTACGCTTGAGCAGAGTCCAGGCGCTTTCTACGGACTCTATCTTCCTTGTGCTGCCGTTGAGTTTCTTCCCCACCATTTTCCTCATTGCATCATAATTCCCTTTTCTGAAGTTGAGCGCTGTTGTTGTGGTTCTTTTCACCCTGGATGATCCCAGTTCTAGTCTGCACTGGATCATGTTATGATCGCTGTTCCCCAGTGGGTCTAATACTGCTACTTCCTTTGCAGGTCCCCCCAGTCCACTGAAGATTAGATCAAGAGTAGCTTCTCCTCGTGTAGGTTCCGTGACCAGCTGCTCCAGGAAACAGTCTATCCCAGGGTAGTTGAAGTCCCCCATCACCACCACACTTCCATTCTTGCATACCTGCCGCAGTTCAGTCTCCAGGTCCCGGTCGATTTCTTCCGATTGGCCAGGCGGACGATAGTATAGACCCAATTTGATGTCTGCTCCAGATCCTCCTGGTAGCTTAACCCATATTGATTCCAAGCCGTCCGCCCTTACTGCTGTTTCCATTTTGGTTGAGGGTATGGAGTCCTTTATGTATAGCGCTATTCCTCCACCCTTCTTGTGTGTCCTGTCTCTCCTGTAGAGTTTGTACCCTGGTATGACCACATCCCATTTATTGTCATCAGCCCACCACGTTTCTGTGATTCCAATTATGTCTAAGGCTTTTTGACTGGCTATAATTTCCAACTCTCCCATTTTGGCCCTGAGGCTCCTCGCATTTGTGTAGAGGCAATATAGGTCCTGATTTGTCGCCCGCCCTGCTGTTTTTTTTCCATGGCTCGGCGCTCCCACCTGGCTTGCCTTTACTCGGTCATCCACCTCCCGTGGCGTGTCCGTTCTGCCCCCAGCCAGGATCCCCTTTTTTGGATGGTCCCCTGGCTCCCATTGTTCTCTCTCGACCCTGCCTGTTAGATTCATTTGGGCACTGGGCCCCTGCATTGCATCTGTGGGCCCTTTTTCTGAAGATTTCCACTCAGTCCCTTTGTCCAAAAGTTCCCTCCCAGTCCCTTTGTCCAAAAATTTCCTCTCAGTGCCTTTGTCCAAGATTTTCCTCTCAGTCCCATCTGTGGGTCCTTTTTCTGAAGGCTCCCACTTATGTTCTTATGTTCTTAGGAGAGTGCCCAACTCCTGCTGGACCCCCCAATGGCCCACCCTAAGATCACCGGCAGGAAGGTACCAATCCCTCCTGCTGACCCCCAAATGACCCCCCTAACAACACCACCAGGAAGGTACCCAACCCCTCCTGCTGCCCCTCAATGGCCCCATATGATCGCCGGCAGGAATGTGCTCAACCCTTCCTGCTGAAAAAAACCACCCCCATGACAATCGCGGCAGGAGGGTATCCAACCTCTCCTGCTGACTCCCCCACGGCCCCCGAATATCACCTGCAGGACGGTGCCCAACTCCTCCTGCCGGACCCCCCCAACTCCACCCCTAAGATCACAGGCAGGAGGGTACCAATCCCTCCTGCTGACCCCCCAATGGCCGCCCCTAACAACACCACCAGGGAGGTACCCAATGCCTCCTGCTGCCCCCCAATGGCTCCCCCTAAGATCGCCAGCAGGAAGGTGCTCAACCCTTCCTGCCGACAAAATCCACCCCCATGACAATCGCGGCAGGAGGGTACCCTACCTCTTCTGCTGACTCCTCCCAAGGCCCCCCAAATATCGCTGGCAGGAGGGTGCCCAACTCCTCCTGCCAGACCCTACAACTCCACCCCTAAGTTTGCCAGCAGGAGGGTACCCAATCCCTCCTGCTGATCCCCACAATGGCATCCCCTAACACCACCACCAGGAAGGTACCCAACCCCTCCTGCTGCCTCCAATGGCCCCCCTAAGATCGCCGGCAAGAAGGTGCTCAACCCTTCCTGCCGACAAAAACCACCCCATGACAATCACGGCAGGAGGGTACCCAACCTCTCCTGCTGACCTCCCACCATGGCCCCCCTAAAATCGCAAGCAGAAGGGTTCCCAACTCCTTCTGCCAGACCCCTTAACTTCCCCCCTAAGATTGCCAGCAGGAAGGTTCTCAGTCCTTCCTGCTGACAGAACCTGCCCCCGACAATCGCTGCAGGAGGGTACCCAATTCCTCCTGCCAACAGAACCCACCCCCGATTATCGCTGGCAGGAAGGTACCCAACCCATTCTGCCGACCCCCCCAATGCCCCTCCCGAAGATCGTCGGCAGGAGGGTGCACATCTTCTACTATCGGACCCCCAACGCCCCCCCTAAGAACACCAGCAGGAAGGAACACAACCCCTCCTGCCATACCCCCCAAATTCCCCGCTAAGAACACCACCAGAAAGGTACCCAACCCTTCCTGCCGTACCACTCCAATGGCCTCCCCGACGATGGCCAACTCCTCCTGCTGGACCACCCAACACTCCCCCTAAGGTTGCCAGCAGGAAGGTGCTCAGCCCTTCCTGTCGACAGAACCCGCCCCTCCCCTACGATCTCCAGCAGGAAAGTACCCTACCCCTCTGTCCTGACCCCCCAATGCCCCCCAACGATCGCTGGCAGGAAGGCAACCATCACCTCTTGTTGATATCACATGGCCACCCCGAAGATCGCAAGCAGGAGGGTGCCCAACTCCTCCTGCCGGACCCCCCAAAGCCTCCCCCTAAGATTGCCATCAGTAAGGTACTCATCCCCTAATGCCGGAACCCCCTACACCACCCCTAAGATCGCCAGCAGGAAGGTGCTCAGCCCTTCCTGCCAACAGAACTTTCCCCCTTTTGATCGCCGGCAGGAAGGTACCAAATCCCTCCTGCCAACCCCCCCAATGCCCCCTCGAAGATCGCCAGCAGGAGGGTGCACTACTTCCGGACCACCCAATGCTGCCCCTAAGTTTGCCGGTTGGATGATGCTTAACCCTTTCTGCTGACAGAATCCGCCCCTCGACAATTGCCAGCAGAAAGGTACCCAATCCTTCCTGCTGACCCCCCCAATGACCCCCCGAAGATCACAAGCAGGAGGGTGTCCAACTCCTCCTGTTGGACCCCACCAACCACCCCCTAAGATTGCTGGCAGGAAGTTGCTCAGCCCTTCCTACCAACAGAACCTACCCCCCAATGATCGCCGGCAGGAAGGTACCCAACCCCTCCTGCCGACCCCCCCATGGCCCCCTCGAAGATCACCGGCATGAGGGACCCAATCCCTCCTGCTGACCTCCACAATGGCCCCCCTCTATGAACACCACCAGGAAGGTACCCAACCTCTCCTGTCAGACCCCTTCATTGCCCCCCTGACAATCGTTGGCAGGAGGGTGCTCAGCCCTTCTTGCCAACATAATCCACTCCCCGATGATCGCTGGCAAGAAGGTACCCAACCCCTTCTGCCGACCCTCCCAATGGCCACCCTGAAGTTCGCCGGCAGGAGGGTGCCCATCAACTCCTACCGGACCCCCAAATGCCCCCCCTAAGATCACCAGCAGGAGGGTACCCATCCCCTCCTGCCGGACCACTCCTATGGTCCCCCGACAATCGCCGGCAGGAGGGTAACCCAACTGCTCCTGCCGGACACCCCAACGCCCCCCCTAAGTTTGCCGGCAGGAAGGTGCTCAGCCCTTCCTGCCGACAGAACCCGCCCCCCCCGACGATCTCCGGCTGGAAGATAGCCAATCCCTCCTGCCGACCCCCCAAATTCCCCCTATGTTCGCTGGCAGGAAGGTGCTCAGCCCTTCCTGCTAACAGAACCCCCCCCCAGTGATTGCGACAGGAGGGCACCCCACTCCTCCTGCCGGACCACCCAATGCCCCTCTCTGATCACCGGCAGGAGAGCATCCAATCCCTCCTGCTGACCCCCACAATGGCCCACCCTAAGAACACCACCAGGAAGGTACCCAACCCCACCTGCTGGACCCCTCCAATGGCCCCTCTGACGATCGGTGGCAGAAGGGTGTTCAACTCTTCCAGACCACCCAACACCCCCCTATGATTATTGGCAGGAAGGTGCTCAGCCCTTCCTGCCAACAGAACCTACCCCCGACAATCGCGGAAGGAGGGTACCCAATCCCTCCAGCCGGACCCCCCAACGCCTCCCCTAAGATCGCTGGCAGTAAGGTGCTCATCCCTTCCTGCCTACAGAACCCACACCCTGATGATCGCTGGCAGGAAGGAACCCAACCCCTCCTGCCGGACCCCTCCAATGGCCCCCCTGATGATCGCCGGCAGTAGGATGCATAACTCCTCCTTCCGGACCCGCCAACACCTCCCCTAAGATCGCCGGTAGGAAGGTGCTCAGCCTTTCCTGCCATAAGAACCCTTCACCTGATGAACGCCAGCAGGAAGGTACCCAATCCCTCCTGCCGACCTCCCCAGTGGCCCACTTGAAGATCGCCGCAGGAGGGTACACAACTCTTGCCGGACCACCCAATGCCGCACCTAAGATTGCCGGCAGAAAGGTACTCAGCCCTTTCTGCTGACAGAATCTGCCCTTCGATGATTGCTGGCAGGTAGGGACCCAACCCCTCCTTCCGGACCCCCTAATGCCCTAGTAGGATCGCCGGCAGGAAAGTGCTCAGCCCTTCCTGCCAAAAAACCCTCCCCCCAAGGAACGCCGACAGGAAGGTACCCAAACCCTCCTGCCGACCACCCCAATGGCACCCTTGAAGATCGCCGGCAAGAGGGTGCACAGCTCCTGCTGGACTACCCAATGCCGCACCTAGGATTGCCGGCAGGAAGGTACTCAGCCCTTCTGCCGACAGAATCCGCCCCACGATGATCGCCGGCAGGTAGGTACCCAACCCCACCTGCCGGACCCTCCAATGCCCCTCTAGGATCACCGGCAAGTAGGTGCTCAGCCCTTCCTGCCGACCGAACCCACTCCCCCTATAATCATAGCAGGAGGGTACTCAACCCCTCCTGCCGACCCCCCAAAGGCCCCCTAAGATCGCTTGCAGGAAAGTGCTGACAGAACCCGTCCCCCCAAGGATAATGACAGAAGGGTCCCCCACCGCAACTGCTGACCCCCCCAAAGGCCCTCCAAAGATCGCCTGCAGGAGGGTGCCCAATTCCTGCCGGACCCCTCAATGGCCCACCCTAAGATCACCGGCAGGAAGGTACCTATCCCCTACTATCGGACCCCCCTATGCCCCCACTAAGATCATCAGCAGAAAGGTGCTCAGCCCTTCCTGCCAAGAGAACTTTCCCCCCGTTGATCGCTGGCAGGAAGATACCCAACTCCTCCTGCCAGCCCCCCAATTGCCCCCTCGAAGATCACCAGCAGGAGGGTGCACTACTGCCGGAACATCCAACACTGCCCCTAAGTTTGCCGGTACGAAGATGCTCAACCCTTTCTGCCGACAGAATCCGCCCCTCGACGAGTAGCAGACTTCAAAAATACAAAATTCCCAGCCCTTATTATACTGATAAATGCATTTTTTAAGACATTCCAGTGTTTCTACTTTATTAAGATAAGATTGATGTTCACTCTTCAATTTAACAATTTAGCTCTAGTTCTTGCAGTTCTCTGTTACTTTTTTTTGGGGGGATTGGTTGAATATGCATTGATCATTCCTCTAATATATGTTTTGAAGACATCCCAAACCATTATCCACAGTATTAATATCAAAATATATATATTAAAAGCAACTATATATGTTCTTTGAAGTCAGATTCAGAAAGTAATAATGCATTAAACCTCCATCCCGATCTGCTAGGCCTCAATATCGGATTATTCAATTGTAGTAGAATCATAGCCTGATCCAATACACAAATAGAGGATATGTCAGTACTAATAACTGATGCCATTAAAGAATTAGAGATCAAAAAGTAGTCAATACGAAAGTATGAATTATGTGGTGGCAAAATAAAGGTAAAAGCTTTGGGGCTCATAATCAAAAAAAAACCCAACCGTCTAAAAAGTGGCCTAAATGGGTACTTGGACGATCATAAAGCCTGATCATCCAAGTACCCATAACCAAAGCTGGTTTTAGATGTATCTAAAACCAGCTTAGGCCTTTCCCTTGCCTCTAAACGCATAGAGCAAATAGAGGCATTTTTAGAGGAGGGGAAAGGGCGAGAGGTAGGCCGACCTAGCAGGCCGAAAAGGGGCCATTGAGCTGATGGAAGCTGCCGTGATCAGCTCAGCGGCCCCGGCAACCTGCCTACCACCCCAGCAATGATTGCAGGAAGAATCCTCACCTGCTGCAATCCTCACCCCGAAGTGAGGGGGGGGGGGGGGCGATCGCTATCGTGGCAGGAGAGATGAGCCATCTCTCCTGCAGCAATCCACCCCCCCCAACACGACCGGGGCAGGAGGGAGCCCAAGCCTTCCTGCCCACGGAGAGTGGCACCCTCGCCGACACGATCGGCGCAGGAGGGAGCCCAAGCCTTCCTGCCTCAAAGACCCTCCTACCCTCCACCCCCACTAAAATACGGGAAGGAGGGATCCAAGGCCCTCCTGCCCTGACACAGCCCCCCCATGTCCGGCCCCCCCAGACCCCCAATTGCCTCCGAACACCACCCCATGCACCAACCTGCGAGACTCCCCACCGACCCCACGACCCTGTCCAACTGGCAGACCCGCCATCAGAATGGCGGGCTTTAGGGACTGATTGGCCTAGGTGCCTCAAGCCCCACCCACAGGTGGGACCTTAGGCACCTGGACCAACCGGAATAGGCCCAGTTGCCTTAGGCCCCTCCTGTGGGCAGGGCCTTAGGCACATGGGCCCAACCCAGCCCATGTGCCTAAGGCCCCACCTGTAGGCAGGGCTTGAGGCACAAGGGCCAATCAGGCCCTAAGACCCACCATTCTGAGGATTGTGGGCCTGCCGGACATACGTACTTAGGACCCGTCTGTCTGGCCAACGTTCTTAACGTACGGGGGGTGTCAGGGGTGGGGGTGAGGTTGCAGGTCGGCGGGGGGGTCCTCTGGGTCGGCAGATGGGGGGGTGTTCGGGGGGCCGATCGGGGGTTCGGAGGGCTAATGTGGGGGACCATGTGCCTAAGGTCCCACCCACAGGAGGAGCCTAAAGCAACTGGGCCTATGCCAGTCAGCCCAGGCGCCTAAGGCCCCACCTGTGGGTGGGGCTTGAGGCTCCTGGGCCAATCAGGCCCTAAGCCCCGCCATTCTGAGGATGGTGGGCCTGCCAGATGGAGAGGTTTGGAACCCGTCTGTCCAGCTAACGTTCTTATGGTGCGGGGAGTGTCAGGGGTGAGGGTGGGGTCGTGTGTTCAGTGGGTGTCTCACAGGTCGGCGGGTGGGGGGGTGTTCAGGGGGCGATCAGGGGTTCGGGGGGGCTGGACGTGGTGGGGTTGCATTGGGACAGGAGGGCCTGGGATCCCTCCTGCCTGTATTTTAGTAGGGGTGGGGAGTAGGGGGATCGCTGGGGCAGGAAGACTCGGGCTCATTCCTGCCCTGATCGTGTCGGCGAGGGTGCCAGTCTCTGGGAGGGTGGCGGTTTTCGGGCAGGAGGGCTTGGGCTCCCTCCTGCCCCTGTCATGTTTGGGAGGGTTGGGTGGGTTGCGGCAGGGGAGATGAGCCATCTCTCTTGCCGCGATCGTTGCTGGGGGGGGTGTGGATTCTGTAACCGGTGTTCTTTTTGGCAGACACCGGTTACAGTATCCAGCTTTTAGGCGAAGGACTGGCTCCTCCTTTGCTTAAAAGCTCTTGTGTTAGGCATTTAAACAGCTGAACGTTGAGGCAGGCCATTATTAAAAAATCCCTCCTTTTGGACGTTTTTTTTTTTACAATGGACATTTTCCCTGCTTCTACTTTCAGCGTTTAGGGCCTAGGTCAAAAGGGGACTTAGACATGTTTTTTTATTATGCCCCTCTTTGTCTTTTGAATGCATAACAGGCCATGAATCCATTAAATTGAGTTGATGTATAATATCATTCACATTATACTTTTATTGTATTTAACTGTCTATATAGCAGGTTGTAGAGTCAAGTTAAAGTCACCACCCACCATCATCAGCAATAATATCTGCTAGATTATCAAAAAATACAGGATTATCTATATTTGGAACATAGATATTTAAGATAACCATTATAGTGTCTTTAACGTGTATTTTCGCCTTACCCCATCTTCCTTCAACATCTGACAAAGAGGAGAGTATTTTCAAGTCAGGATGCTTAGCCATATTAAAACTCCATTCATCCAGGGGAGAATAAAGGAGGCAACGGCCAACTACACTTCCATTTAGGAGGTTCAAATTTTGATAAATGGGGTTTCTAACCAACTGGAAACTTCCTACCAACTGAACTTTTAATTCATGGTGGTACTTTGCTTAATTATATGAAAGAATTGTAGCTGAAAAGTCTGGCTCTCTACATAAATTCACACAGATTTGGGAACCCTTGGAAAATTACTGCTCCACATATTTGACCGGGTCTAATCTAATCAATAACGGATAATTTGTTGTCCCAACTGACATCTGATAGGACACTTGTACTGCTTATTTAGATATCTGGCTGGCTTTAGGCCTTCTTCCATCATAGGCTTGCTATTTAACTAAATCCATCATTTTGCTCTCTCCTGGGTTGTCTTCTACTAGTTATGTCATTTTTTTCTCCTAATAATCTACACTGTAGTATATTTTGTTACTTTTGCATTTGTTCATATTTGACTTGTTAAGTCAGAGTTGTATTTAGAAAAGAAAATAAAAAGTTATCTTTACAGTATGTTGCAAAATGGTCTTCTCTTAGAAAATATCTTCATATAAGACAAAATTTATGTCACAACTTGTTTCAAAGGTTTTATTCCATTTACTATGTGAGGGGAAAGGGGGGAGGAGGTGGTTATTGTTTGTTACTTAATGATTATTGTATTTATTTCCTGTATATATGAATATAAAATGCTAATAAAATTTCCTTGATTTAAAATTTTCAATAAAAATATTATACATTAAAAAAATCATACTTATTTTTTTATTATAGCCAAGTTATGTGACTTAATAAGATATTTACTTAATAGGATTTATATTTAATAGGATTAATATTTACTTTATATTTAGTTAATATTATCTCATAAAAGGGAGAGGAGGTTGGGTTAGATGGATCGGAGGGGTTTATATTTGTTTGTTCAAACTTTCTTTACCAGTGGTTCCCAACCCTGTCTGGAGGACCCACTAGGCCAATCGGGTTTTCAGGCTAGCCCTAATGAATATGCATGGAGCAGATTTGCAAGCCTGTCACTTCTATTATATGCAAATCTCTCTCTTGTATATTCATTAGGGCTAGCCTGAAAACCCGATTGGCCTGGTGGTCCTCCAGGACAGGGTTGGGAACCACTGTTATATACCACTGTTACTAAGTAAAGATCAAAGCGGGCCACAATTCTCAAAGGGAACAAGCAGAGAAAATAACAGCAAATCAAACCAAGACAAAGCAAGCACCCAAACAAAATACAACCCAAGGGTTGAAGAAGTTTGATCATGTAACACCTTCCTACCAACTTCTACATTGGCTACTGATGGAGGCATGCGTGAAGTTTAAGTTCGGATACTTTTGCTTTAAGGCACTATTCGGTTTAGCCCCTAAATATATAACTGACCTCTTCTCTTTCTCAAACAACAGACATAAGAGATGCTCACACTCGAATTTTGTTTCCCCACTGGTTAAAGGATGTAAATTTAAAAAACACCATCAATATCTTCTCTCACATCAAGCGGTATTATGGGGCAAAGATCTGGAACAATTGCTCATGCTTACTACTTATGGAGAATTTAGGAAACACCTAAAAACATACCTGTTCCTGAAGTATTTAGGCAACTAACCTGTATAATCCTACTCCACAATAACTGATCTCTAGCGATGTTAATAACTAGCTTCTAACTTTGTTAATTCTAATTAATTTGTAACATCTTTTAACCATTGTAAACCGCATAGAACTTCAGTCCTGCGGTATATAAACTGTTATTATTATTATTATTATTATTATTAATAATAGCTGAGTTGTCCAGTCAGGAAAAGCAGCCAGAAAAACACATCAGTTAATGGATGGTATCTGTGGACATCAGAATGTTAGGTATGTTGGGTGTTGGGGGTGTTATATGATGCCTTGGTGCTAAATGGACGCTTGATGACCTCACTCCTCTTTCATCGTCAATTTATCAGGAATAAGTGAAGCTTCCTCCCATTCCAATCTTACCCAAATGATACCTAAGAAGCAGCACACTGTGGTGATTGTGCTCAGTTATACAATGGCACTATTTGGAGTGGGGCATGACCGCTAAGGGTCTGATAACTCTGAAGACAGGAGCAGTGAAAGAGGCAGTAGCTGGAACTGGAGGCAAGATCGCATCTGAATTGAGACCACTGATTATGGTGTAGCTACAGGGCAATATGCTCCAAGGCCTTGAAGATAGGGTCAGTGGCCAAGAAGAAAGATTGACTACTAGTGAGGCTCAGACACGTGTGCTAGAAGATAAATGCCTTCAGCTTCTGGAGAAGGTCAACAACCAGGAGAACCAAAACTGCTGAAATAATAGTCACCTTGTGGGATAATCTGAGGCAATACTGGATGCCAAGCTTTGGGAGGTGGTCATGACTTGGCTCCTGAAAACACTTGTCTTACCATAAGACTTTTGTCTACATATTTTTTGTTTCTAATTTGTGATCCCTTGTTCTGTATTTGGGGAGGGTCTGTTGGTGGGATAGTAATAGCAAGTGGGGAGCTTGGAGGAAAGGCAGGGAGAAAAGAGTATTGGGGGGGGCTCTCCTTTATTTTTTTCCCCTCGGCACCAGCATGTCCCACACTAGTCCTGACCATTGCTGTAGCTGGTTGAGATCCCCAAGGACCTGGGAGAATACTACATGCTACCCAGGATTCCACAGCTGGATCTTTGAACAGGAAGCAAAGCCCTGAAATGGGAATCAAATAAGTAATAAATGGGACGGACAGGGTGGTATAATCAGGGGAAGAAAACAAATTGTGTAATAAGCAAAAAAATTTATTGGGTATTTTTTTAACACAAAAGTTTAAAATATATGAAAAGGAAAGGTCAGGTTTTTTTTTTGTTTGTTCACTTCTTGTCATCAGAACAGGTGACGTCATAGTCTGTGTATACTTTTTTCAGTTTCTCTGCAGTTACAGAGTGATCAGCCTTGCCATATCCCTGTAAGGAGAGGGAAGAAGAAGGAGAAAAAGCTTTTAAAAAATGTTATATTCTGCACACCATTATTCTAAGTCTGTACCTCCTAGTTTCCTCCAGGCCATTTGCCACTTTCTCCTGTGTGGCATTAGAACAGTTGTTTCAAACCCAACACAAACCCACGATTTTGGAATAAGGAGAATGGTGAAACCCTCAAAAATATCACATGTAGTCAGTGAACAGAAACCAAGTGAAACTGAGGAAGAGGCAGGATGGGGCTGAAGGCCTCCAAAGTATTTATTTACAAATGATGATTTTATGTAGGTTAAGATTTGTTAAAAATATTTGTTACCTAAGAAAACAATAGAATTGAGCCCTCCAGATCAGTAGAGAATTTGTTAGATTAGATCACCTCCAATGTTTTGATTCCAAACAAAGCCTTCCTTTGAAAGGCTGGAGAAAAGCAGATTTGATTCTCATTTTTATTATATTCTTATGGATCCTGAATCATCTATTTTCAGAGGGCTGAAAACATTTTTCTTGCTACTGAAATATCAGCTTTTAAGACAATACAAGTAGGTAAAGAACAGTGTACTATATATATAGATATAATTATGCATTTTTGGACCGTGTGTTGCTTTGGCATCACCTGAAAAGCCCTTCTTGATTTATAAAGAGCCATCTCATAGCTTTATTTCATAAAACTGATCGGAAAATAATATCATGATTTGTTCAGATACTACATGAATGTGTCTTGAAATCCTTTAATGGTTGGGCAGTAGTACATCATGAGATACTAAGGGCTCCTTTTACAAAGGTGCGCTAGCGTTTTTAGCGTACGCGGGAAATTACCGCACGCTACGCTTCTAGAACGCCAGCTCAATGCTGGCATTAAGGTCTAGCGCACACGACAATGTAGCGTGCGCTATTCCACATGTTAAAAGTCCTAGCGCCCCTTGGCGTTCACTCTGCACTCAATGGAGCTCTGCCATTTCGCTAATCATAAGCTTCGTCAGGGGTTAGATATTTTCTCAGTCTGGTATTACTGTCTTAACAGCCACATACATTTTTGAGACAGACCTAAAAAGATATTTAGAGAACCGATTCTTAACAGCCTGCATTATACTGTAATTTCATTGTTGAGCCTGTCATCTTTTTAATTAAGAATCATTTATTCAAATAACCCCATCAAGATTAAACATTAACTTACCAAACGATTGACTGCTGTTCTTTTTCAAAGCTTCCGTCATTGTTTGAATATCATCTGTAATCTAAAAAGAAGGCAGCGGATTTTCAACTAGACGCCGTCATCAAAAAGCCTATCAACTGATTGATTACTTGTTCCCTCATGCTAAAAACCTACCCACATGCAATTTGGTGTTATGGCCAAAAAATATCTAAGGAAAAGGACCATTTAAATTAAATGATTAATTTAGAGAGCGTGAATGGTTGGGCAGACTGGATGGACCATTCGGGTCTCTCTCTGCCGTCATTTACCTTGGTTTGAGCGACTATTGAAAAGGTGTGAGCTAAATATTAAACACACACACTGCTGCCATACAATATAATCTCCCAAAAAGCAAGAATTGACAGGCTCTTCGCTGACTAAAGCAGACTTTTGCACTGGCCATGTTCAATCTGGAAAAAAAAAGAGGAACTATGAGTTAAAATAAGCAAAGAAGCAGAATTAAGTTCTGTACATCAAGCTCTGTTCAGGCAGGGGATTCATTGCCACATCGAATACAAGCAAGGATGCCCAAGCTTTTGCGCCCAAGTGGCATATTTTCTTGCATGGAATGCGTACGTTTATACGTACCGCGTACACCCCCTGCACACTATATGAGTGGGTGTATTTTCACATAGCCAATTTGCCCTTGTTACATGTGTACAAATATGGGATACCCCTCGGGATGTTGGATAGCATACGAAGCCAGCTTCAAGCATGAAAGATATAATCTGAATTTTCTAAGTCACAGTACCTGACACTGCGGTAAAAGGGTTCAGAGATTTGAGGACAATGGGCATTTCTTTCTCCAGAAAGCCTTTCACTTGCGACTCTTTGGCTGCTTTGTTCAGCTCCTCTTGCTCCGTCTTCGGCTTGCTCCTCTGCTTTTCATATGACTGCACAGCCAGAAATGGCAAGAAGGAAAAAAAGTAACCCAGGACATCTTCCCCCTCAAGCACCCAAGCTCAACCGTCTCCTCACAGAGATGCCAATGCTGTTATAAATTCCTCAGACTTATAATAAACCTTGGCAGGTACTTATTTCACGTGAAGACTCTCGCCTCACAATTTGCTTGCATGCAGAGTGTTTCAGGTCAAAAATATCCCGATGTACTTTATTCTTCATATAAATGTTTTTTTCAAATATTAAAGGCTTGTAAAATATTACTTAGCTTTAGCAAAAGCTGTTGCACAAGCCTTTATTCTTCATATAAATGTTTTTCAAATATTAAAGTACATCAGGTTATTTGTGACCTGAAACACTTTCTCCATGACCAATGACAATGCAAGCAAATTATGAGGCGAGAGTCTTCATGTAAAACGCGCCACTACCAAGGTCTTGAGACTTATTATGAACACTACTATTTACTATTTATCATTTCTATAGCTTGCCTGTCCTGAAAATGGTAAATCTCATTTTAAGTGACTGCATATCCCTGGCTTTGTACAGGCTATGGCAGCAGGACTGGGGGGTTTAACAATGAAACGGGGGTGGGGGAGGGGGGGTCTAGGGGGTCTAGATTTTCCTAGAGTAAAATCTGGCAACTATACTGACCGTATCTCTTGGTACTTGAGGATCTTCTTTCTTTTCCTGCATCTTATAAAGTTATGGCTAAGGGCAGACACTTTGCTGATTAATGCCCATCTGGGGGGTTTCTCTTTCACCACTGTGTCGTTTCTTTGCATCCAGCTTTTTACTGGTCAGAATGGTGATGACCCAGGTGATCATAACCTCTTCATTCTCAAAAATTCTCTTAGGGTTGTTGGTCCCCCCAGTGCTTTTCCAGTCCAATGATACCAAAGTTCCCAGCAGATGTGAGATGTTATTTCATTGCATCTCTCGACATTGAAAATTACTACCCTCAGCACCTTGTAGCTGTCTATGAATAGGATAACTGTTTCTAGCAGATACATTTCTGTTTTTCCATTTTCCCACTCCTATATTTGCTGTGATCCGTGTCTCCCATAATCCAGTCCTGGGTTGCAACTTTCCAATTTCTTATCCTTTGGTTTCAGTTTCCCTTTCCTTAAACGGGTCCAGTTTTGATTGATTTATATTTCCCACCTGTTTTTTTAGTCCATGCTACTGGGAGTGATGGTGAAACTGCTCAGGTAGGGGATAAATGGTTCATCCTGTATGCTAGACATTTGCCACAGGAGGGCAGCACTGAGCATTTCTGCAGTACTGATTCCTGAAGCAATGGTGCCCTCCAATGACCACTGACTGGAATAGCATCTGCAAACAAACTAAAGCAAAATGGCAGATTTTGAATAAAAGTGAATGAATGAATCCTTTTTCTTGCCCTTTAAAATTTTTCTCCATCCGTTTGTTAATGAGAAACTAATTTGCGTTCCATAGTTGGGGAAGAGGGTGTTTGCTAAATATGCGATAAGAGTATGAACCTAATCCATTTCTTGAGCTGTTTTCAAATACTGACTCCTTCCGTTCTCAGTCTCAAAGCAAATGAGCAAAAGATGGCAAAACACCAGAAAATACACATGAATCATTAAAAAAGCATTCATTGCAATGGTAGCCTGAAGATGCAATAAGAAGGGCAAACAGAAAGAGCTAGAGGAACAGGAGAAATTGAGAATTAGGATTCCGGACGAAAAAGAGGCACCAAAACGAGAGGAAGAAAGGAACAGAAATCAGGGACTGGCAGCTCCAAAAGGGGATGGCAAGAGGAGTAAATCACAAGGAAAACCAGCAGGGGGGAAAAAAACCCCCAGGACTTAAATTGCTTGTATGCAAATGCGAGGAGCCTAAGGACTAAAATGGGAGAACTAGAAGTCACATCCAAAAAAGAGGACCTAGACATTATTGGAATCACGGAAACATGGTGGAATGAGGATAACAAAATGGGACATAGTACTGCCAGGGTACAAACTCTATAGAAGAGACAGGACTCACAAGAAGGGTGGAGGAATAGCACTATACATAAAAGACACCATTCACTCAACCAGAGTGGATATGGAAACAAAGGCGGAAGGCTTGGAATCATTATATGTTAAATTACCAGGAAGGAATGGTTTTGACATAAGATTGGAACTGTAGTATCGTCCGCCTGGACAAACAGAAGCAAACAACAAAGAACTGGCAGCAGAATTGAGGCGGGAATGCAAAAATGGGAATGTGATAGTAATGGGGGATTTTACCTACCCCGGGATAGGCTGGAGTATTGGAAACTCGAACTGTGCGAGGGAAACAGAATTCCTAGAGGCTGTGAAGGACTGCTTTATGGATCAGCTCGTCAAGGAACCAACGAGAGGAATGCCACTCTCAAACTAATCCTCAATGGGCTAGAGGGACTGGCGAAGGAAATGGAAGTAGTAGGACCACTAGGAAACAGCGATCACAACATGATCCAGTACAAATTAGAAGTAGGAACATTAAGAGGGAAGAGAACCACAGTGTCAACACTAAACTTCAAGAAAGGGAACTATGACGCTATGAGATTAATGGCGAGAAAAAAACCTCAGAAACAGCTCAAGGAAAATAGAAACTGTGGAGCAAGCCTGGTCCCTATTCAAGGGCACGGTGCAAGAAGCACAACTTATGTACATCCCCAGATTTAGAAAAGGGTGCAAAAAACCCCGAACAAAAGACCCAGTATGGATAACAAATGAAGTGAAGAAAGCGATAGGAGACAAGAAAATGGAAAAAGGACCAAACTGGGGAAAACTGGAAGGAACACAGGAAATGCCAAAAAGAATGTCATCGAGTGATTAGGAGAGCGAAAAGGGAATACGAAGAAAGACTAGCCGGGGAGGCAAAAAATTTCAAATATGTTAAAGGGAAGCAACTGGCAAGGGAGGAAGTAGGACCTTTGGATGATGGAGACAGAAAGGGAGTCATAAAGGAGGAAAAAGAGGTAGCTGATAGGTTAAACAAGTTCTTCTCAACAGTCTTCACAAGCGAGGACACATCCAGTGTACCAGAACCCGAAGAGAGGATGTCCTCCAACAGATAGATAGATTGAAAAGCGACAAATCACCAGGCCCGGACGGAATCCACTCAAGGGTACTAAAAGAACTAAGAAATGAAATAGTGGAAATACTCCAACTAGTTTGCAACCTATCCTTGAAAACTGGCGAAGTCCCGGAGGACTGGAAGATAGCAAATGTTACACCTATCTTTAAAAAGGGATCGAGAGGTGACCCGGGAAACTACAGGCCGGTAAGTTTGACATCGGTTCCAGGCAAGATGGTAGAAGCACTGATAAAGGACAGCATTTGTGAGCACATTGAAAGAAATGGACTAATGAAAGAAAGAAATGGACTAATGAAAGAGAGCCAACATGGCTTCTGCAAAGGGAGATCGTGCCTAACAAACTTACTGCACTTCTTTGAGGGGGTAAACAGCCAGATGGACAAAGGGGAACCCATAGACATCATTTATCTCGACTTCCAAAAGGTCTTCGACAAGGTACCCCATGAGCGGCTACTTAGGAAGCTGTGGAACCACGGGGTGGAAGGGGACTTACACAGATGGGTTAAACACTGGTTGGCAGGCAGAAAGCAAAGGGTTGGAGTGAAGGGCCACTACTCGGACTGGAGGAGGGTCACAAGCGGAGTTCCACAGGGGTCGGTACTCAGACCGCTGCTGTTCAATGTATTTATTAATGACCTAGAAACGGGGACGAAATGTGATGTTATAAAATTTGCGGATGACACTAAACTCTGTAGAAGGGTTAGAACTGTGGAAGAATGTGAGGACCTACAAAGGGACCTGAACAAACTGGAGGAGTAGGCAAAAAAATAGCAGATGAGCTTCAATGTCGGGAAATGCAAGGTCATGCATATAGGGAAAAAGAACCCGATGTTCAGCTACCAAATGGGGGATTAGTACTAGAGGGAAGTAACCTTGAAAAAGACTTGGATGTGTTGGTGGACACAACAATGAAGTCAATGGCACAATGTGCAGCAGCCTCAAAGAAGGCAAACAGAATGTTGGGTATTAAGAAGGGTATTACTACCAGAACGAAGGAAGTCATCATGCCGCTGTATCGCGCGATGGTGCGACTGCATCTGGAATACTGCGTCCAATATTGGTCACCGTATCTAAAGAAGGACATGGAGATACTTGAGGGTTCAGAAAAGAGCAACAAGAATGATAAAAGGTATGGAAAACCTTTCATACCTTGAGAGGCTAGAAAGGCAAGGGCTCTTCACCCTGGAAAAGCGGAGACTCAGAGGAGACATGATAGAGACTTACAAGATCATGAAGAGCATGGAGAAGGTGGAAAGGAACAGATTCTTCAGCCTATTGGGAACTACAAGAACAAGGGGACACTCGGAGAAATTGAAAGGGGACAGGTTTAGAACCAACGCTAAGAAATATTTCTTCACTCAGAGGGTGGTGGACACCTGGAATGCACTTCCGGAAGCTGTGATAGGACAGAGTACATTAAAGGGATTCAAAGAGGGATTGGACAAATTCCTGAGGATACGGGGATTGAGGGATATAGATAGAGGTAGAGATAGGTTCATAAAGGGTATCGATGGAAGAATAATGAGGATTGGAAGGTTTTAGTCAAAGGATCACTTACAGGTCATGGACCTGATGGGTCGCTGCGGGAGCGGACTGCTGGGCGTGATGGACCCCTGGTCTGACCCAGCGGAGGCAATTTCTTATGTTCTTATGTTTTGTTTTTTTTTAATTGTGTAATGAAGCAGGCAGACAGACACCAGGACCACACTGTTATTCAGAGAAGGTCCACCTCGTCTACCACAGTGTACTTTATTTGCCATCATATTTCTATATGGAGAGAGATGACAACCAAGCAAATAACTCACAATCACTTTTCATCTAGACACCATCAGTTAAACATCAACTTGGTGTTTCTACATGATTTACAGCAGCTCTAAATACCACAGTTTAAAATGTGCTACTATATGCATTATCATGTATTATAAAATTGTATGTTCCTCAGCTTTATACACAGGGATATCTAGGCACAGCCAGTACACCCAAAGATAAGTCAAAACCTTTCCAAAATGACAGCTTGCCATGGATGCCATTTACTTATGTAAATATTGATATTTTCATCTGTAAATCAGGAATAATACTTCTAAAATAATCATCCTTCTGTATTTTTCAACCAGTGTTCCATAAGCATCCTTAACCGGTTCTATACAATTTGACAATATATTACAATAGTGTGCATTTATCCAAAATAGTTGAATGCATGATGGATTCTCCTTTGATAAAATAACAACTGCCTATTTTAATTCAATTGACATGAGTTATTTATAAAGTAGCAAATTTGTGAGGCAATCAAATGGAGTCAATGTTTGCTTTTCATGTTAGTTATGGAGGTTGAGTGTCCACTTATTTTCAGCACTGCTGTCCTCAGAATAGCAGTGCTGAATATATGCAATGATGATTATCATATTCTGCTCTAGCAAGGAGCAGATCAATATACTTTGTGATTACCCTAAAATACATACAAAGTATAACATGGGCTCTTGTGTCTTCATATCAAAAATCAAGACGAGGCTTTGGGAATCATCCTTAATTCAAAAAATGCAGAGCAACTTTTGTTTCTGGCTCTAAGAGTTGCTAAAACAACCAGGATCTCCCAAGACTAGAGGTATTGCTTTTCTAATTTTTCTGGAAATTGGGTCTGCCTATGGTGGGAACATACTTTTGACATACGATTTAACTGGATGCAGATCATTTCAGCAATAAGTGGAATATAAATCTTGTCTTTGGTTCTTTAGCATACTCTATGATGTATTGTGTTTCATTCTGGAATGTGAGTTGTAGGTTCTAGATTGAGACATTGAATATAAAGATTCTGCATTGGTTGCTACGGTTGTTTACTACTGAGTTATTCTCAACTGAGACGCTGTTAGGAGTTTGGAGATGGCATACGTCTTGAGATCAGTGGTTAACTCTGTGCGTTTGTTGCATTCTAGAGTAAGTTAATATCTTCTGATGTATTTTATGGGAGCCTTACTCTTCACATTAGCAAGTGCTTTGCAGAGGTTTCAATGCTTTTGATAAAGTTAAGTCCCAGGTCTGGAGCTACTCTGAAGTGGCTGTTTCTCGTATCCATTTGAAACTAACTTATACGCAAGTCACCACAAAGCTGTTGATAGCTTGAAAACAATGATAATGTGAATATTTTGATAAAAGAGCTGTAGATTCTATACAGAGGAACTGACAACTATAGTTTGTTGCCTTTAACTCCAGTAATTTGTTCTTTAAGAAATTATAAAGTAAAATATCTATCCTAATATCTGTGCTTGCTTTTCCAATAAACTTGCAATTCTTTGAGATTTATATTATCTCAAATTTGTGTAAATCTTGATTTAAAAAATTGTTTTAGCCATGCTGATGTCATGTTTGAAGCACTTGTGGTCCATTTTGTAAGGAGTTTCTGTTATTACAACATTCACCTAGAAAATAATATCTTTGATTTTTATTTTAAAAATATGTATGTCAACCTGTAACCGTTCGAGCTTCTTAGGGAGAATAGAATAGAAAATGAATTAATTACTTATGTAAGTTTTAGGGACAGTTTGAAAGTGCTGAGCCTCAGGGTATCTGAGATGCAGAGCCAGTTATGCATACCTCTGCATAGACATGCATTGGCTTCTTGCTTCTTTGGTTTTGGAAGAGGGTATTCTTTAAGGGAATAGTTTTAGAAATCTTTTTTCCACTCATAAAGCCTGTTTTAGACACACTGAAAAGCAAGATCCCCAGCTCTGCCCATCCTTGAGGTTCCAACTTAATGCCATTTGATTTCCATCTCTTTTGAAAGTGAAGTGACATCTTTATGGGCATTTTATTCAGCTTAAAATTACTGTTAGCAACCGAAGAGACAAGATATACAGTAGTGATGGCTTTCAAAATCTTGCTCTTCGTTGACAGAAATGTGTGGCAAATGCTAACATCTATATAGAAAAGTAAATATATGTAATAAAAGAGTATGTTTCAAATATTATTTTGGGGTTTTATTTTTAATTTATTACAATATCTTCATTTAAACAAATGTTATAGAGATAGAACCATTACTTTTCATTTAATCTGTGTAAAAATAATCATGTGGTCAATATTTAAGGTGATTTAAACAGTTCCTGGCCAGTTAAATGGCTTGTAGGTGGCTAACTGAGCATATTCAACAGCACTTAACTGGATAATGCCCCCGAAAATGCAAATTTAGCAGCCACCTGACTCTTTTTCTTCTTTCCAGCTGTCTACTATCCTCAATAGTAGTGCAGGAGGAGTCCAGAAGGAGGTCCAGCAGGAGATCACCAACAATTCTGCAGACCAGGAAGAGATCAAAAACACCTCTGTAGAACAATCACAGAATGGTGTGGCTGAAGGATCAAGCCAGTCACTTACCATCCGAGAGGTAAAATCTTGGTGTAAACTGCTCATTAAACCATGTTAAAATGTTTTTCAGTGTCACACCTCTCCCTCCATCACTATGTCCAACATTCTTTCCCCTTGCATCCCCTTCAATCTGTCCCTCTGTTCCCTGTTCCCTTTCCACCACCATATCCAACATTTCTCCCTCTCATCCTTCTCTTCCCCATGTATCTCTACTTCACTCTGCTCTCTCTCTCTCTATGCCCAATTTTCCTCTTTCTTCCTTTCCCCATGTGCACCATCTTTCCCTTTCACTTACACACTCAGCCCCAACAATTCTCCCTTTCTATCCCCTCCCTTGTGTCCCAAGGTCATGCCTCCTCCCTTTCTTCTGTGTCCTGAATTTGTCCCCCTCCCTGCCTTCCAACCTTTGTCCCAAATCCATGTTCCTCTCATGTTCCAATGTGCTCCTCCTCCCCCCTCTATTCTCCCTTTGTCCCATGTTATCCCTTCTCTCCCTTAATTGATCAGAGCCATCCAGCTGGGCATGCACCCCTCTGCCGAAACCAGATCAGTTTCAGGAACAGGAAGATATGACAGAGATGTTTAAATACCCATGTGGAATAAATGTGCATGAGTCAAGTCTCTTTCATCTGAAAGGAAGCTCTGGAATGAGAGGTCATAGAATGAAGTTAAGAGGTGATAGGCACAGGAGTAATCTAAGGAAATACAGAAAGGGTGGTAGATGCATAGAACAGTCATCTCCTTGAAGATGTGGTAGAGACAGAGACTGTATCTGAATTCAAGAATGCCTGGGATAGGCCCATGGGATCTCTTACAGAGAGAAAGAGATAATGGTTACTGTGGATGGGCAGACTGGATGGTCCATTTGGCCTTTATTTGCCATCAAGTTTCTATATGGACAGAGATGCAACCAAGCAAATAACTCACAATCACTTTTCATCTAGACACCATCAGTGAAACATCAACTTGGTGTTTCTACGTGATTTACAGCAGCTCTAAATACCACAGTTTAAAATGTGCTACTATATGCATTATCATGTATTATAAAATGGTATGTTCCTCAGCAATATGGCTGCTTTATACACAGGGATATCTAGACACAGCCAGTACACCCAAAGTTAAGTCAAAACCTTTCCAAAATGACAGCTTGCCATGGATGCCATTTACTTATGTAAATATTGATATTTTCATCTGTAAATCAGGAATAATACTTCTAAAATAATCATCCTTCTGTATTTTTCAACCAGTGTTCCATAAGCATCCTTAACCGGTTCTATACAATTTGACAATATATTACAATAGTGTGCATTTATCCAAAATAGTTGAATGCATGATGGATTCTCCTTTGATAAAATAACAACTGCCTATTTTAATTCAATTGACATGAGTTATTTATAAAGTAGCAAATTTGTGAGGCAATCAAATGGAGTCAATGTTTGCTTTTCATGTTAGTTATGGAGGTTGAGTGTCCACTTATTTTCAGCACTGCTGTCCTCAGAATAGCAGTGCTGAATATATGCAATGATGATTATCATATGCTGCTATAGCAAGGAGCAGATCAATATACTTTGTGATTACCCTAAAATAAATACAAAGTATAACATGGGCTCTTGTGTCTTCATATCAAAAATCAAGACGAGGCTTAATTCAAAAAATGCAGAGCAACTTTTGTTTCTGGCTCTAAGAGTTGCTAAAACAACCAGGATCTCCCAAGACTAGAGTTATTGCTGGAAATTGGGTCTGCCTATGGTGGGAACATACTTTTGACATACGATTTAACTGGATGCAGATCATTTCAGCAATAAGTGGAATATAAATCTTGTCTTTGGTTCTTTAGCATACTCTATGATGTATTGTGTTTCATTCTGGAATGTGAGTTGTAGGTTCTAGATTGAGACATTGAATATAAAGATTCTGCATTGGTTGCTACGGTTGTTTACTACTGAGTTATTCTCAACTGAGACGCTGTTAGGAGTTTGGAGATGGCATACGTCTTGAGATCAGTGGTTAACTCTGTGCGTTTGTTGCATTCTAGAGTAAGTTAATATCTTCTGATGTATTTTATGGGAGCCTTACTCTTCACATTAGCAAGTGCTTTGCAGAGGTTTCAATGCTTTTGATAAAGTTAAGTCCCAGGTCTGGAGCTACTCTGAAGTGGCTGTTTCTCGTATCCATTTGAAACTAACTTATACGCAAGTCACCACAAAGCTGTTGATAGCTTGAAAACAATGATAACAGGAATATTTTGATAAAAGAGCTGTAGATTCTACACTGAGGAACTGACAACTATAGTTTGTTGCCTTTAACTCCAGTAATTTGTTCTTTAAGAAATTATAAAGTAAAATATCTATCCTAATATCTGTGCTTGCTTTTACAATAAAACTTGCAATTCTTTGAGATTTATATTATCTCAAATTTGTGTAAATCTTGATAAAAAAATTGTTTTAGCCATGCTGATGTCATGTTTGAAGCACTTGTGGTCCATTTTGTAAGGAGTTTCTGTTATTACAACATTCACCTAGAAAATAATATCTTTGTTTTTTATTTTAAAATTATGTATGTTAACCAGTAACCGTTCGAGCTTCTTAGGGAGAATAGGATAAAAAATGAATTAATTACTTATGTAAGTTGTAGGAACAGTTTGAAAGTGCTGAGCCTCAGGGTATCTGAGATGCAGAGCCAGTTATGCATACCTCTGCATAAACATGCATTGGCTTCTTGCTTCTTTGGTTTTGGAAGAGGGTATTCTTTATGGGAATAGTTTTAGAAATCTTTTATCCACTCATAAAGCCTGTTTTAGACACACTGAAAAGCAAGATCCCCAGCTCTGCCCATCCTTAAGGTTCCAACTTAATGCCATACGATTTCCATCTCTTTTGAAAGTGAAGTGACATCTTTATGGGCATTTATTCAGCTTGAAATTACTGTTAGCAACTGAAGAGACAAGATATACAGTAGTGATGGCTTTCAAAATCTTGCTCTTCGTTGACAGAAATGTGTGGCAAATGCTAACAACTATATAGAAAAGTAAATATATGTAATAAAAGAGTATGTTTCAAATATTATTTTGGGATTTTATTTTTAATTTATTACAATATCTTCATTTAAACAAATGTTATGGAGATAGAACCATTACTTTTCATTTAACCTGTGTAAAAATAATCATGTGGTCGATATTTAAGGTGATTTAAACAATTCCTGGCCAGTTAAATGACTTGTAGGTGGTTAAGTGAGTATATTCAACAGCACTTAACTGGATAGTGCCCCTGAAAATGCCAAGTTAGCAGGCACCTGACTATTTTTCTTCTTTCCAGCTGTCTACTATCCTCAATAGTAGTGCAGGAGGAGTCCAGAAGGAGGTCCAGCAGGAGACCACCAACAATTCTGCAGACCAGGAAAAGATCAAAAACACCTCCATGGACCAATCACAGCATGGTGTGGCTGAAGGATCAAGCCAGTCACTTACCATCCGAGAGGTAAAATCTTGGTGTACACTTTGCCTATTAAACCATATTAAAATGTTTTTCAGTGCCACATCTCTCCCTCCATCATGATGTCCAATATTCCTCCCCTTTGCATCCCCTTCAATCTGTTCAAAGCATTTTGTAGATGAGACCATTAAGGACCTGGTTATTATAGATAGTTCAGTGCATTTCTTGGAATCAGCTACTATAGCACATTTTCTCATTTCAATATTTTTCTTCTTTCTAGCTGTCTACTATCCTCAATAGTAGTGCAGGAGGAGTCCTGGAGGAGGTCCAGCAGGAGATCACCAACAATTCTGTAGACCAGGAAGAGATCAAAAACACCTCCGTGGATCAATCACAGCATGGTGTGGCTGAAGGATCAAGCCAGTCACTTACCATCCGAGAGGTAAAATCTTGGTGTACACTTTGCCTATTAAATCATATTAAAATGTTTTTCAATGCCACATCTCTCCCTCCATCACGATGTCCAATATTCCTCTTCTTTGCATCCCCTTCAATCTGTTCAAAGCATTTTGTAGATGAGACCATTAAGGACCTGGTTATTATAGATAGTTCAGTGCATTTCTTGGAATCAGCTGCTAAAGCACATTTTCTCATTTCAATATTTTTCTTCTTTCCAGCTGTCTACTATCCTCGATAGTAGTGCAGGAGGAGTCCAGGAGGAGGTCCAGCAGGAGATCACCAACAATTCTGCAGACCAGGAAAAGATCAAAAACACCTCCATGGACCAATCACAGCATGGTGTGGCTGAAGGATCAAGCCAGTCACTTACCATCCGAGAGGTAAAATCTTGGTGTACACTTTGCTTATTAAACCATATTAAAATGTTTTTCAATGCCACATCTCTCCCTCCATCATGATGTCCAATATTCCTCCCCTTTGCATCCCCTTCAATCTGTTCAAAGCATTTTGTAGATGAGACCATTAAGGACCTGGTTATTATAGATAGTTCAGTGCATTTCTTGGAATCAGCTGCTAAAGCACATTTTCTCATTTGAATATTTTTCTTCTTTCCAGCTGTCTACTTTCCTCAATAGTAGTGCAGGAGGAGTCCAGGAGGAGGTCCAGCAGGAGATCACCAACAATTCTGCAGACCAGGAAGAGATCAAAAACACCTCCGTGGACCAATCACAGCATGGTGTGGCTGAAGGATCAAACCAGTCACTTACCATCCGAAAGGTAAAATCTTGGTGTACACTTTGCCTATTAAACCATATTAAATGTTTTTCAATGCCACATCTCTCCCTCCATCACGATGTCCAATATTCCTCTTCTTTGCATCCCCTTCAATCTGTTCAAAGCATTTTGTAGATGAGACCATTAAGGACCTGGTTATTATAGATAGTTCAGTGCATTTCTTGGAATCAGCTGCTAAAGCACATTTTCTCATTTGAATATTTTTCTTCTTTCCAGCTGTCTACTATCCTCAATAGTAGTGCAGGAGGAGTCCAGGAGGAGGTCCAGCAGGAGATCACCAACAATTCTGCATATCACGCCTCTAACACGCCCCCTCGAATTTTGCATGCACTGCAGCATAAAAGCCAAGCTAGATGTCCAGAAAGTTGGCTTCGAGAATTAGCACTTGGTTTATGCCATTTTTTGGACGTCTAACTTTTTTTTTTCCAATTCTGTATTCATTTTTTCATCTTACATCAAGTACATAATATTACATCATTTGAACTTATACACATCACTTGAATTTCTTTCTATTATAATCTTAAATACATAAATTAACTCCCTCCACCACCCACCCTTCCAATAAATATTGTAATAAAAAATATCATATAAACATTACATTCATATTTATTGATTAAACCTTAATATAATTTAATATCACATCTTTTTTTTTAAATTCTTTATTCATTTTTAATCATTCAACAAGTGTACAATAAAAAGTGATACATAGGTTCAACAATATCACTTGATAAATCCATCAAGATAATAACAATCGTATATATATATGAAACCCTCCCCCACCCTCTCTTTCAATATTCTTTATCTTAATTCATTTAACTTTTTGTTTCCTTATTACTTTTAAGCTTTTTCTTCAATTATAGAATCCTTCCCCCTTCCCCTCCCTTACTAACTTATGTTAAACAAATGGTGTTTATTCATTACAA
The DNA here is from genome assembly GCF_902459505.1 of Geotrypetes seraphini. NCBI lineage: Eukaryota > Metazoa > Chordata > Amphibia > Gymnophiona > Dermophiidae > Geotrypetes > Geotrypetes seraphini. The sequence continues at coordinate 119,169,947 of NC_047093.1, read as the reverse complement.
AACAATTCTAATGGCTCCCATATTTTATTAAAACTTTTATAATTTCCATTTTGTATTGCTATTGAACGTTCCATTTTATAAAGATGACATAGTGAATTCCACCAGAAATTAAAATTGAGTCTGCTGTGATCTTTCCAATTGTTAGTAATATGTTGCATGGCAACTCCTGTCATAATCAATAAAAGTTTGTTATTACTTGCCGATATCTGACTCTTTTTTCTCATAGAAATGCCAAATATTACAGTATCATAAGTTAATGCTACAGGATTTTCTAATAAAGAATTTATTTGACCCCATATCGAATTCCAAAAGGCTAAAATATAGGGACAAAAAAATAAAACATCTAACTTTTTTGAAAATGAGCCCCATAGGGTTAGATCAAGGTCTCTAGGAATTTCTCATTAGTCATATTTTCTTGTCTCTGATCTTCTATATACTGGGAGGAACCATATGCTTCAGGTAGTCACAGAAAAAAGAGATTATGTCCTTACCTTGATAATAGTTTTTCCAGTAAATACATGTGTCATTCTAGACAAGTTGGTTATCTCCCCATGGCCGTGAGCCATATGCAGAAGGAATTCACTCTGGAATTTTTCTATGATCCTCTAACTTCACTGGGAGCTCTCCCGCCACCTGCAGTTAGTACCCAAGCATAGAAGAGCTCCATGAAAAGCATGTGAAGTAAGGACAACAATGGGAAATTTCCCAAACAAATCAACTGTTCTGCTCAATCAGAAAAACACTTGAACACTCAATGAACGAAGAACAGCCAACAGAAGCAACAAAGGAGCTGAAGTGATACCCCTGTAGAGAATATAAACACATTATTCAGAATTCATCAGGGCCCAATATTTAAGACAATGTTCACCGCCTAGAAGGCCAATTGGGCGGTATATAAAATTTTTAAATAAACTTGAAATTTGGTATCCAAGATACAACTTGGAGAAGCTTGAATAGAATAAAACAGTAGGCAGGCGCAGGAAGGATAGGGCGAGAGAAGAATGACACACCTATCTACTGGAAAAGATATTATCAAGGTAAGAACATAATCACTTTTTCCAGTGCAATAGTTTTGTCATTCTAGACAAGTAGGACATACAAAAGAAGTCTCAGGAATCTAGGGCAGTCTGACTGTGCTGGCCCATAACAATGAGGAACCATTGGCATAGACCTCCAATAATACTTGTGCCACCAGGTTAACAGATACCACCAGGGATCGGTCTGTCAGCTGCAGACTGGAATCTGCTTCTTCTCCATGCAGGCAGAGCTGAAATCAATGTGAAAGCTCCAAGACTGAAAAAAAGAGATAAAGGTCGAATAAAATAAGAAAAAGTGAGATCAGAACAGAAACACATCATTCTGGCTCACGGGCAGAAGGGAAAAAACTGCAGGTGGTGGTAGAACTCACAGTGAAGTTGGAAGATCACAGAAAAATTTTCAAGTGGATTCCTTCTGCATATGGCTCAAGGCCATGGGGAGATAATCCACTTGTCTAGAATGACACACCTGTTGCACTGAAAAATTTGGTTAGGAAGTCTGTCAATGTTATTTTGATACCACTATTGCGGTGTTCTGGAATGCCAACCACCTGGTAGAATTCCCTGTTTTATAGGTTGGAGAATTAATTATGTGAAACCTAGTGCTGTCATCATGTCCAAGAAGACAGCTGTGATGGTATCTGGGGTTCTGATATGTAGATTAAAGTCTACTATGGTCCCCAGCCTGCAAAACTCAAGGTCACCTTTATAATCAGATTGAGGAGTTCTTGCTCAGATGATGTGTCATAAGCATACAGATTGGGTTTTTTCTTCCTGCTGGATTAAAAGGCATTCTGATTCAATTAGATGAGGATAGCAATTCTGTAGTTTGATGATGTCCCGAGTCAGGACCATTACCCCTTTATTCCATCTCGTTTTGGTTGATGTTGGCCATTAAATCCTCTTGCCATGAACAGTAATTCATACAGTAGTATTCTCCTGGTTTCATCTAGCCATGTTTCAATTATTCCTAAAATGTCTACCTCCTGTTCACAGATGACATCATAGATCACTGGGGGATTTATTAGTAGCTGATCTGGCATTCACCAGTTTTATAGTTCCAAAGAGTGATCTGGGGGATGCTGAGGTAGCTTGGGTCTGATAGTGAGATAATCATTTGGGTACTATTAGGCAAATTTGTACCTCTTGGACTTTTCTCTTTGGTTGGTGGGATTTATAGCTTCCATTTCCTAAATGTTACTTGGTCTCCGGGCCAAGGTGCATTCCTAATTGTTGGTGTAGGGTACTGTTTAAGCAAATTGCACTACAAGTCTAAAATTTTCTATGGATCATCAATCTTCCAGTGGGTTGAGTGCTATTAAGGAAATTTTGTAAGATGGCATTGCAAGATTAAAGACTGTTTAGGTCCAGGCCTGTGCGATCAAAGGCTTTCTCTATTGTAAACCAGATGACTATATTTCACCCTCTTGTGTAAATTTTCTCTGGAGGTTTAATGCACTAGAAGTCAAAGAATTCTAGGTTTCAGTAGTATATCCATCAACAGAATATCCTCAACTCTTTCTATTTATAGGGAACACCGGAAATTCTTCTCATGCAATTGATGGAAGATCATTCCATTATGGACCCCACTTACATTGAAGATTTCCTCTTAACATACTCCTTTATCTTTAGTCCAATGGAAGTTGGGGAAAAACTTCTACAGTGGTTTAAGGTGGACAGCCTCCGGGACAAGGTTAGTTTGTACATTGTGGTGGAACAAAGCTAGCATTTATGTTTTACATGTTATATATATTGAACAAGCAGAATCTCTCAAAATATTTTGAGAGCAAATTACTATTTTCCAACATCTTGTCCCCATCACATTTTAAATGCCACGTCTACCCAGCTGCACTATCTCTCCCCCTCCCCCCCCACCACACACTTCTTTTCCTCACCACTCTATGCTGTTGCCATCTCACTAATGGCTTTACTCACTGCTCTGTCCCTCCTAATCCTATCCCTGAACTTGGATGGCCTCCATAAACTACCATCTAATGTTCTTCAGAGCATATACTCCTCTCTCTCTCCCTTATCTCCGCACCCAGTCTATACCATTATTCTTTATTCTCCTCCTCAGCTTGTCCTTTTCACACTCTCACCACAGCCCACATGCCTGTAAAAAAAACCCAAACTTCCAGAATTAATATGTGCAAAAAAGTTCCCAGTGTTATTAATAATTCCACAGTATTTTCAAAATTGTCAATCACGTTACATCCTCTACTCATGTTTTGTGGGGTTTTTTTTAAATTCATATATGGTTTTTAAGTAGGACCAGTCAACAGTGGCTCTCACCTAGCTCTTTTTAATTAGAGAAAACCTCCCGCCATACATCTTTATCAGTCCCTTTTTTATTTTTTCATTCTTCATTTCACAGCATCCAAAGTGCCTTTAACTCAGGTTTTTAATGTGTAACATGATATATATTTTAATAAAGTGAACTTATCCTGTTGCAGTCACTGTTTGTCATAGATAGGAGAACATATGGCCGACATAGTTATGTTTCGTTCCTCTGCCTCAGGACCATCGATCTGCTGCTGGCCATCCAGGTCATGGACTAAAGGGAACAGGGCAACAAGGCAGGCCTAAATTGGATTTCCACTAGCATTCTGTAATGGGTTAGGCACATCCTAATGCTACATAGGCCCCTGTCTGATTAGTGGTGATATTAAGCCACTATTTGAATATGCTAATTGTTTAGGCTGGAGTATTGATTGTATTATGTATACATTCAGTGCCCCTGACTGTACATATAGAAGTGCTGAATGTATATATTAATTTAAAGTCAGCAAAGTCAAAAGCATACATAAGTAATGATTAAACACACCTTATTACAAACATTCAATATTACAATTTATGCACAAAGGACAACAATTTTTCCCCATTTAACATCTTAACATCTGTTTTCTGGCCTGACGATCCCTGTCGGAATTTTGTGTTTTGTCTATTTTGTCCCCTTCTTATTTTTCGTTTTTGTTCTTCATTTCCTTTTCAAATAACATTTTATTCTAAACCGCTTAGATTTTACCCTGGCTTTATATTTGCAGTATGTCAAATAAATTGAGCATGAACTGGAACTATCCTCCACCACGAGTCGCTGCGTACGCAAAAGTTCATGCATCTGATTATACCACTGAAGCGATGTTGGTGGTGAGGAATGTATCCATTGAAGCACACGTGCTTTCCTCAAAAATAGCACAGAAAACCATGTTCCTTCCACAATATCATACATCTTGTCCATCAGACTGCAGTGGGGGGCAGCCTCCCACTACTGGAAATACACATCACTTGAATGAGTCCTAGAGGTGCTTACTAAAAGTTAAAAATAACTGGATGCTTCCAAATACAATGTTTGTAGGATGCTTCCAAAGCACCGTACTTTGAGCATTTCTCATTAGTAAGAAGGTGCTTTTTCCGAGCTCTGGGCAGAGTACACATAATGCTTTATATTTTAAGTTTATTTTTTTATTCTTGTCTTTTTTTGTACAGGTGGCACGAGTGGTACTACTGTGGGTAAACAATCATTTCAATGATTTTGAAAGGGATCCTACCATGATGCAATTCTTGGAGGAATTTGAAAAAAATCTGGAAAATACGGTAATTCAAAATTGTATCTGTTTTTGGTCATACTCTCCACCTTGTGCCCATCGGTCCCCCATCCCCACACAAAGCACAGTCTCACTCCTCTTCCGCTCCCAAAGAAAATGTTTCATTTCAGCAATATAAAGAGATTATGTTCTTACCTTGATGATATCTTTTCCAGTAGATAGGTGTGTCAGTCTAGACCAGGGGTCTCCAAAGTCCCTCCTTGAGGGCCGAATCCAGTCGGATTTTCAGGATTTCCCCAATGAATATGCATGAGATCTATGTGCATGCATTGCTTTCAATGCTTTTTCATTGGGGAAATCCTGAAAACCCGACTGGATTCGGCCCTCAAGGAGGGACTTTGGAGACCCCTGATCTAGACAAGCGGGTTATCTCCCTATGGCCATGAGCCATATGCGGAAGAAATCCACTTCAGATTTTTCTGTGATCCCCTTACTTCACTGGGAGTTCTACTGCCACCTGCAGTTAGTACCCAAGTAAACAAGACTTCCACAGACAGAACGTGAAGTAAGAACAAAAATGGGAAATTTCCCAAAATAATCAAATGTTCTGCTCAAACATAATACTTGAACACTCAATGAACAAGGACTAGTCAACAGAAACATCAAAGGAGCCCTGGTAGATACTATAAACATATAGAATTCTTCAGGGCCCAAAGGGCTGACTGGCATCCAAGATACAAACTTGGAGAAGAATAACCAGAATGAGACAGTAGGCAGGAGCAGAAGGACAGAGCGGGGGGGGGGGGGTGTCTAGAATGACACACCTGTTTGCTAGAAAAGAGATTATCAAAGATAAGGACATAATCTCCTTTCCAATGTAATAGGTATGTCATTCTCATGCTGAGACTCCAAAATAAGACCTAGTAAAGCTGAAGACTTAAATAAATGCAGAACTGTGGGATTATCCCCTGATTCTAAAGCCAAAGCAGGATCTACAGAGCTGGTACACATTCCCAGGTCACCAACCATGGGAAGAACATCCCCCAAAATAAGGGATCTGTAAAATGATCATCATCATCTGGAGAGAGGTCTCCAAGTCCTGAACAGTGGCAGACTGTGAAGAAGAGATGCCTTGGGATGCAATGCTGCAAGGAGACAAGTCTGAGGTACAACTGGACTGTGCAGGAAAACCATGGCTCTCATGAAAGGCTTTCCACAAAAATTTCATAAAGTCTGAGAAGGCCTCTGGACCTTGGAATGTGGAGTCACCCTTTGATGACTGTAGCTTGCGATTCTTGGGCTGCAGGGCATCCACATCCTGTTGTGTGGAAGTCAGCATTTCCAGGCTCCCCAAAACAGAAAAGACCATCCCAATGGGCTAGCCACCCTTTTGGTCACCTGATTAAGCAGAGTAGAGGCTAAGCTGGTCACTCCCACCTCTATGGTCCATGCCACACGGCTACTGAGGTACTCATTTTGCACAATCCTGGCATGAATTTGGGTTAGAAGAGCCCAAGGACTCCATCCCAACAAGGTTTGAGGCAAAAATTGCAGTTTTGGAAGTGCAGGGAACTTTTGAAAATGAGATTGCTAAAAATTCAAGATGGCTGCCATCAAGAAAGTCACACCTAAAAATGCTAATAAAACACACTTACTAAATATAAAAAACCGTGAAATTAGGATTTCTCAGGTGGGCGGACAAAGGGAAACATACAGAAACTCCCCCAAACCTGTATTTCAGACATCCCCAAATCCCCTCAGAGGCTGTAACAGAGGCTGGAAAGGTGCTGCAGCCTGCCTCAGCTCTTTACAGTAGCTGGAAAGGAGAAGAATCACTGACTCAAGCTGGAAATGCATTTTTTGATGCTGATCCTCGTGTTGCCAGTTAGACATGAAGCCTGACCATACCCCCCCCCCACACATGTAACTAATTGATTTGCTTACAGAAGGTGAGAGGCAACAAATGCAACCGGCACCCTGCGAGACACCGTTGAGCCTCCTACAGATGCCTAGCAGTCTGTGCTCGAACCCTTGCTAAACAGTAGATGAGGATTAAATGTGGTGATGTCCTGAGCTCCAAAGATACTAGTATAGGCTGGCTAACAGGTACTACAAGGGATTGGCCTGTCAGCTGCAGACTTTAGCCTGCTTCTTCTCTACGCAGGCAGAGCTGAAAATCACTGAAATAGGACAAAAATACCAAATAAAATAAGAAAAGAGAGAGATCAGAACAGAAACACTCCTTCCAGCTTGCAAGTAGAAGGGAAAAACTGCAGGTGGCAGTAGAGCTCCCACTGAAGTAGAAGGAACATAGAAAAAATCTGGAGTGAATTCCTTCTAGATATGGCTCATGGTAATGGTCATGGGAAGATAACCCGCTCATCTAGAATGACACCTATTGCACTGGAAAAAATGTTAGTTTTTAAATTATATTTCACTTAACCAAGCCATCAATAGAATATCTGCTTCCCCTATGCTGCAGGCTGTCTGCTTCCAAAGTTAGGGAATAAATATAATAGGTCTTCCCTTAATTTTTCTTAAAGTGATACTGTATGCAAACTGCACCAAATGTAGGGTCAGATTGACACTATATTGGGTCTTTGGCAAACATATATTTATGGGCCCCACTACTATGCCCCCTCCCCCCCAAAAATGCTTCTTTTCTTATACAGACAGCAATAGTTTATGAATGAGAATGTTTTGAATGAAGAAATTTAATGATTAGTCCCAGGGTCGGTGTCCAAACTTCCCCTTCCAGTGGCCTTTACCCAGTGTTGGGCCTTCCTTTATGCTGGGTCCTGCCTTTGCAAAAACAGGAAGTAGATGGGACCAGTGAAGAGGAAGTAGAGAGTTGCATGGGAGCGGGGGCAATGGGAATCCTGTGGAGTTAGAAGGAAGAATTTCAGGTTAGCTGCCGGCTGCATGTAGGAAGGTATGTTGCCAGAGGCCTGAAGAGAACGAGTGCAGCTGGACCCAAAGGAGACGCGTGTGAAAGGAGGGAATAAGATGCTTCATGGGCTGGGTTGGTGTGGGAAGCATATGCGTTGGAACAAAGGGAGCACAAGGGGGCCTCTCTCAAAAATTGTTGGTCGGAGGTCAGAAGAGTTAGGTATGACTTTCCCGATTCCTACCCGCCCAACACCTCCTCCCCAGTCACTGTAATTTTAAATCTTTAGAGAGCTGGCAGCAGCAACAATATGAGCCTGCTGCCATCAGCCTGCACCGGAACCCTTCTTTCATCAGCATTCCTCCTATACAGGAGCAGGAAGTTGCTGCAAAATGAAGACTTCAGGAGCAGGTCAACAGCAGCAGGCTTACCTCATTACTGCTGCCTGCAGATTTAAAATTACAGCGGCCAGGGAGGAGGTAGGTGGGGGAGGGGGGTTGGGAACTGGAGAGAAAGGCTTTGCTACAGGATCCCTCAGGGCTTGAAAGAACATTTGCTGCACAAGCTGGTATGGGGGGTTGGGAAGGCACTGAAGGACAGATGCTGCATGGACTGGGGTGGGGTGGGGGTTAGGAATAGGGTTTGGTGGGTTCAGACAGACTAACCTTGTCCGGGTTTTGAAAAGCTTAGAACAAATCACTGTTGAGCAGGAGGGCATCCACACATGCAGTGGGGGGGGGGGGGGCGGGGGGGGGGGGCAGGACTGGAGGCGGTTCTAGAGGTTCAGATTTTACAAATGGCTGGGTTGGAAGTTGGGAAGGACAGATGCTACATGATTGGTGGAGGAAGGGAGGGAGATGTAAGGAAGAAAGCTATCCAATTGGAGGGGAAAAAGAAAGAAGGGAAGGGAGAGGAGAAGAGAAAGTGAAATCAGACCATGAGGAAGGGAGGGAAAGGAAGAAGAGGAAATGCCAGAGCACGGAGGGGAAGAGATGGAAGGGAAGATACTGGTTTATGCTGAACATCTAGTTTCAGAGCCAACCCTTAAGTAATGTCCGGTTAGTGATGCTATTTAGATTGTTAATCAGCTTTTTTGTTGTTATCGAGTTATTGCCAGCAACTGGATAACCTCTGGCTTTGCCCCACAGACTGCTCCAGGATACTCCAGATAGTGCTGAGGAATTATTTGGCTGCATTATATAGTCAGTGCCACCGAATATCCCTCTCACTGGCACTTATATGCTAACTGGAACATCTGTGCCTGTGATTTTACTAGAGATTGGATGAAGGAGGGGAGTTATTTCCTACTGTATTTGGAACCTGGCTTTAGCTGTAAAAATATTTTGATCCACAGAACATGATGGGACATCTCAAGCTGCTGAAAGTAGCATGCTGTGCCAAAGCCAAGGGGAGGCAGATTACGCTGCGGAAAACATCAAGGAATTCCCCCCTTCATTTTACCATCATAGGAGGACATAATAAGGGCTTTGGTATTTTTGTAGAAAATGTGGAATCTGGTACCATAACAGCAGAGGCCGGATTAATGCGTGGCGACCAGGTATTAAAAAGAAAAATATAGAATGGTAGTGTTAATGGTTAAATACATATGTATGCACTTAGGTGTGAGAACTTACACAAGCCATAGAGCTCGTGTAAATACTTAGGGCTAGATTCACTAACCTCCGATTCGTGTCCGATCCATGTCTGTTTGCATGCAAACCGACGAATTCACTAAAGACCAGCATGCAAATGGGGACAATTGTTGGCACGCCCCCAACCGACTGCACGGATCACTAGAGCCCTCACAGTAGTGACAGGAGAAGCAGCCCTGCTTGGCTCAGGTGCTTCGGGATCCTCCCTTGGGAGGGGCCTGAGGTGCCTCAGCCAATCAGGAACTTCGTTAGGAAAAAATTTGTGAATCTCATCCTTCCTGCTTTGCATGCTGTTTCTCCTCATTTGCATGCACGGATCGGAATCGGATCGGAGGAGAGGTTAGTGAATCAGGTCAGAGGGAAATCGGGTCGCAAAGGGCTTGCACACCGATCGGTACACAATCGGTTTGCTTAGTGAATCTAGCCCTTAGACCTAGATTCTGGAGATAGGCATGTAGGGATGAATATTTAAAGCAATTTAACTGGGAAAAAAGTTTTATTTCAAACTTGAGAATACCATTTCAATAATCATAATGAATAATGTGATCGCACAAGACTGTTACAGAAGGAACAGAGACAATCCCAGCATACTTGCTTCCTTCCCATTCAGCAGCATTACTGTCTTCTCTTTTCTCAGTGTCTGATGTCAGATATGTAGTGACTATACAAATGTCACATTGATGTGGAACTTAATCACTGGAGAGAGCTTCACACAATAGACATCTAATGGATTTCAAGTTTCAAATTTATTTAAAATTTCTTATACCGTCCAATCAGCCTTCTAGGCGGTGTACAAATTCATAAAAACAGAAAACAAACTTTATTTTTTTTTTTTCCATTATTTTTTATTTTCTAATTTTTCATAAAGTGTACATAATAATAAATTACAATTGATAAATGCATATTATCACTTTTATATCTAATACATTATATATCTGAATTTGATTTTCCCCCTCACCCTCCCCCCTCCCTTTCATTACTTTAATATAATATTTTAATTTTCAAATTTTTATAAAAAGTATACAACATATTAGAATACAATTGATAAATATTCAATAACTTTTTTATATCTAATACAATATAATCTAAACAAATTTTGTCCCATTTCCCTCCCCCCCCCTTTTATTACCTTTTATTCATACGTTACATTTTGTATAATATATTATAACATACTATGTATAAATTAATTTTTCTTACCCCCCCTTTATGTGTGTCATAAAAAAGATCCTTAAAAGAAGAAAAGAAGAAGAAAACATCATATTATTTATTCATTACAGTATTTTGTCAATGGCCCCCATATTTTTATAAATTTAGTATATGTCCCCTTTTGTATTGCTATTGTTCTTTCCATTTTAAAAATATGACATATTGTATTCCACCAAAATGTGTAATTTAGGTTGTTGTAATTTTTCCAATTGTTAGTTATATGTTGAATGGCAACCCCTGTCATTATTAATAAAAGCTTATTATTTTCTGGTGAAATTTGACTTTTTATTCTCATCATTGTTCCAAATAAAATTGTATCATATGATATTGCAATATGATTTTCCATTAATTTATTAATTTGTGGCCAAATTGAATTCCAAAAAATTTTAATATAAGGACAATGATATAATAAATGATCTAATGTCCCTGGTTCTAGATTACAGTGCCAGCATCTATTAGACTTAGAACTGTCTAATTTTTGCAAACGAGTAGGGGTCCAAAAAGCTCTATGTAATAAAAAGAACCATGTTTGTCTCATAGATGCTGACACTGTACATCCCATTCTCCAAGACCAAATTAGTGGCCATTGAGATGCATTAATTTGATGTCCAATCTCAATGCTCCAAATGTCTCTTAGACCATTTTTTGGTTTTTTATTCAAATATCCAGATATTAATTTATACCACAATGCGGCTTGATGTCCTAGGAAGTCTGCTTTAAAGCATAAGAACTTTAAACTATATTGATTGTTCAATGTTTTCCATTCAGGGAACCCAACCTGAATGGCCTGCTTCAATTGCAACCATTTAAAACTTTGTGTTTTATTAAGACCAAATCTATGTTGCAATTGTGAAAAATCCAGCAGTTTACCTTCTGAAATAACATCATCTAGAGATCTAATGCCTGCAATAATCCAGTTCTTCCAAAGGATTTGAGCTCCGCCAATTTTGATCTTGGAGTTTATCCATATGGATTGATTAGTTGATTTGTATATTGGGATGGGTGTTAATTTATCAATAAATCTCAATGTTTTCCAAGTATCCATTATTATTTTATTTTCTTTGTATCTTTTAGGTATATTAATACTTGGTAAATGAACTAAATTTAGGGGAAACATAAGGCGCCATTCCAAATATAACCAATCTGGTGCATTATCTATAAGTTCTGGGAGGATCCAATACATACCCTGACGTAGAATATAGGCTTGATGGTACCTATAGAAATTTGGAAAATTTACCCCTCCCTCCTTAATTGATTTTTGTAAGGTTACTAAAGCTATTCTAGGTGTCTTACCAAGCCAAAGAAATTTTGTTAAAATTCTATTAAGCTTTTTATAAAAGGACCCCTGAAAATAAATAGGTATCATACTCATTTGGTAGCAAACTACAGGCAACATCATCATTTTAATAGTTTGAACTCTTCCCCACCAAGAAATATGTAATGGGTTCCATTGCTCACATAACTCCGTAACTTTTTTAATACATATTTTTCATTTTCTTTTACAGTATCTTCAATTGTTTTTTTAACTTGAATGCCTAGATATTTAAATCCTTCTTCTTTCCATATGAATGGAAAAGTATCAAATAATCCTTTTACACAGTGAACATTCAAGGGTATAATTTCAGATTTATTCCAATTAATTTTATAACCTGAAAATTTGCCAAACTTATCAATTAATTCCAATAAAGAAGATAAGGTAGACTCTGGATTTCTCAAATAAAGCAAAATATCATCCGCATAAGCCGAAATTTTATATTCCATATCTGAATATGGAATACCTTGTATCTCCCTCGTTTGCTGTATTGCTAACAATAAGGGTTCTAATACAACATCAAATAACAAAGGAGATAAAGGACAGCCTTGTCTAACTCCCCTCTGTAATTGAAAACCATCAGATATCTTATTATTAATATTTAATCTTGCAATCGGGAAGCTATACAATGTTTTTACCATTTGTATAAATCCAGAACCTATACCAAACCATTCTAAAGCCTGATACATAAAATTCCATTCTACCCTATCAAATGCTTTTTCAGCATCTAATGAAACTGTAAAAGCCGGTTCATCCATTTTTTTTGATAAGTTTAGCATGTGAAATAATAGTCTAGAGTTATTGGAGGAATGTCTTTTAGCAACGAAACCCGTTTGATGCATATCTATAATATGTGGGAGAGCTTTAGCTAATCTCAAAGCCAAAATTTTCGCCAAAAGTTTATTATCAACATTTATCAAAGATATAGGCCTGTAGTTTGAAACCAAAGTAGGATCTTTATTTGGCTTAGGCAAAACAATTATTATTGATTCAGCCATAGTACCTTTTATATTACCTTTTATAAGTTGTGTCTGATATAATTTTAATAAATGTGGGGAAAGGATATTTTGAAATGTTTTATAAAATTCTACTGTGTAACCATCACCACCTGGAGCGGATCCAACTCTAAGAGATCTCAATGCTGTTTCTAATTCTTTTAATGATATAGGTTCTTCTAAACTTCGTTTTATATGATCAGGAATTTTAGGTCCATTAATTAAATCTAAAAATTTTTTTCCATCTTTTTGTTTCTCCAAATAAGGTTCGGAAGAATACAGGTCCTTATAAAAATTTAAAAATTGTTTTAATATTATATTTGTTTGATTTGTTATTATACCATTATCATCTTTTATTCCATTAATATTAGTTCTCCTTTTTTTTGCCTTAAGATAATTTGCCAATAATTTTCCCGCCTTATTGGAATTTCCATAATACACTGTTTGCTTGGAAAACAAATCTTTTCTTATCATTTTTGAAGTTAATTCATTATATTTACCTTTTGTTTTCAAAAGAGCTTGTAAAACTTCATATTCCCATTTACTTATCAATTTAGCTTCTAATATTTTTATTTCTTTTTCTAATTCTATATATTGTTTTTTGATCTGTTTCCTAATAAAAGCTGAATATGATATAATATTACCCCTCATAGTTGCTTTAAATGCATCCCATACATTCTCTATAGATGTATCTTCCACTAAATTTGTTTGAAAAAAATCATTAATTTGTGTTTTAAAATTTTCCAAAAATTTGTCATCCACAAGCAATGCATTATCAAATCTCCAAAGAGGTCTATTATTTTCTAATTGATCTAATTGTAATTCTATCCATATTCCCGCATGATCCGAAATGATAATAGGATCAATGGAGGCTTTAATCACCTGTTGCACTTTATTTGTTGAAACAAAAATATAATCTATTCTTGAAAATGATTTATGAACCTGTGAACAAAATGAATATTCCTGATCATTAAAATGAAGAATACGCCATATATCCTTCAAATCACATGATCAAACTAAATTATCTAGACCTAAAGATTTAATATTTTTACCTGGTTTTTTATCCAATAATGGATCCATTACAGCATTAAAATCTCCAGCCACCACTAAATTAGAGGCAGCCAGTGGTAATAACATATTTTGTAGCTTTTTGAAAAATTCTGATTGATTCGAATTAGGGGCATATATATTAAATAACGTCAGGGTATCATTTCCCATACCTATATCGATATGTATCCATCTTCCATGTGGATCTGAACTTTTTACCTTTATATTGGCCATACATTTTTTATTTATAAGAATTGCAACCCCTGCTTTTTTACCCACTGCTGGAGCAAAAAAACATTCCTTTATCCATCCACCTGATAATTTCTGTGATTCCTTCATATTAAGATGGGTCTCTTGCAGACAGTAAATATCCGCATTTTGCTTTTTTAAAAATGTTAATACTTTTTTCCTTTTAATTACATGATTCAGGCCATTGACATTAATAGAATATATTTTAAAAGACATTATACATTTTAATACTTTTCATTATCTTATTCTTCCTCTCCTCTTTCATATTTAATATCCAAAAAATTTTCTTCATGACACACATATTTAACCCTAATGTATCTCCCTTAATTATTCTAGTAAATATTCTCCTTGTCCCTCCCTTTCCCACCCAGTACATTGGCTGCTTAAGGATACACATTGGAACTGTAATCCGAACATTCTCCCCATTCCAGGCAATCAATATTCAATATTTAAACAAATTTCCCTTCTATCTATCTATATTGATCTTTTATATCTTTAATCATTTTCCATAACATTTCATTAATGTATCATTATCCATTTAACAATATGTTAATTTGTATTTCCTTAGTATTATGATTTCAACATATAATTATTTTAAACATATATGTAGTGTATTATTTAATAATTTTCCTATATTTTGTTCTTTCTTTCATATAATTTTTATTGTCTTTTCTTTATATTGTTTTCCTCCTTTTCTTCAGATATTTCGATATGTCATATTTTTCTAATTTTTCATAGAGTCCTCAAAACCATCTTAATGTTCTATGTTAAAATATCATAGGTTCTGGTTTAGAGAGAAAATCTTTTAGTTTTTCGGGATCCTCAAAATATAAGGATTTGTCTCCAGATGATACTCTCATTTTCGCCGGGTAGTATAGACCATATTTAAATCCTTTTTCTTTTAGTAGAGGTCTCATGTCTAGTAGTCTCTTTCTTTTATTTGCTGTGTTTTTGGCAAAGTCTGGTAAAAACCATATTCTTGATCCTTTATAATTTAGGTTTTTATCTTTTTTTGCAGCATTTAGTATTTCTAGTGCTTGTTGGTATCTCAGCATTTTGAAAATTATTGGTCTTGGTCTGTCTTTGTTTTCTAAATTTTTAATTGGGATTCTATGCACCCTTTCTATTTCAATTGGTTGTTTCAAGTCTAACTGTAGTATTTTTGGAATTAAATTTTCAAGGAAAAGGATAGTATTTTTTCCCTCTAAATTTTCTTGTATTCCAAAAAGTTTAATGTTTTTCCTTCTTCCTCTATTCTCGTAGTCCTCCAGTTGATCTTTTAATTTATTTAATTCCAGGCTGTCGTTTTTACATCTTTTTGATTCACATTCTATAGCTTCCATTTTTGATTCTAGTTCAGTTGTTCTTTTGTTGTTAACTTCCATTTGTCTATGAATATTTAAAATTTCTTCTTTCATTTCCGACATATTAGTTATAGTTTCCTTAAGCATTTGTTTGATTTGTCTTAGTTCTTCCATAACTTCTGTTTTGCTTAATATGTCTGATTCTTCGATAGGAAGTGGTATTTTGCTTGGTGTTATTTGGTCTTGTTTCTGTCTTTTTGCAGATGTACCAGCCTCATTTTTGTTTTGTCTGGTGCTTGCCATGTTGTTGTTTTCTTTTTCTTGGGTTTTCTTAGGTTTTTAATCTCTTTACTTCCAAGATTTAGTAGAAATTTTCTTTTTAAGCCCTTTTCTTTTCCTCAGTTATCTGTCACAATCTTGAATATTCCTTTTTTAGTTTATTTATCTCTTTAATATTGGCTAGATGGTTATTTTTGATTTTTTTCTCCTTCTTTTATCTTTTACCTATGTCAGTTTGAAAATTCTTTCCTTTTTTCTTTTACTTTTCTCACTTTCACTGTCTCAATGAAGGAGGGGAACATTCAGTCCAACAACATTTCCTTCCCTTAGATCTCTCTCAGATTAGTCAATTTCTTTCACAAGTTTTAATTTTTCAGCGCTGACAAAAAAAAAAAAAAAAAAATTCTTAATAGTTTTTCCTCTTCTCTCACAAGCCCAATCGCAGCCCCGATTGAGGAGAGCAACACTTTATAGAGTTATTTTCCCTTATTTTGACCAACTTGAAGTAACTGTCTTCTGTTTTTTCTCAGCGTCTCTCAATTGCCTCGATGTCTTGTTGCTTCGGTTTTTTTTTTTAAAGTTTAAAGTTCCGTTGATCCTTTTCTCTGTCTCCTCTCTCATAAGCCCAATCGCAGCTTTGTCAGAGGAAAGCAATATTCAATTCAGAATTTCTTTTATTTTAATAAGCTGATATTTATTTGTTTTCAGTGCTTTGGCACTTAATTATTGAGAGAAAATGCCAGTATTCCTCTCTCTATCAGTTTTCTTTTTTCAATCCCCTGAGAATGCTGTATGTCTTTTTCAAATTAAATCTTCATAAGCCTTCTTTCACTCTCTCAGCATTCAAATCAGCATTAATATAATCACGTATTTCTTTTAACTTTTTCCAAATCTTCCCTTAATATCAGCAGCAATATAAATTATTTGCGTTTATAGAACTTTTTATCTGTTATCTGTCCCAATGTTGAACCATCGCTGAGGAAAAACGAACAAGAAAACTGGCTTCAGGTAAAGGACCAGTTTTATCTCAGGGCTCCAACTCAGCGCTGACTAGAAAGGGCTGCCTTAAACTGTCATAGTTTAGATAATCAACTGTCAACTGTTTCACATTGGGATCGTTCTTTTTTTTTTTTAAAACGTTAATCAGTTTTATTTCTTGAAACAGTTCTCTTCTCTACCGTGCCGTATCTATACCTCTAAAAGCTAGTAATATTCAATGCCTTTAAGGTTTTAATTTATCTTCGGCAGGAGAGGGCTGTATTAAATCATCTCATCTGACAGCGATTTCACTTCAAGATCCGTTTCTCTTTAGCTGTTAGTCAGTTCAAGTTTTTAACAGCTATTTCTTACCTCCGTGCTGTCTTAATACAGAGATAATCCGTCTCCTTTCTTTTCAAATCTTACTTTAATAACAGCGTTGTTATCCGATTGTTTCTATTTGATAGATTTCTTTTCTGTCAGTTATCTGCCGCGTCAATCCAGCGCTGAGAGAAAAACCGGCAATCTTTCTTTCAGTTTTCCTCTCTCAGGATCTATCTCGATTTTATCGGAGGAACTCAATATTGGTCTGCAATAGTTTTAAGTTTATTTTAAACTTGTTTTTTATCTCAAAATCTGCAATAAGAGAATTATAATTTTAAAATTTTGCCCAGATATAGAGGAGCGTCGTGATCACACCTCCATCCTGTGTTCGCGTTAAGCCACGCCCTCAGAAAACAAACTTTAACTAAAATACAAGTTTAAGCTGACATTACGTCACCAAACTGTAACTTTTTAAGACTTTTAAAAACAGAGACAAACAGGAACAAAAGGTAAAAGGCAAGAAAGAGAACAATTAAGAAAAAAGAACAAGAGGAGGGGATGTATTTAAGCATTGCATGAAAAAAAATACTCTATATTACTTCCCTCTTACCCTACTTGAAAACCGTTTGTTACTTGATACAGGGAAATTGAACACATTCGATATGTGTGAACCAAAAACTCATGTTTCTCTATGTCTGGGTCGGTCCTATGGAATGCTATGATCGGTGCCTGCAGGTTTTGCAGTAACTGCTTAAACCCTATCTCTTTGCGCAGGCGTTTTTCAGCTAGATCCATTCTTTCGCTTATGATCTTAGACCCCTTTTTATGATGAATATGCTAAAGTGTTTGTAACCCTTGGCCGGCCTTTTGTCTCTTTTATATTCAGCTTGTTATAACTGTGTATGTAAATTGTGAGCCACTTTGGTAATTGTATTATAAATGCTTTAAATATATATTGAAATACACTGTTTAATATCGCCTAATGTGTGCCCCATGGTCTTCCAATGATTTATAATTGGAGCTGTATCAGAATCAGTATGAAATCAATTGGATGCCTATTGCATGAAGCTCTCTCCAATGAATATTGGCACTTAACCATGTAAGTGCTGACTCCATCCCCGAACCATCCACAAAATCGCTGGCCTTGAGTTTTGTTAGCCTAGCACAAGCAATTTAAGCAGCCTGGAGCACCCTGAGGTTGTGGGTTCAAACCCCATGCTGCTCCTGCCCCAGGAACATTAGATAGATTATGAGCCCACCGGAACAGATAGGAAAAATGCTTGAAGTACTTGTATGTAAAAGCTGTAAAAACTACAAAAAGGTGGTATACAAGTCCCAATCCCTTTCCTTTAACCAGCCAGGAGCCCCTCCTGCCACTTAAATCGCTTTGAAAAGCCAATAGTCTGCACAGAGAAAAAACTATGTCGGGGTCTTTTATCCATGTGTGCAGCTGTAAAATCGTTCCCCACATGTCCAGCATTGAAATGTCTTCTGTTTTGCTAACAGATCATAGAAGTCAATGAGCAGGACTTCACACACATTACGCATGCCAACGCATTTGAAATCCTTATGAGCAACACACATCTGTCCATTACTGTCAAAAGCAACATCGGTGGTGAGTGTTTTTAGCTGAAAGTTACGTTCAGACTTCAGCTCCTAAAGTGGCATTTCAACAGCTCTTCCCCTCCCCCATTCCTGTTATACTCTGTATCCTCCTGTTCCTCCCAATTAATGCTATTCTTAGCGTTCAGTTATTAGCATTAAGTGGCTCATGAAGCAATTGAAAAGTTCATGAATCTCATAATCAAGTGCAAAATTTGGTATGAATCTTTTATCGCCATATATAGAATCCGGGTGATAAGGATTTCCATGTCTTGATAAAATACCAGTTCAAATCTCACAGAAATTACACCTTAGATTGAAGGTCCAGACAGTATTTTAATAAATGTAAAAATATGACAATAAAATTTTAAACTGCATATGAACAAATAAAGAGATTATGCAGTCAATCATAAACTCTGTTGGGTAATTCATTAAGGAGCCACATAGTTGTAAGCAGCAAGAGAGTATTTAAAAAGAGATTAGGTTCTTAGCTTGCTAATATCTTTTCTACTAGATAGGTGTGTCATTCTGGATGGACGAGTTATATCCCAGTTCTCGCAAGCCATGCAGAAGGAATCCACTCCAGTTTTTGAATCCCTCCTACTTCAGAGAGGGCTCTGCTGCCCCCTACAGTTAGTTCCAAAGCAGGCAATAGCCCCTTCTAGAAACAGATGTGAAGGAAGGGGTACAGGGAAACTCCCCAAAGAACAAGTTTGTCCTGCTCTGAAATTATAATAAACATGTTAAACAATGAACAATCAAAATAGATAGCACAAGAAGCATGTCCAACAGAAACATTTATGGAGCTCAAATACCCCAGTGACCTAGAACTAGACTATTCTTCATACCATTAAGGTCTGACTGGCATCCAACTGTCAGGTTTGAATATGAACATTCTGACAGTAAGCAGGTACAGTAAATGATAGGATGGAGGTCCAGAATGACACACCTAACTACTAGATATTAGCAAGGTAAGAGCCTATTCGCTTTTTCTAGGTGTGTCATTCTGGATGGACGGGATGTACAAAACCAGTCCCAGAAATCTAGGGTGGGATCACTGTGCTGGCTCATAACACTGAGGACTAAAAAGCAGAGCCCTCCCTTGCCGCTACATCCACTGTAAAAATTGGAAAATGTATATAGAATGGACCAAGTCATTGTCCTACAAATCTCCTTGGGGGAGACTGCACAAGCTTCTGCCCACAACAAAGCTACACTTCTAGTCAAACGTGCCTTTACAGAAACAGGAGACTGCTTCCCATAAACAATATATGCTGACGAAATGGCCCTACAGATCCATCTGGCAATCGTGGACTTGGAAACTGATGCACCATGTCTAGCTGGATTTGTCAGCACAAAAAGATGGACTGGGAGAGGGACCTTTAAGTAATCGTTTCTGAGGATCTGAAGGCAACAAAATAGTGTGACAAGGCAGTGGCTGTAGCCAGAAGGATGCTGGGCTGTATAGAGGGAGGCATAACCAGCAGAAGAAAGGAGGAGTTGATGCCCCTGTAGAGGTCATTGGTGAGGCTCCACCTGGAGAACTGTGTTCAATTTTGGAGGCCGTATCTGGCTAAGGCGGTAAAAAGAAATTGAGTGGTCCAGAGAAAAGCGATGAAAATGGTATGGAGCTTGCACCAAAGGACATGCAAAAAGAGATTGGAAGACCTGAATATGTATACTTTAGAGGAGAGGAGGGAGAAGGAGATAATAATGATAATAATAATACTTTTATTCTTATATACCGCCAAAACCATAGTAGTTTGAGGCGGTTTACAATAAGAAGAGCTGGACAATCAACGAAATAATTACAATGAAAGTCATCGAATTCATGTACATAGGTTATAGAGGTAATCAGAGAAAGTCAGAGAAATAGTCACAATGTAGGGTCATCGAGTACATGTAAGTAGAATACAGAGATAAGGCTTTATGAGTTCTTAGGTTACAAATCGGTTAAACAAGTTTGTTTTAACTAGTTTTCTAGTTATATGTGAAAGTACTGAACAAAAATAAAGAAATAAGCAGAGCAGATCAGAAACACTCCTTCCGGCTCACGTGCAAAAGGAAAATCCTGAAGGGGGTAGCAGAGCCCTTTGTGAAGTAGGAAGAATTCAAAAACCAGAGTGGATTCCTTCTGTATAGCTCGTGAGCACTGCTTTGTTTGACAAATTTATCACATAATTAGGTCTTTTTAACATTGTAATTATTTTACTACTTTTAATCTTGTTTTTTTTAAATTTTTTTATGACATGTATGTTCAATTTCTTACGGTGTAAACTGCCTAGAACTCTTGGGTAATGGCGGTATAGAAGAATATAGTTATTATTATTTATTATTATATAACCCATCTGTCCAGAATAACACACTTATTGCATTAGAAATGCCATTACTCAAGTCACTTATGTGTTTAGGTGAATGTATATGTATAAATGAGCAGTTTGTGGCTATGGAGTTTTCTATAAGTATGCACCTAGATGCAATTACGTGTACTTTGTAGGTGGGTCTTCACAGGGATGGAGTATGGATAGAGCCTGGTCAATATTCAACTGGCAGCAGTCAGTGATTTTCAAACGTGCTAACTGGCGCCGGCCATGTCCAGTTTTGGGGTTTTTACAAAAAATCTTTATTGAGTTTCTAAAGCTAACAAAAATGCAATACAAAATTTATACAAATAATAGTAATCATATATGCACTTATAATCAATCAGAATCCATACAACATTAAAAAAAAACCCTCCCAACCAACATTTTCATAAGGGAATAGAACCATACAAAAGAAATTATAAAATTATAAAAGGAAAAGTATAGAATTTTAAGTGTGGTATTTGATTATAAAATGTTGTATTTACTGTTTCTTTTTAAAATCTTTATTCATTTTTACAACTTACAACAAGTGCGTTAGAAATTAACATTTGAACTTATACAATATCACTTGATTTTCTATCATAATCAATTGAACTTAGTAATATTTAAACCCTCTCTCGTATCCCTTCTATTTCATATATATACAATCATTTCTATTAATCTAATCAATTAATACAAGATTTGAAATCCCTCCCTCCCCCCTCACTTTGCAATTGTACCAATAAGGGAAAAATGTTATTTATTCATTACTATATTCTATTAATGGTCCCCATACCTCCTGAAATTTATTAAAATTTCCTTTTTGTATAGCTAACGCTTTTTCCATCTTATATGTATAACACAGAGATTTCCACCAGAAACTATTTACACTTATTGTAAGTTTTAAAAAGAATAAAGAATTGGGGGAAAAAAAGGAAATACCCCCCTCCATGTCCAGTTTTCAGTATTGAGGATCTGGTTATATGCTGGCCACTGCCACTTATATGGGTCCCAGACAATATTCAGCCAGGACCCACATAAAATACTCCTGGCTGAATATTGATTGGGACCTAAATAAGGGGATCTATGAAGTCCTCCAAAACCCTCCCCCCAGCCCCGGTTCTGATCCCTGTCTCATGAGCACCCTCCCTTTCTAATCTTCCTACCCCCCCCCACCCCCCATTCAATGCCCCACCCTCTGGTTCCAATCTCTCTGTCCCCTGTTCCAATCCCTACGTACCCTTATGTGAAGACTGACTCCTAGCAGTACCACAAGACTACAGCCAAGGGTCAGCAGCAGCAGCACCCAGAACCAGATGGGCCAAGAAAAGATTTGGATTACTTCTGTCCTATCCCACTAGACACTGCAGTTATAGGAGGGTCAGATTAGCAAAGCCCTAATACATCTTCATTTCAAAGGTACATCCTTTCTTGAAGGCTCACTTAAAAGGCCTTGGTATTAATTTGCACGTATAATCCATTTGCAGTGTTTAAGGAGCTACTCAGCAGAATTGAGCAGGAAAAGGAAAATATCTTGGACAAGGCAAGGCCATTTAGGTAAGTTCTACTGTTCTATATACTGCTAAATAGGTCCTTATTTTGTACCTGGGGCAACAGAGGGTTAAGCAACTTGTCCAGAGTCACAGGAGCTGAAGTGGGAATTGAACCCAGTTTCCCGGCTCTCAGGCTGCTGCACTAACCATTAGGCTCCTCCTCTGCTCTTAGTGCTTCTGTAGATTGATTTGGAGGAAAGGCTTTAACTGATGGGAGATGTTTCTTTACTATAGTGGCCACCAGCCAGTCAGGTTTTCAGGCTAGATCTAATGAATTTATTTAGTTTAAAAATTTCTATACTGTTTTATATCAAAACGGTTTACAAAATGATTACATACATACAATGTTAAAACAGAACCCTAATGATAAACATGGAGCAGATTTGCATGCCTGTCACCTCCATTACAAGCAAATCTCTCTTATGCAAATTTATTAGGGCTATTCCAAAAACCTGACTTGGGTGGTAATCCTCCAGGTAGGGTTGGAAACCACTGCTTTAGTAGCATCAGATGGATATCTGTGACAGGCTTTCTAAAAGCTTTCTTAAGCAGGCTAAATGTGGTTACCAGATGTCTGAGTTTCCCCAAATATGTCTTCTTTTTGAGGACTCCGTTGGGCATCCAGGCGGCTTTTTCAATTTGCCTCTTTAGTCCAGTTTTCGGCATTTCCGGGGGTGGCAGCAGCAGCACTGAAAAAGAAATCATTCCAGCCGGGGTTGGTGTCATGCTCCGGAGCTCCTTTCTCTCCCTTCCACCTGCCCCTGCACCCCCTTCTCTGCGTCCCTTTCCAGTGACTATACAGTGGCATCGATCAAGACAGGCTGCCGGCAACAGGGCCTTCCCTCTGCGAGACCCGCCTATGCAGAAACAGGAAGTTGAAACAAAGTAGGCAGGACTTGTAGAGGAAAGGCCCTGATGCCGGCAGCCTGTCTTGAATGCCGCTGCTGCTGAGTCACCGAAGAGGGCCACGGGGAAGGTGCACCAGTGTTCTTCTGCCTAAATTAGCCTGAAGTTGGGACAAAATAAAATAATGCTCTCTGTCCTAAGATTAGGGGCAACTAAAGGGAGGATGTAGCAGGAAGTTCCTCCCAATTACCTGTTCCCTGGGAAAGAGAAAAAGAGAAAGCTATGGATTGGCTGCCAGAACCTCAAGAAAAAAACTCCAATAGAATGGATGCTATCGATTTAAGATAAGTAGAGGATTTTTTTTTTTTTTTTTGGGGGGGGAGAGGATTGAGAATCTATAACTTGTGCTCTGCATGTGTTACTGAGACCTCTGGGGCTGTTTGCTATATGTGACCATTTGTTGAATGTTTTTATAAAGCTGGGAGGGAGAGGTACTGACCCTGACTAGAGCTAGTTTCCCTGGCTAGGCTTTGGGGTTATAAGACTTTCTTAGACAGGACCTTACGTTTCAAGCAGGTAAACTGCAATCTTGGTTAGGTGAATGTATCCATCAAGCCACGTCTTACTCTTCTTTTTGAAAATTAGTCAAGTCCACTCTGTTCGATAAATTCATCACCTAATTTTAGGGGTTTTAAGATTATAACTTGTATTTTATTGAATGTTTGTATTTTTATTGAATGATTGCACTTCGCTGATTGTTCAACTCCTCTTAGTGTAAACCGCCTAGAACTTCTGGTAGTGGCGGTATAAAAGAATAAAGTTATTGTTATTATTGAAATAAAGCCCACAGAGGCTGCTGTTTTGGTGTTTAATTGGTGTTTCCAATTGCCCCTGATACTTCGGATCTGTTACAGCTGGAGAACTGGTTAATGTTATTTTCACATGGTTATCAACTCAAGGGTTGGTCCATTCCATTCAGTATTTTATAGGGTGACAGGTCAAATGCGCGCAAGACAAAAGCGCGCAGACAAAAACGCCAAGACAAATCAGCGCAAGACAATTGAGTTGTTGTGGCGCTCAGTTGTCTTTGCGCTCACTTGATTTGCGCCCGTTTGTCTGCGCGCTGTTGTCTTGCGCGCATTTGACTATGAACCTTTTATAGACTCACAACTGAAAGTCTGATATATCAAAGGCACAGCACATAAAGGATGGGGGCAACATGGAGGGCAAGTTGCATGGAATGTAATTATAGTTTGCTACAACCCTGACTGCACTCAGCAGGCAACCACTTAGGAGAGGAGTGGGGCAACAGGTGGGGCTATGTGTCCTTTTTTTGGCTTCACAATTATGGTAACCCTATGCCAGAGTAGCGCAAACGGTGGGTTTCCAGAGATTTCAAGTGTGCCGCAGTACACTGGGCAGGAAGAGAGGCTCCGGCATGGGCATCAGCTGACTTGCATCTTCCTGTGGTTGGGGATACTCAGCTGATATTTGTTAGATTTCCCTGCTGGCATTTCAGGGCCTGTCTGGAGGGCCTCTGCGCATGCGTGTGATGTCATCAGCCCTGGCCACTACCTTTAGTGCGCCCCAGCTCGAGAAAGTGTATGGCGCAGTGGTTAAAGCTACAGCCTCAGCACCCTGGGGTTGTGGGTTCAAACCCACACTGCTCCTTGTGACCCTGGGCAAGTCACTTAATCCCTCCATTGCCCCAGGTACATTAGATAGATGGTGAGCCCACCGGGACAGACAGGGAAGAATGCTTAAGTACCTGAATAAATTAATTTAAACCGTTCTGAGCTCCCTTGGGAGAATGGTATAGAAAATTGAATAAATAAATACATTTTAAAAGTTTGCTCACCCCTCTCCTGATTGTTTTTGCAGTGAAGGCAGCATCAGCTTCTCTCAGGATGAAAGTATAATTGGAGCCCAACAGAGCAGGCCTAATGTTAACACCCTGTCCTCCAGCAGCCCTGACCTCTTCAGCCCTACCAGCAGCTTGCTGGATTTCTTCAGTTCTTCAGGTAAATACACCCATCTCACTGTGCAGACAAGTCCATTATCCTCTGAATGAGAAAACTGGTTGGCATGGCACTTGTTTGAGGCTTTAATGAAAAAAAGGGAAACATATGAAAACCAATAAACTATAGAAACGTCTTTAACTGTTCATATCCGGCAGTTCAAAGAGCACGGATAACTGTTTAATAAAAGGCCTCAAAGTCTTAAACCAGAATGCGTCCCCAGCAATCTGTGGTGTCTTCTCGAGGGGGAGATATGAAAAGACGCCTCAGACGACAAGAGCAGCGCTTTATATTTGAGCTGAATACAATTGAACCAGCAGGATTCAATTCAGCAATCGAATGGAAAGCTTTTTTTTAAATGATTGCTTTGCACGTTGGAGGAAAGTCAGATGAACCATGCCCCAAAGAAAACGGACCACATCCGGATGAACCGCAAAGGAGCCTCTTAAGGCAAGAGGTCCCAGAGAGGACAAACCTGCAATCTGAACCCGGGTAAAGCTACTGCAAGGCCCTTTTTCAGGCCATTCTGTAGAAACTGCAGTACCCGAGCAAATGAGGGAGAAGAAGGATCCTCATGTCGGCTGACACACCATGCTTGGTAGCACCACCAAGCCTTCGCAGAGGCCACCACCGTGGACTTCCATTTACTGTGAAGCAACGTAGCAATCACCACAGAAGAATAGTCCCGAGCCATCAAGACCACGCTCTGATGAGCCATGCTGTAAGTCCAAAGCGGTCCGGGTCCTGCTGAGTGATCGGCACTTGTGTGTGGAGACGAGGGTATCAAGGCAACCGCAGCCCTCAACCCCACTGAAGCCAAACCAGGTCAGCATACCACAGCTACCTCGTCCAATCAGGAGCCAACAATATCACCGGACCCTGTGTTCTGCTATTCGACACAACAGATGCCTTATCATGGGCCATGGAGGGAAGGCATAAAGAAGGCCCTCCCAGGGCAAGGGCTGCATCAAAGTGTCCAGGCAGTCGCTGCTGGCTTCCAACAATGACTGTAAAACCCATCAGCCTCCTTGCTTGCCACATTCACCATGAGATCGAACACGGGGGCCCCCAACAGGTGTACTAACATCCATCTTGAGTATCTGGATTACTGTAACATTATATATCTAGGGGTCTACAAAAAAATCGGGGGGGGGGGGGGGTGAGCGGTCCTTCAGGGTGGGGGGGCAGCGGTCCTTCGTAGTGGGGCATCAGGCTTTCAGGGTGGGGCGGACCTTCAAGGGGGGGACAGGACTTCAAGGGCAGGGCAGCGAGAGGAGAGTCGGGGCGGCAAGCAGCATGCGCGGTATACGCGTGGGCGCGCTATACCAAAATTTTCTTACATAATTCCTTGTTCCTGCGTGCTATACCCGTGTGCGCGTTGTACACGTGTGCGCGTTATATGCGTGAAAATACGGTACTAACATCCATCTTGAGTATTTGGATTACTGTAACATTATATATCTAGGGGCCTACAAAAAAATTCTTAAAAAATTGAGACTGATCCAGAATACTGCGGTCTGTCTCATCTTTGGTTTAAAAAAATGGGAACACATCACCTCTTGTGTCCCTGAGTACTCTTACTTTCAAAAACTCCACTGGTTGCCTGGGGAGTCTAGAGTTCTCTTCAAGTTTGCCTGTATTAGTTACAAAGCAGTTTTTGGGATGTTACCAGATTATCTTGCCTCTCATTAAACTCTACAACAATACACTCAAAAGAGCTAGGAAAAATTTCTATGGTGACAAGATCTCCAGTTCAAAAAACCAGAACAGTATGCTGTTCAATATCTGGCGCTCCTTAACTCCCAACACCAACCCTTCCATACTTCCCTCCTCCCCATCAGTGGACCTACTAGCAAACTTTTTCAATGAAAAGGTCACCGCCTTGAGAAGCTCCTTCCCTCCCGTAGTCTCCTACAATCCTCTGGTGCCCGCCTCCCCCGATCCTACTACAAAGGTCCTCACCCCCGTCCCAGTCAACAGATCCTGGTCTACCTTTAAGCAAGTATCCGATTCGCAGGTCCTCAAACTCTGCCTGAAACTGAAATCCTGTAACTGCACCTTGGATCCATTCCCATCCTATCTATTTGAGAAAATACCCACACAGGCCATCTCTTCTCTCTCCATACTCATAAATTCTGCCCTATCATCGGGCCTCTTCTCCCCTGAAATGGGACGCATTGCACTGACCCCCCTACTGAAGAAAGCTGACCTAGACCCCTCCTCCCCATCCAATTATCGCCCAATAGCAAACATTCCGCTCCTAACCAAATTGCTAGAGTCCATCGTCTCCTCCCAACTCTCAGCCTACCTGGAAAGATTCTCTGTCCTCCTACCCTATCAATACGGCTTCAGACCCAACTTCAGTACCGAAACCCTCCTGGCCTCCCTAATCTCGAAGATCCAACAACTTCACTCTCACAAAAAATTTGCTGTTCTCCTTCAATTCGACCTCTCTGCTGCCTTTGACGTTGTCCACCATGACATTCTAATCTTCCTACTCTCCGAGATAGGCATTAGTTCTACAGTCCTTGACTGGTTCTCGAACTTCTTACGCTCTCGCTCTTACACTGTCACCAAACATGGTTCCTCTTCCTCCCCATGGAAACCGACTTGTGGAGTCCCACAAGGCTCCCCCCTATCTCCCATCCTCTTCAACATTTATATGTCCTCCCTGAATCTTCTCCACCTATCCCCCCTAGAAACACTCTACACTTACGCCGACGATATCCTGGTCCTCATCGAGACCGACGCGAACCTCACCAATCTCGTAGCTAACATTTCTTCTTGCATAACCAAACTTCAATCCTGGTCTCACACTGTACAAATGAAATTGAACGAGTCCAAAACTAAACTACTCTGGCTCGGCCCTAAACTTGATCAATTACCCACTTCCATCCCACTGCTCACAGGCTCCTCTCTACAGCTGGAATTCTCTAGCAAAGTTCTGGGCATCACCATAGATTCATCATTATCCTTCAACGACCACCTCAACTCCCTGATAAAAAAATGCTTTTGCAGCCTTCACATGCTGAGGAAAGTGAGATCCTGCTTCCACCAAAAACACTTCGCCGTCCTCGTACAATCCATTATCCTCTCCAGACTGGATTATTGCAATTCCATTTACCTAAGCTTAACAAAGAAAAGCCTCCACAGACTCCAACTAATCCAGAACACCGCGGCCAAACTTATCTTCTCAAAAAGTAAATTTGACCATGTCACACCGCTCCTATCCAAACTCCACTGGCTTCCCGTTATTTCCAGGGTCTACTTTAAATGTGCCTGCCTAACCTTCAAGATCCTCCACGGTATCCTTCCTCCTTTTATCCCTCTATCCTGGAATTCCTCAAATTCAACCTCCACTAGATCCACTCAAAAATTAAAACTATCCTACCCCTCCTTAAAAGGCATCTCCCTTGTTGGTAAACTTGGCTCTTCCCTCCCTTTCAGAATCACTCAGCTCTGGAACAGTCTCCCCTCCCCTCTCCTGGCTCTTCTCCAGAACGTAACCCCGTCCCGCTCCGGGCACTCTCACACCAACCTCTCTTCTCTCATACTATTTAATTCCATTGGATTTCCGTTCCTTCCCTAACCATGTAAACCGTGTCGAGCTCCATCTGCGGAGATGATGCGGTATATAAACCCAAGATTTAGATTAGATTAGATTAGATTAGTTCCTTTTAAATTGTTCCAATAAGAGCACTCGTAGCATAAATTTATTTAATTATCCATCTTTGAAATCATGTCAATATAAGAAGTTTGTTGATAGAATTTTAACATTCCAGGCAGCCAAAATGAATACATGGCTTGGAAAACTTATACTTGAGGCCACTTCTTATGTTGATTTTAGAAAATTATTGAAGACACATTTGTTTGATAAATTTTAAATCTTAAATTATGTTATCGTTCTAATTTATCATGAATTCTAACAGCTGTTTATATACTATGCCACTGTTTTAACTTTTTAGATTTGAACAGATGTACTTTACATTGATTTTTATTGTATTTTAGAACAATTGTTTTATTGTATTTCAGAATGACTGTTTTATTTCGTACGCCAAATATTGAGTGTATGTATTCCTGTTGTGAACCGCTTCGAACTTCTGGTATAGCGGTATATAAGAAATAAATTATTACTATTATTATTATTACTATGCACTCAAGCGCTCTCCGGGAGAGAGACCATTCTCTGGGGTCCAGTATCTGGAGACTGAGAAAGTCTGCCTGAATGTTGTCCATACTTGCCATGTGAGCTGCGGACAGTGCTACAAGATGTCTCTCCACCTAGCCAAAGATCAACCGAGCCTCCACGTTCAGGGAGGGACTCCTTATGCCCCCCCCCTGATAATTGATGTAAGCCACCGCCATGGCATTGTCGAAGAACACTCAGACAGCTCAATGACGGAGATAATCCTGGAAATGGAGAAGGGCCAGCCGAATCGCCCTCAGTTACAGGCGATTGATCGACCACTTGAGCTCCAAGGGTGTCCTTTGGCCCTGTACCTGAACAGACATACATACTGCCCCCCAGTGGGAGAGACTCATGTCCATTGACAGGGTCACTCAATCCAATATCCAGAGCGGAAAGTCCCTGGCCAGTGAGAGGGGACGCAACCACCACTCCATTCTGCTGCAAGACGCCACCGTCCAGGGCAGTAGCGCAAGCAACAGATCCCACTGCATATTCCATTGGAACAACAGAGCCTCCTGCAGAGGACATAGTCTAGCTCTGGCCCACGGAACTACATCGATCATTGCCATCATGAGACCAGGACTTGCAGATACTGCCAAACCGTCGGGGTCGGAGTGACCAGAAGGTCTCTGATGACTCTCCGAAGCTTCTCTTGATGAGAAATTGGGATGAATACTTTGTTCTGCCCCATGGTGAAAGCAGACCCCCTGGTACCCAAATCCTAGGTGGGCTCCATGTGACTCTTCTGAAGGTTGATCACCTAGCCCAAACGCTTCAGCAAGTGAACCATCTACTGGACCGTCTGGAGCCCCTCGGCCAGAGAGGGAGCCCTGAGCAGCCAGTAGTCCAGATACGGATGGACCAAGACACTGAGGGAGCAGAGACGTGCCACCACCATCACCATCACCTTGATGAAAGCCCTGGGTGTCGTCACCAAACCGGAGGGAAGAGCTGCAAACTGAAAGTGCTGTTCCAGGACATGAAACTGCAGAAACTTCCTGTATGCCAGAAAGATGGGAATATGGAGATACACCTCCGAGAGGTCCAAGGAGGCCATAAACTCCTCCTGGGGCTACCGAAGCAATGAAAGAATGCATCATCTCCATGCAGAAACAGGGCACCTTCAGCGCTGCATTGACCACTTTGAGATCCGGAATCGGTCACCAATCTTTGGAGCCTTTCTATGAAACGATGAAGTATATCGAGTATCTCCCAGAACCCAAATCACACTCTGGCATGGGTTCAATTGCCACAAGATTTAAGAGTCTGCAGACCATGGCCTGCACCCAAAGCTCCTTCTCAGGGCGGCCTGCAGGAGAATCCAGAAAATACTTTGTGAGAGAAACTCCAATTTGAGCCCAAGACCCAGCGCTCGGACAAGATGGTCTCCCATTCCACCAGGAAGGCCAACACCCCCCCCCCCCCCCCCCGATGCATAGGACAGGAACTGGAGAGCTGGCATCAGAACTGTTTCTTAGAGTCAAAGACTGCTGATGGCCAGACCCACTCGAAGCATGGTCTGGAAGATGAAGAGTTTTGTAGAAGAGGAAGTTAGAATAGCTTTTGGGCTGTCCTAAGTTAACCAGTTAGCTGTCTGGGTATGAATGAATATTGGCTGTATCCATCAACACTTCTGCACTGTCCAGTTATGTGCCACTAAAAATTCAAGTGAAGTCCAATTGGTACTATATAACCAGATAGGAGTTTTCACTACTCAGTTAAGTAGTAGCACAAAATATCAGAATGTTACTCTTTGCTGCAGTTTCAAACAATTTCACTAGATGGCGACAAAACCCATGTCATTACACATTATAGTTCTGTTGTTGTACCTGGGATGGGGAGAGGGAAGGAATAACAGAGAAGAGGAACAATGATGCTTTGGTCGTGAGGGTGATTCCTTCTGAGCTGCATGGCAGTTGGAAGTATATGCTGCAGCAGTATTGCAGTTTCATTCTCAGGGAGCAAAGTGGTTTCGCAGGAATCCCAGGGGGATCTGCAAGCCCAGTACAATTGAAACTGCAAAATTACTGCACTATACACTACAGTAAGATTTTTTTTTTTTGGGGGGGTGGTGTTGATGAACTTATGCGCAACTTAGAGGGAATGTTTCAAATAGAGTTTACCTCAACGTTCTAGCTTTGCTGAGGTTGAAACAAGTTAGGTTAATGTCTATGTTCTCTGTGTTCCTTGTCATGGGGTAGGATATCAATTCTGCCTTGGTTCATTGTTTTGTACAGAAAGAAAAATTAGAACTGCACGTTTGCTGGTTTTCTTTAAGAGGCAAGAATATTGGATTATACTGAGCAGTAGGAAGGCAGTTATTATATGTATGGGCCTGGAGGTACATTCTGAAAGGGAAAACATATGGGGTCTCCCTTTGTGAATCCTAATGGGGTGGGGGGGGGGGGGTGGATGCAATGACGTACCTAGCATATATGACAGCCGGGTCTCATCATTTTTTGACCCCCCCCCCATCTGTATGAAAAACATGATTTTTAGTAACAATCCACATGTCACACAAGAGTGTACCTAGGAAAAGGCAGTATCTTACATATTGCAGTGAGCAGTACATCAGTACATCCATTGTAAAACTAAACAAGTCAGACTAGTACAGATCAATCCTACACAGTCAATCCTAACAGAAAACCATGTCTTTTCGAACACACAGAACACAGAAAACACCTTCGCCTAGTATGTAATCACAATCTAACCCCTTCCCCTTTAAAAAAACTGTTGTGTAGTTTTTAGCCATGGTGGTAACAGCTCAGATGCCAATGCTAAAAAATGCTCTACAGTTTTGTAAATGGGGAGATAGAATAAAAATACGTAGACAAAGGTTAAACTGAAGCACCAAGAAGCTGGACTCTGCATACAATGCAACACTACAGAAATAGCGATGCATCTCCCCTAAATAAATTAATTAATTAATGGAATTTTTTTCTATCTTGTCTTCACTGGTTTCTGCTTTCCTCATCTTCTTGTCACTCTCTTCCTTTCATCCACTGTCTACCCTCTCTTTGCCCCTTCTAAATGGCATCTTCTCTCCTTCTATTCCCCTCCCAGAAAATTTATGCCTCCCCCTTCCTTCTCTCCCTTTACCCCCTTTGGTATGGCATCCATCTTCTTCCCTTCCCTCCTCCAATGGTCTGGCATCCCTCTCCTCTCCCTTCCCTCTCCCACACTCCCATGGTCTGGCATTTCACTCTCTCCTCTCCCTTCCCACTTCCACCAGCATCTGCCCCCTTTCTCTTCCTCCAACCCAATTCCATGCAGTATCCTTCCCCCTTATGTCTCTTTCCTCATTCCCTGCAATTCCATCAGCATCTGCCCCCTTTCTCTCCCTCCACCATGCTTCCATACCACCCTGACCCCCTTTCTCACCCTTCACCATGCTTCCATACCACCCTGACCCCCTTTCTCACCCTCCACACCCTTCCTTACCACCCTGACCCCCTTTCTCACCCTCCACACATTTCCTTACCACCCTGACCCCCTTTCTCTCCCTTCACCATCTTGCTATGCTCCTTTCTCTCTCCATCCAAATCAGCAAGGTCCTGCAATGACTACTTCTGCTGCCTCTGCTCCGGAAAAGGTAAGTGACGTTGAAGGGGAGCTGGGCCAGCAGACGCAGGGAGTTGCGGCAAGGTCCCACGATGACTGCGGTTGTCGGTCCACCCCTCCCCCCCCGATGTCACTTACCTCTTCCGGAGCAGAGGCAGCAGAAGTAGTCATCGCGGGACCTTCCTGCACTTCAGCGCAGCCGCTGACTCTGCTCTTGAATAAGTATGGCAGCCGCGCTTAGGTGCCATTTTGAGCAGCGTGGGAGGTTCCGGACCTGGTCGGCTGTGCACCCCCTTGAAGTGTGCACCTGGGGCGGAACTTCCCCCCCCCTCCCTTGGTATGCCACTGGGTGGGTGCTACGTACGCATTTACATTGTGTCCCTGAGTACCACAGAAGGCCATATGGGGCTTTAAAAATAGATTCTGCCTTCCCCAACCTTTCTTCACGCTCTCTCTACCTATTTTGGACAGGAATAGAGGTACCCATGCAGTACACAACTTCTGCAAAATGTTTTGCAGTTGATATTCCGAACAATTTAAATAGCGGAAATGGCTCCTGGCCATTTAAATTGCTTGTCTGGGACTCACCAGGCATATTCAACAGCACATAACCTAACAGCACCACTGAGAGAGCCCGGTTAGCACCCAAGCCGCATTCTGGTCGTGGAGTCTTCTGTTGGCCGATTAAGTGCACTTTAACTAGCTAAGATAGTTGTATATATAGGACCCTATAAAGCACAGCCCTATCTTTATGCGATTCTTCTTAGCCGGTTAAATGCTGAATATTGCACTTAACTAGTTAAGTGTTAGCCTGCCACATAAAACTGGATATTTAAAGCCTGGATGCGGCCTGGTATTTAATATCTGGGCAAAAAGCCATCGGTGGTCAGCAAAACACTGACCACTGCCAGCTGAATATTTACCCCTATATTAATGTCAATGCATCACTTGCAAATCTACTAATGGATTTTTAAACAGATATATATGCGTCATATGCAAATGTGGGATTTTTCTTGCAGATACTCTAGATGTCATCAAAGTTTATAAAGCTGACCAATATAGATACATCTGGGTCAGCAGAACTACTAGAGCTGAGGAAGTGGCTAACCAGGCGGTGCATGATTTTGCCTTAACGAAGGACTCAGAAACGTATTCTCTAGCCAAAGTTTCCGTGAGTCCTGATGGAGTGAAGCAAGGGAGTCTGCCAGACAACTTTTGTGGACTGGCAGACAGGCTCCATCTGAATGAGAGGTAGGTGTATATCAGCTGGTAAGGGAAGCATTACTTGCAGGGACTGTCCTAGAATTCATGTGGCATTTTGCTGGGAAGAGTTTTATGTGCAGAAATCACTTACATAGTAACATATTAGATGACGGCAGATAAAGACCCGAATGGTCCATCCAGTCTGCCCAACCTGATTCAATTTAAATTTTTTTTTTTTTTTCTTCTTAGCTATTTCTGGGCAAGAATCCCAAGCTTTACCCGGTACTGTGCTTGGGTTCCAACTGCCGAAATCTCTGTTAAGACTTACTCCAGCCCATCTACACCCTCCCAGCCATTGAAGCCCTCCCCAGCCCATCCTCCACCAAACGGCCATACACAGACACAGACTGTGCAAGTCTGCCCAATACTGGCCTAGTTCAATATTTAATATTATTTTCTGATTCTAAATCATCCCACGCTTCTTTGAACTCAGTCACAGTTTTACTCTCCACCAACTCACTCGGTAGCACATTCCAGGCATCCACTACCCTCTCCGTAAAGTAAAATTTCCTAACATTGCCCCTGAATCTACCACCCCTCAACCTCAAATTATGTCCTCTGGTTTTACCATTTTCCTTTCTCTGGAAAAGATTTTGTTCTACGTTAATGCCCTTCAAGAATTTGAACGTCTGAATCATATCTCCCCTGTCTCTCCTTTCCTCTAGGGTATACATATTCAGGGCTTCCAGTCTCTCCTCATACGTCTTCTGGCGCAAGCCTCCTATCATTTTCGTCGCCCTCCTCTGAACCGCCTCAAGTCTTCTTACGTCTTTTGCCAGATACGGTCTCCAAAACTGAACACAATACTCCAAGTGGGGCCTTACCAATGACCTGTACAGGGGCATCAACACCTTCTTCCTTCTACTGACTACGCCTCTCTTTATACAGCCCAGCATCCTTCTGGCAGCAGCCACTGCCTTGTCACACTGTTTTTTCACCTTTAGATCTTCGGACACTATCACCCCAAGGTCCCTCTCCCCGTCCAGTGCATATCAGCTTCTCTCCTCCCAGCATATACGGTTCCTTCCTATTATTAATCCCCAAATGCATTACTCTGCATTTCTTTGCATTGAATTTTAGTTGCCAGGCATTAGACCATTCCTCTAACTTTTGCAGATCCTTTTTCATATTTTCCATTCCCTCTTCGGTGTCTACTCTGTTACAAATCTTGGTATCATCTGCAAAAAGGCACACTTTTCCTTCTAACCCTTCAGCAATGTCACTCACAAACATATTGAACAGGATTGGCCCCAGCACTGATACCTGAGGGACTCCACTAGTCACCTTTCCTTCCTTCGAGCGACTTCCATTAACCACCACCCTCTGGCGTCTGTCCGACAGCCAGTTTCTGACCCAGTTCACCACTTTGGGTCCTAACTTCAGCCCTTCAAGTTTGTTCAACAGCCTCCTATGAGGAACTGTATCAAAGGCTTTGCTGAAATCCAAGTAAATTACATCTTAGAAAATTGCCTGGGATTTGTTCACATAAAATTTTTAGGCGCAGAACCAATATCACCAAGCTTCTCTGTGCAGACGTTCCCTGGATTATGCACATTTAGTACATGTTTAGATAAAACATTCTTGATAGATCCTGCAAATATTTTTGTAATATGGGGCAATTATAAAGAATTCATTTCTCTAAGATGCCTTGTTTGTTTCTGATGTGCTCACTCAAGCTCTGGGAGTCTTTTCCCCTCCCTTACCAACTGGAGGGTTTTCCTAGCTCTCCAGGAACCAAATTAGCCACCAGCTGAGTCTAAAAGTTCTCACTTCCTTGTGATGGTCTATTTAATTTCAGGATTTTGCTCTAGTGCATAAAATGTTCTGAGTTGTTTACAGAAAATACGTGGAATAGTCTCCCAGTACAGGTAGTGGAAGTAAAGACTGTGTCTTTCAAGAAAGTGTGGGAGAGGAGGAGATGTTGGATGCTACAGATGGGTAGACTGGATGGGCCATTTGGCCTTTATCTGGCATCATGTTTCTATAACCATAAAGCTCTAGGACCTCACAATGCAGCTGTGAAGAGCTTAATGCTCTGTAAACCGTTAAGAAATTTTGATATGGCGGTATAACAAATTTTTAATAAATTTGGAAACTTGGAAACAATAAATTCTATGACCTCATAATGCAAGTGTCAAGAGCCTTAGCTTATAGGAAGAGGAGGAGATAGTGGATGGGCAGATTGGATGGGCCATTTGGCCTTTATCTGCCATCATATTTCTATGTTTCTGTTTTTGTAATTGCGAGTGTACTTTTATGCACACAGAAGAGAGCAGGGAATGGAGTGGATTGTTTATGCCGTAGGCGTCTAATGGGGGAGACCACAGGGGCCATGGCCTCCCCCAAAATTGCTCGCCCTGTGGGGGGATCCTGTGGGGGAACACTTCTTGCGAGGCTGGGAGCGGCACCTTTCTACCAACCAGCGTGCCTGCTGGTCGGCAGTCTCTGCCCCTTTGCCGGCATCCACTCCTCCACACGCCGCGTGTCTATCTTTAGGAAGTTTTCAGAGAGGGCAGGCCACAGTAGAAAGCAGACGCTGGGGCCGCAGTGCTTGGGGGAGGGAGGGATTCTTTTATATGCTTTTGATAATAATAGATAAGAATGTCAAGTGAGTTGTAAGAATTCTCTGAATATTATATACTTGTTGTAAGATATGAAAATGAATAAAGATTAAAAAAAAAAAAAAAAAGGTAGACACGCGGCGGGAGAGGAGAGGCAGAGCTGGTCCAAAAATGCCTCAGCAGACAGACAGTGGTCTATAAATGGTCTTAATCAAGCTAAAAGAACAAAGAAATAAAACTTGAAGCAAGATGGAAAACCTGCCTAAGGAACTACCAGAAAATTCATGAAAGAGAACTGCATGATTTCAACAGGACTTGCACGATGAGAAAAAATTTGACACTGAGGCAACTGAGGAAAAAAAACAGGCCCAGCCTGCTCCACGGAAATGTTTAGGCCGAGGAGGTCCTGCATGAAGTTGGCAGGTGGGAACAGGCTTCTAGAGAAAAGTAGCTGGGGTACTGGTTTCCATGCTGGGCTCTGTCAGTTATGTCACCCATAGAGGAGGATTTTATAGTCCTGATTGTCCTCGGAGAATTTGTTTTCTACTCACTATACAATAAGGCTCGGATTCTGAAAACACGGCACCGGTCGCATGTCAGTCAGATTATGGTGCCGCTTCAGAATCGCGGCCTGCATCAAATGTAAGTACTGCAAATATAGGCCATGTCCAGTCTGCTGTGCAGTGGTGGGGAGGGGGAAAAGAGTTCACTTTGTGCAGTTTAATTTTGTGGTTACCATTGTGTATTGTTAAGATGATATTGTGTGTATATGAAAAATTAATGGAAGAAATGGCATTTACAATTAGTGCTATTATTATGGTGGCGGGGTCTGGGACAGAGCTTTTGGTTCCCCCTCCCCCCCCCAACAAAAAAGTGTTCCGCTGCCTATGGTTTATGCATCTGCCTTCCTTTATATAACACTTTCCCACTTCTACTCCCAGGAGCAATTTGCAGTATTTCAATAATTACACTTCCATATTCAGTTTGTGCTGGCTTCAGCGGTGTCACTCAGTGCTCAAATTAAACTTTCATTGCTAGTTATGTGTGCACTTGGGGATCGGGCTTGTTTGATTAGTGTTTGATGGAGGGTCCTGGATAATACCTGGGGGAGGGAGTATGAGATGGAATAGACTGTGAGGTGATTGTTGCATGTGAGTTTTGCGTACCTGGAGATTTACTGAGGAGCCCTCTATTATTTGAGCCATTCTTCCATCTGTGTGGGGACTTACATGAATTCTCAATTTATGGGGGTGGAGGGAAGGGTATCTGCTCTAATGGTGCCCTAGGAGATTGTGGGGTGGGTGCTATGAGGGAGTACTGGATGCATGGGGGTTTATCCTAGTGGAAAGCCTGGTCAGGGATTTCTATGACTCCAAGCCCTCTCCCTTCCCTTTTTGGTACTGTACTTGCTGAGCCCTATGCAGGTTCGACCATGTTCCATTCTTTTGAGTTTGGAGGGTGGGGGTGGGGGGGGACTTGCTTTTATCGCTTGGTTTGGGAGAGATCTGTAGGGGGAGGCCTTGTGCGGGATTTGCTTTTCATTTGGAAAAAGCCTATATTTCGGGGGAAAAAAGGCGATTGGGGGTTGCAATGACTTTAGGGACCGATTTGGGAGATTTGTGTGTGTGTGTGTGTGTGTGAGGGGGGGGGGGGGTGTTGGGGTGTTTTTCTTTTGGTAGGATTGTTTTTCTTTTTTGTTTTGTTTTGTTTTGTTCCTGCAGTGTCTGATCCTGGGAGATGATATTTTTTCCTCAGTGCTCACTCCACGGTTGCAGCCCTGAAGTTTGCTTAGTGGCTTAGTTGTTTCATTGCTGGATGCCGCAGGCTGGGACGGCATCTTGGCGATCAACCTTTTTTCTTCACTTTTCATGTTTTCCTCATCCATTTTTATGATATAATTGGAATTGTAGAAACCTGGTGGACAGAGGAAAATCAATGGGATGTAGCGCTGCCGGGGTACAAGCTCTATAGGAGGGACAGGACCCACAAAAAGGGGGGAGGCATAGCACTATATATAAAGGACTCTATCCACTCGGTCGGGATGGATATGGCAACGAAGGCAGAGGGGCTGGAATCGCTGTGGGTCAAATTACCGGGAAGCAAGGGTGCGGGCATAAAACTGGGGCTGTACTATCGACCACCTGGTACGCCAGAGGGAGTCGGACACGACTTGGAAGCGGAATTGAGACAGGAGTGCAGGACTGGAAGTGTAACAGTGATGGGGGACTTCAACTACCCAGGGATAGACTGGAGTACGGGTCACACCAACTGCACTAGGGAGACAGGATTCGTAGAAGCTGTGAAGGACTGCTTCATGGAGCAACTAGTCAAAGAACCGACGCGAGGGGGTACTACTCTTGACCTCATCCTAAACGGATTAGAGGGGCCTGCAAGAGGGGTAGAAGTGGGAGGACCACTAGGCAACAGTGATCACAACACAATCAGATTCACATTAGAAAGAGGGACACCCATAGTTAGGAGGACCGCAACAACTGCGCTGAACTTCAAGAAAGGGAACTACGTTGCTATGAGGGAAATGGTGAGGAGGAAGCTCAGAAACATCTCTAGGATGGAGACTGTGGGAAGCGCCTGGACCCTATTCAGGAACACCCTGCAGGAAGCACAGAGAATGTACGTCCCCAATTTCAGGAAAGGCTGCAAGAACAAGCGATCAAAGGACCCGGTTTGGATGTCAATAGAAGTAAAGAGGGCGATAAAGGACAAAAAAGTATCTTTCCGGAGATGGAAAATCACCAGGCGCACAGGAAATGCCAAAAGGAATGCCACCGGGAGGTTAGAAAAGCAACAGGGAAATACGAAGAGGGGCTGGCCAAGGAGGCGAAAAACTTCAAGGCATTCTTCAGTTTCATTAAGGGAAAGCGACCAGCGAGAGAGGAGGTAGGGCCGTTGGACGATGGGGACAGGAAGGGAGTGATTAAGGAGGATAAAGAGGTAGCTGAGAGATTGAACACGTTCTTCTCGTTGGTTTTCACGAACGAAGACACATCTAATATACCAGACTCAGAGGAGCTCATAAGTGGGGAACAGGCTGAAAAATTAGAGCACATAGAGGTAAGTAGGGAGGATGTCCTCAAACAGATAGACAGGTTAAAATGCGGCAAATCACCGGGCCCGGACGGGATCCACCCAAGGGTTCTGAAGGAATTAAGACAGGAAATAGCGGGCACAATCCAACATGTTTGCAACCTATCCTTGAAAACTGGCGAGGTGCCAGAGGACTGGAAATTGGCAAACGTCACACCCATCTTCAAGAAGGGATCGAGGGGTGACCCCGGGAACTACAGGCCGGTGAGCCTGACTTCAATTATAGGGAAGATGGTGGAAGCTATAATCAAGGACGGCATTTGCGAGCACATCGAGAGAAATGGCCTACTGAGAACAAGCCAGCACGGATTCTGTAAGGGAAGGTAGTGCCTAACGAACCTTCTGTACTTCTTTGAGGGAATAAGCAGTCGGGTGGACAATGGGGAGCCCATAGACATCATTTACCTCGACTTTCAAAAGGCTTTCGACAAGGTGCCACATGAAAGGCTACTTAAGAAGCTGTGGAACCACGGGGTGGGAGGGGATGTGCACAGATGGATCAAGCACTGGCTGTCGGGTAGACTGCAGAGGGTTGGAGTAAAGGGTCAATATTCTGACTGGCGGGGAGTCACGAGCGGTGTGCCACAGGGATCGGTGCTGGGGCCTTTACTCTTTAACATATTCATCAATGACCTGGAAAAGGAGGCAAAGTGTGAGGTTATAAAATTCGCAGACGATACAAAACTGTACGGCAGAGTTAGGACCAGGGAGGAGTGTGAGGACCTACAAAGGGACCTGGACAAGTTGGAAGACTGGGCAAACAAATGGCAGATGCGCTTCAACGTGGACAAATGCAAGGTCATGCATATAGGGAAAAAGAACCCGTTGTTCAGCTACAAATTAGGGGGGGTATTGTTGGGAGACAGCAGACTCGAGAGAGACTTGGGTGTGCTGGTGGATGCATCACTGAAGCCATCTGCCCAGTGCGCAGCAGCCTCGAAAAAAGCCAACAGGATGCTGGGCATCATAAAGAAGGGCATAGCTACCAGAACACGGGAAGTCATCATGCCATTGTATCGAGCGATGGTGCGTCCACATCTGGAATACTGCGTTCAGTATTGGTCGCCGCACCTCAAGAAGGACATGGCGGTACTTGAGAGAGTCCAAAGGAGAGCAACGAAAATGGTAAGAGGGCTGGAACACTGCTCATACGCCGAGAGGCTGGATAGGCTGGGGCTCTTCTCTCTGGAGAAAAGGAGGCTCAGGGGAGATAGAGACCTTCAAGATCATGAGGGGCATAGAGAAGGTGGATAGGGACAGATTCTTCAGACTGAAAGGGACAGCAAATACGAGGGGGCATTCTGAGAAACTGAAGGGAGACAGGTTCAGAACAAATGCAAGGAAGTTTTTTTTCACCCAAAGGGTCGTGGACACTTGGAATGCGCTACCGGAGGAAGTGATCAGGCAGAGTACGGTACAAGGATTCAAACAGGGATTGGATGGATTCCTGAGGGATAAAGGAATCGTGGGATGCTGAGGGAGGAGCTGGGATGTAACACAAATATAGGAAGTTAATCAGGTAATGAGTATAAACCAACCTGGTCGTGCATGTGCAAGACCGGAGAGCTTGGACTTCGATAGGAAGGCAGGACTTAAATGAGAAACCAAGGTGGCAAGGGAGCCCCTTCTGATGATTCAGACAAGTCTTGACCTATTTTTGGGCCGCCGCGGGAGCGGACTGCTGTGCAGGATGGACCTGTGGTCTGACCCGGCAGAGGCACTGCTTATGTTCTTATGATCTTATGATGGTTGAATGGTGGGACTCGTTACCTGGAATGTAGGAGGTATTAATTCTCGTATTAAAAAAGCAAAAATTCTACAAAATCTACAGAGACTTAAAGTAGATATCGCCATGCTTCAAGAGACACACCTTACTGACTTAGAGCATGCTAAATTATAGAGGGGGGTGTATGGAATGGTGTATAATCGCAGCTGCGGTCGGGAAGAAATGCAGAGTGACCATACTTTTTCATAAAGCAGTAGCAACACAGATTACTCCAGTAGCTATTGATATGGGTGGGCATTATGCTTTTTGTATGGTGGTGATCGCAGGGGTTACATTCCCGGTGGGGTGTATTTAAGCTCCCAATACTTATAATAAGTCCTTTTAACCCTGATTCAAGACTTTACTTTTGACGCGTGCTCATCTTCCAATGATTCTGGGGGGCGATTTTAATGTTGCCTGGGATCCTTCCCTGGATAAATCTCACCCTTCTGCTGGTGGATTAGTGAATGAGGCTTAGGGTCTCCTCCAGCTCTGTCAACTTTTGGATCTTTTGGATGTTTGGCTGCTCTTATACCCGGGGGAGTGGGATTATACCCATTTTTCTTGTGTTCACTCTATTCAATCTCGTATTGACAATTTGCTGATTTCTCGCTCTCTATTTTCAAAGGTACAAAGGATGGAGATTGGGCCCTATGCGATTTAGAACCATGCCTGAGTGTGGCTATACTGGAGACTGGACCTAGTTCCCCGGGGCACTGGGCCTATCCTCTATGGCTTTGTGATGATCCTAACTTTCTGCAGTACCTCCTGAAGGAGTGGAAAGATTATCACTACCAAAATAGTCGGCATGTGGAGAACCCGGTTCTGTTTTGGGAAATGGTGAAGGTGGTTCTCCGAGGAGCCATCATCAGCTATGTCAGTAGGGTTTGGAAGGCGAGAGATAGGGAGCTGTTTCGTTTAACTGGACAACTGATGAGAGCTCGGCGGGTCTTTGGTCTTTATCCCACTCCAGTTAATAAACAGAACTTACTCTCTCTGCAAACAGCGTTAAATGAGATCTTACATCAAAGGGCCCTTGCCTATTATAAATACTACTTGTATACCCATGGTAATAAAGGAGAAAATTTTGGCCCATTTGGTTTCACAGTGGGAGGATTGTAAGAAGATCTTGCAACTTTGGCAAGGGAGGGTCTGGTTGGGTTATTAGCAATGCTGCCATATGTGATATTTTTCACCAATTTTATGTGAATCTTTATGCTCCACCCCTGGATTTGGTGCTCCCTGGGGAACTCTATCTAGATGGCGTTTTTCCATGTATTACTGAAGCGTAGCTTGAGAGGTTAAATGCGCCTTTTGATGCTGGGGATGTAGACCTGGCTATTACGCAAAGCTCTACTTTGAAAGCTCCTGGAATCGATTGTTATAGAGCTGAGTTTTACAAACTTCTGAAACCGGAAATTGTGACCCCACTTGCTAATATGTTTAATCTGATGGTCAATGCGGAAGCTATGCCCAAACATCTTAATGTGGCTCAGATCATAGTCCTCCCGAAGTTGGCTAATCGTTTGACTCAGCTGTTGCCACTTATTCTTCATGAGTCTCAGGTGGGTTTTGTTAAGGGTCTTTCGGTGGCTAAAAACCTACAGAAAATTTTGACGTCTTTAGAATATAGTTCTAGACCCACGTTACCTTCCTTTGAACTTATATGGCTTTGGCAGTATATAAGAATGAAATTATTATTATTATTACTTATTAGCTTTGATGCTGAGAAGGCGTTTGACTACATACACTGGGATTTTTTGTTTGTTACTCTGACTAGGTACGGTTTCCAGGGGCGCTTTGTTTCAGCGATACGCATGCTTTATGCTACTCCCTAGGCTACTATGTGGGTTAATAACTGTCGATCATCTCTCTTTGAGATTCATAGGGGAACCCATCAGGGCTGTCCCCTATCCCCCTTACTACATGATGTTTATTCGAATTCGGATATTAAGGGAGTTCAACTTGGGACTCAGAGTTTTAAGCTTGCAGCATTTGCTGATGATCTTTTGGCTCACCTGACGGACCCTGTTCCTTCTTTGAAGGCTCTTTTGGAGTCTATTAGGGAATATGGTTATTACACTGGTTTTCATCTCAATCTGGTCACATCTGAGGCTTTACCTTCCTCCCTGGCCCCAGTGGGGTGATTCCTTCCCATTGCGTTGGACCTTGGGCTCCTTTCAGGACCTAGGGGTCTATCTTTCAACCTCTATGGCACATCATTATTCATTTAATATTCTTAAACTCTTGGATGATACCACGCGCCAATTTGTAGCCTAGGATGATCTTCCGTTGACCTTAATGGGCCATATAGCTCTGATATGCCTAGTGATTTTCCCGTTGGTTGTATGTGTTGCGAATATTGCCCCTTCGTTTATTGAAGAAAGATCTTCATTGTCTGAATCGTTTACTATCTCATTTCTGTTGGCATTCTCATAACCTGAAAATTTGCATCCCTTATTTAGTGTGTGTGTGTGTGTGTGTGTGGGGGGGGGGGGGGGGGGTTGGGTGCAGGGGGGGCAAGGGTTGCCTGATTTTGGCCGCTAAAATGAAACTTGCCTATTGCATCATCTGAACGACTGGTTACAGGGGTAACATCAGTAGTCTCCCTTGGATTTTGAATTGGCTTTTTATGCCCCTCACTCTTTGTCTAGTCAGGGCAGGATTAAAGGGTAGGCCAAGTAGGCACGTGCTTCGGGCCCAAAGAGTTCAGGGGGGCACAGAATGCTGCCTGCTCCAATGACAA
The DNA here is from genome assembly GCF_902459505.1 of Geotrypetes seraphini. Lineage (NCBI taxonomy): Eukaryota > Metazoa > Chordata > Amphibia > Gymnophiona > Dermophiidae > Geotrypetes > Geotrypetes seraphini. The sequence continues at coordinate 119,125,581 of NC_047093.1, read as the reverse complement.
CAGTGTACCTGCCTCCTGGCCCGGCTCCAGATGTACAAGTACTGCCTTCTTCATTATTCAGTGCAGCTGAACTCACAGTCTTCAAAAGGCCATGGGCAGCGGTTTCTACAAGTTGCCCACAGCTGACCCGGAAGCCTTTCCTCTGACTTTGGGATTTTGCATTAGAAGGAAGACTTCCAGGTTAGCATGTAGGAACCACTGCCCGTGACCTTTTGAAAACTGTGAGTTCTACTGGACTTAATGATGAAAAAGGCAGAAGAAGGTGCTACTTGGACTTCTGGAACGTTATCCAGAGGTCCACTCTCACAGGAGGGGGGGGCATGGTGGGGGAAGAGGTGGAGAGGAGCCAGGGTAATGAGGGGGTAGGGTGGGGGCCGGGGGCAGGCCCATGAAGGGATAGGTTCAGGGGCCCATTGTAGTTGTGTGCCTAGGGCCCACCAAAAAATTAATCCTGCCCTGTGTCTAGTCTCTTACATTTGCTTACTAAGGAGATACCAGTGCTGTTTCTTTCGAGGGTGCTTTTGAAATCAATGTGTGCGGTCTGGGGTAGTTTGATAGGTAAACTAGAAGGGGATCAAAAACTGGTTGGTGGATAGAAAACAGAGAATAGAGGTAAATGGACAATACTCGACTGGAAAAGCGTCACCAGTGGAGTGCTGCAGGGTTCGGTGCATGGGCCTGTGCTCATCAACATATTTATAAACGACTTGGAAATTGGAACGATGAGAGAGGTGATTAAATTTGCAGATGATACAAAGTTATTCAGAGTAGTGAAGACACAGAAGGATTGCGAAGACCTGCAACAGGACATAAACACGCTCGAGAAATGGGCCGCGACATAGCAAATGAAGTTTAACGTGGATAAGTGTAAGGTGATGTATGTTGGTAACAAAAATCTTGTACACGAATACAGGATGTCTGGTGTAGTACTCGGAGAAACCTCCCAGGAAAGAGATTTGAGAGTACTGGTCGACAAGTCGATGAAGCAGTCTGCGCAATGTGTGGAGGCGACGAAAAGGGCAAACAGAATGCTTGGAATGATTAAGAAGGGGATCACATACAGATCAGAGAAGGTTATCATGCCGCTGTACCAGGACATGGTGCAACCCCACCTGGAATACTGCGTCCAGCACTGAACGCCATACATGAAGAAGGACACGGTACTACTCGAAAGGGTCCAGAGAAGAGCAACTAAAATGGTAAAGGGGCTAAAGGAGACGCCGTACAGTGAGAGATTAGAGAAATTGGGCCTCTTCGCCCTTGAAAAGAGGGGACATGATCGAAACATTCAAGATAATGAAAGGAATAGACTTAGTAGATAGATAAAGGTTACTCACCCTCTCCAAGATAGGGAGAACGAGACGGCACTCTAAAGTTAAAAGGGGATAGATTCCGAACAAACGTAAGGAAGTTCTTCACCCAGAGAGTGGTAGAAAACTGGAACGCTCTTCCTGAGGCTGTCGTGGGGGAAAACACCCTCCAGGGATTCAAGACAAAGTTAGACAAGTTCCTGCTAGATCAGAACGTATGCAGGTAAGGCTAGACTGAGTTAGGGCTCAAGTCCTTGACCTAGGGGCCGCTGCAGGAGTGAACTGCTGGGTACGATGGACCACTTGTCTGACCCAGCAGCGGCAATTCTTATTTTCTTATGTGACTAATCAGATCTCACTGTGGGGGAATTTGGCCTTTTTGCCCGGCAGAGATAACCCTGCATTCTTGGTTGGGCTGAACGAGGGATTAGTCTCATGGAGCACTTGTTCACCTCTGAGGGGGAATTGAAACCCTTAGCTGCTTTTGATGCCCAATTGGGTAGTTGTTGGGGAGATACTTTTGCCTACTGTCAAGTCAAACATTATATTATCACTTTGCCTAAGGAACGGCTAGCATAGCCGATGGGGGAGCGGCTTTGGGTTTTCTTTGCCAGAGTGGCGGTTTGCTCTACTTCAGTGTCGGCATTTGAGAGGGCTTTTCTTTGTTTGATAGCCCCAAAGATATCACCCGGATTACAGAGCGCTGGGGTCAGTAACTTCATAAACACCTTAGCCACTGGGACGTTTTGCGCGCCATCCGTGGGGTCCCTAGATTGATCACGGGATCATGTTTTCATGAGTGTTATGTTTGAGTGACCTATAGGGCCTATTATACACAAGTCCAATTACACAAAATTGAGGGTATTGCTTCTTCTCTCTGTTTGAAATGAGGCCGAGATCCAAATACGTTCGCTCACTCTTTCTGGGACTGTTGGACTGTACAAGTTTTTTAGAAGTCCATCGTCCATTATGTACAGGATTTATTTACCAGTCCCATCTTGAGAATGGTGGAGCAATTGGTTTTAGACATGCCTGGGGCTTTTAGTGGGCTCCCTCAGGGGGGTCCCCAATGGTGTCATAAGGTGTGCCTTCTTGCTCGCAAATGTATCTTATAATCTTGGACTGTTTCTGATCCACCTTCCTTTTGGAGTTGGAGATCTCTGATGCATACTTTGGCCTTGGGAGGCTCAAGAGGCGGTGGGTCACCCTCGTAGGCGGCACAGTTTCTTGCTTGTTTGGGGAGCTTACCTGGCTTCTTTACCGCCTAGAGATCGTAGTCTCCTTTTGAACCCTCTTGCTTAGATTAACTGGGGTGCACCTGACTCTCTCTCAGGATGGGACCCCCCTTTTTTGTTTTGTGGGGGTGGGATGTGTTCTTCTTTTGGAGGATAATTTGTATGGCTGCCCAGGGGCCACAAGAGTATGGGGCTCTGGATTGTTTGAGACCTTTTGGTCGCCTTCTGTATTCTTTTTTCCAGGGGGGGTTGCATTCTGGGATTTGATTGGCTGGGAAGGGTTTGGGTAGGTAGGTGGCAGGTTTTCTACTCTTCTGTACACAAATTCTGTATTGTTGGCTGTTGTCTTTGCTGTTTGTATTATTTTCTTTTGAATCCACAATAAAAATAAATTTTCATTGCTTCGAGCTTTACATACCCACCTTGTCATCAGCCTTTTTTTCCTTTTACACTAAATTTCTTCAATACCCCATTAGTTTTATAACTCTATCAACTTCTTAATCAACAGGGACATGTTTTAAACAATCCACTTATCTCATTTTGAATTTATTGTCCGTCCGACTGGGAGAATGTGTCCAACAAGTTTTGCCTAAGTCTAGCGGCCTTATCAAGTACTCCCCTGTTAAAAAGGACAAAGAAAAGTGTAAGATTTTTCTAATCTCCCCATTTACCACCTTCCACAAACAGTTTAATTCTCCTACATCATACTGCCGCGACTTCCTGATTCTCCCCGTATTTCCGGACGCACTTCCATTAACAAGCACAAATCTACACTCTGAAAAGAGCAGATGTAACTTTGGGTTTCTACGTTTGTGAAGGTTTTTAAGTTCATTCTATAAGAAAGGGTAAAGGTATATTGTACAGTAAAGCATTAATACAATATGGTAAATGGGAGGCAATAACCTTAGAACCACATACTATCGATATGCTTATAAGTGAATCTGCCTCCTAAGCTGCCTTCCAAAAGTCATTAAAGAAGCACTCGCACAACCAAGTGAAGAACATAAGTGTTGCCATACTGGGGCAGACCAAAAGCCCATCAAATCCAGAATCCTGTTTCCAGTGGTGGCCAAACCAGGTCATAAGTACCTGGTAGATCCCAAAAGAGGTAGATTTTATAGTGGCCTCCCACCGGCCTCTGGGTTTGTCTTACTGTCCTGTAAGTTACACGAGCAATGCTTATGGCTTGTGTCCCACAAAGAGAAACCCCATGGAGTGCAGCTGAGTGAGTGCATCTGACCTTAGCTTTCTATGGCCACCAAGAAACCTGGTTGTGTGTAATTTCAAAACCATTTCTCTGGACTTGCAACGATGACCCTGTCCACTTTATTCTGCACCTTCAAAATCACTTTTTAGAATGTTGGGAAAACCAGTTACTGGAAACAATGGTAAGGGATTTACAGCTTACACAGTACTGTAGATATCAAGAAAGTTTTGATCTGTCTTTTTTTTTGTCATTTCATCTAAAGGTATTATCTGAAGAACAACAACAAAATGGAGCGTCTGTGCTCAAATAAGGCTGCCCAGAAGCTTCTGAAAAAGAGCAAGCTGTCTCTCCTCCAACTCTGTACTGTAGAGGTGGCCACCCAGCTCTCCGTGAGGGATTTAAAAATGCTCCAAAACATCGACCCCACGGAGTACATCGAGGAGCTTTTCAAGCTGGGCTCAAGAGCAGGGCATGTTCACCTGAAAAAATATGAGGAGCTCAGTAACAACATGACAATCTGGGTGGTGACAGAAACACTGAGCGAAGCCAACCAGAAAAGAAGAATGAAGACCATCAAGCATTTTATTAAAATCGCCATGCATTGCAAGAAATGCAAGAATTTCAACGCTGCATTTGCAATTATGGGGTAGAGTATTATTCTTTGATTTATATTTTGTTGATTCATAACTTCTCAGGTCTCCAGAGCCTAAACATGGGGTAGTGAAGTTTTCAGACAGAGGAAACCTGAAACAGTATGCCAGAAGCAACTTAAATAGTGACAAATATTACCAGAAATATTTTGTACAATGTTAAATGAGGACTTGGTATGTGTGTACAATCCAGCTCCCCAGTGCCACCAAAATAACCAAATGAAATTATGTAAAAAAGTGACAAATTCAATGATTTTTAGAAGGAGGGCCCTTTATTTTCATCAGGCTCCACTTTCCAAAATCAAGAAATCACTTATCTTCAATTCGAAGTCCATTTGCAATTCCCCTACTTGGCCCGACTCTGCATGTTTTGTCATAAATGACTGCTTCAAGAACTTGGGTGAATATCTACTACTATTATTTTTCATGTAATAGACGGTCCCTGCTCAGAGGAGCTTACAATCTAATTTGGACAGACATACAGGTCCTATAAGGGTTGGGGAATTTCTAGCAATGGACATAGGTATCTTACAGTGAGTGGTAGTTAGGAGTTGAAAGCAGCCTTACAAAAGTAGGCTTTTAACTTGGATTTGAGGATTGCTACAGACTGCTCTGACATAATGAATTGGGTTGTCCGTTCCAAGCATATAGCATAGCAAGCTAAAAGGGATGGAATCTGGTAATGTTAGAGGAGAAAGGTATGGATAGGAGGGACTTACCAGATGAACGGAGTTCATGGAGGGGGAGAATAGAGGTAGATAAGGAGAAATATTGAAAAGCTATAGAATGAATGCACTTGTGGGTCAGTAAGAGGTGTTTGAACTATATTCGGAAATGGATGGCGAGCCAATGAAGTGACTTTAGGAGAGGGGTAATGTGAGCATGGCGGCTCTCATGGAATATGAGTATTGAAAGGGAGAGAGATGGTTGAGTAGAAGACATGAGAGAAACAAGTTGCAGTAATCTAAGCGAGAGTTCATGATAGTGTAGATATGGGTTTGGTAGTGTACTCGGAAAGGAGAGGTCAGATTTTGGTAATATTATAAATGGAAACAAAACAAGCATTAGCAGTTTGTTGAATCTGAGTGGAGAAGGAGAGAGAGGAGTTGAAGATGACCCCGAGGTTGTGAGCTGACAAGACAGGGAGGAGGTGAATGATTTCCACAGAAATAGAGAAAGGGGGGTGTGGGGAGATGGGTTTAGGGAGAAAGATAAGGAGCTCTGTCTCAATCATATTCAGTTTTAGATGGTGGTGAGACATCCAGGCAGCAGTGTTGAACAGGCAGGCCAAGACCTGAGCCTGGATTCCTGTAGAGATTTCTCGTGTAGAGAGGTAGATCGGGGAGTCATCAGCATAAAACCATGGGAGGAAATCAGAGCACCAAGGGAATGAGTATAGATGGGGGAAATAAGAGGTCCCAGGACAGAGCCTTAGGGTACACCAATTGATAGTGGGATAGCAGCACAGGAGGATCCACCATTGCATATACTGAAAGTATGATGGGAGAGATGGGAAGAAAACCTGGAGAGAACAGAACCCTGGAATCCCAATGAGGACAGCATATTAAGGAGTAGGTGGTGATCAACAGTGTCGAAAGCGGCAGATAAATCCAGAAGGATAAGGATAAATTAGAGGCCTTTGGATCTGGACAGGAACAGGTTATTGGAGACTTTAGCTAGGGCAGTTTCTGTGGAATGGCTTAACTGAAGTGAGTCAAAAATAGCTTGAGATGAAAGGAAGTCAGGCAATGGCAGTGAACAGTATGTTCAAGTAGTTTGGATAGAAGGGGAGGAGAGAGATAGGGCAAAAATCCTGCTCCTAATCTTGATGGAGCTTTGTCTTCAAGCTCCAACTATCCAAAATGGCATAATTTCATTTGGTTACTTTTGGATTGTACGCACATATTTTGTTTACCCGCCAGCTTAATATAGTATTGGAGTTTTGAAATGAAGACTCGGGGGTCCTTTTATCAAGGCGCGGTAGGGGTTAGCGCGCAGAATACCGTGCGTTAAACCACCTGCCGCACTAGTCGCTAACACCTCCATTGACCAGGCGTTAGTTTCTTGGCTTGCCGCAGGGGTTAGCGCGTGATTACATGTCCGACACGCTAACCCCGCTAGTGTGGCTTGATAAAAGGAGCCCGTAGCCTGTCACCTCTTTGATACTGTAATGCAATTGTATTTCTTTTTCAGTTTTGAGCTACTGGATCAGTCAGAACTAGCATCTTTATTTAAAAAATTTATAGCCCACAAGCAGGTGACAGAAAAACAAATAAATTAATTAAACTTGGACAAAGCAAAATTGAAACCTACTTAAACATTTCAACAACAATAAAAAAGGCAACTAAAGTCATAATCAATAAGATGAATCATAGTATCAGCCACTGGCATAACTGCATCCTCTAGCACAGTGGTTCCCAACCCTGTCCTGGCAGGACCACCAGGCCAATCGGGTTTTCAGGCTAGCATGGGGCAGATTTGCATGCCTGTCACTTCCATTATATGCAAATCTCTCTCATGCATATTCATTAGGGCTAGCCTGAAAACCCAATTGGGCCGGTGGTCCTCCAGGACAGGGTTGGGAACCACTGCTCTAGCATTTGCTCTTTGTAACTAGTCTAACTTGACAAAATACCGTCCTAAATAGGTGAGCTTATAACAACATCCAAAAGGAGACGTGACTCAAGACCCTCCTTAATTTGAAGGGGCAAGTATTCCATAAAACAGGTCTGAGAACATTAAATATAACCCAGGGGTAGGCAATTCCAGTCCTCGAGAGCCGGAGCCAGGTCAGGTTTTCAGGATATCCACACTAAATATGCATGAGATAGATTTGCATCACAAGGAGGCTGTGCATGCAAATCCAACTCATACATATTCATTGAGGATATCCTAAAAACCTGACCTGGCTCCAGCTCTCAAGGACCGGAATGGCCTACCCCTGCTCTAACCTGATCTGTTGATAAGAAGACTCTTCTAAAAGTGATTTGTTCAAAGATTGAAGAGATTTTGGAGGGCAAATGATTCATAAAATTAGAGGGAGCATCATCATTCAGCACATTCTGTATATTTTGGGCACCCAGTTTAAGATTTTATACTCTTGAACAGATTACACTGAATATAAAGAAGATTTTAATAAAACTCATAGGGCCTGATATTCTGCCGGCAATGGGCGGCACTATGACTGCCCGCCGGTGGTGATAAAGCTAAATATTCAATGCCGGGGTCCAAAGAAAGCCCTGATGCATTTTCTGTGGCCAAGGCCCATCACTGCAATGACTAAACTAGTGTTGAGAATGGGAAAGGGTTATGAATAGAGGATAAATCTTCAGGCAACTGGGAATGAAGGCTGTAGGAGGAAATTGCTAAGTACATCTCCCTCAGCATTGCCAAAAAGATAACCTTTGTGCCTCAGAAAGATCTGTGAATAACATCTCATTCTTGTTATTAGGAGTTGGGGAAGATGCGTATAGAATCTGAAGAGCAAACTGCAAAGATTGCATATCATTTTGACCTATCCATATGCCATTCAGAAAAGTATTTACAATACCATTTGGATTGGCTTAGTTTTGTCTCTATGTATGTAAGCCCCCTTCTTATAAGGGATGCTAGGCAGTTGCCTAGATCTTGCCCAGATGATAGCAAGAGGGGCACAAAAGCATTATATTTGTCCAGACCAGGGCCAGGACCAACATTAGAGCTGGGGGCTGAACAAGCTAGCATCAGACCCTCCACTCACACAATAATGTAGAACACACCAGATGTTAAACTCCAAACTTGAATTTACTTTCTCAGTCGATGAAAGATGTGGTTCAATAGAAAAACTGTTCCAACTTATTTACACAGGATATCCTTTACCTTTTCTCCTCTTCTCCATTCACAAAAATATGTTACCCTCTATAGCAGGGGCCCTTGAGGGCCGAATCCAGTCGGGTTTTCAGGATTTTCCCAATGAATATGCATGAGATCTATGTGCATGCATTGCTTTCAATGCATATTCATTGGGGAAATCCTGAAAACCCGACTGGATTCGGCCCTCAAGGAGGGACTTTGGAAACCCCTGCTCTACAGTATATAGGGTAGGTTGATGGAAATTCAGATGGTAAATTAGCACTGTTCATATCAATGTCAGTGCTGTTCATACAGATTATATCGTTCAAAACAAAATACCTTTGCTTGAGTAGCCAGGTACCAGTATCCTGTGCCCGGTTCTTATATATTCCCCCTCTGCCAGAGATGTAGATTCCCATAAGAGTCTAATATGGGCTACATGGATAGTAATGCTCCATGGGGCGAGAAAGGTCCCATACTGCCACGCCCCCCAGATGGCATTTGCGCTACGCGACACAATGCAATGCCATTACCTTGGCTTCTAATTGGGTCTAATTCCAGAAATTACCAGAAGCCTTGACCATGAGCCTCTGACAGCTACTGCTGCCATAATGTCTGTGAGGCCCTTTGAATTCCTCCTGAACTCCCCTTCATAAATCAGGTGCAGAAAAGCTCACGCAGAGAAAAAAGATGAGATCAAAATTGCAGTTCTAATTACTAGGAATGCAGGTAGCTGAAAGAAAACCCACTGCACTAATAATGTACTATTTGCAAGGTGTCATCTAAGGATATTTGTTATTAAATCAGATGTCTTCATCTTGGACTGATGTGCTTCTTGGTTTTTATTGAACTAAAGGATGTTGCAAGCTGTCACTGGAATGGACAGGATAACTTTTAGGACCAGGCAGGAGAAATATGTATACAGCACTATAATTCATACTTTCTCCTACTGTTGCATGTAGATATGTGGAAATTAAGTGATTAGCTAGGTTAGATTGCTGCAGCATTATCATTTTTGTCTTCTTTTCATTGTAACTGTTTACAGCGGATCTAACTCATTCTTCGGTCACACGGCTCAGAGGCACTTGGGCAATATTGCCAAACAAATATAAGATATATCTTGAAGACCTCCAGGATTTCTCTCAGTCCATCAGGACACATGAGAAATTACCGCAATTAGCCTCAGAACCCAGAGCATGCAGCCTCCAGTGATTCCTCTCTTCCCACTTGTGAAGAAGGATCTCTTCTTTCTTCATGAAGGTACAGTATCTCACACAGCCACAAATACGCACGTAGACTCAGGATGACATTGAAATCCTTTGTAGTTTCTGCAGACCAGAAATAACTAGGTGAAGGCACTTCAAAAACAAAAACATTAAAAAAAGGCCAAGTGTAAAAGAATAACCCCAATGCAAAATAACATCAGTGCATAAAACAAAAAATATTGAAAATCTAAATCCCAATTATATAACTATAACACATAAATATTTTGACTATCTCGGGATTGTTAATACACGAAAAATATCATATTAACCAAAATATGATCTGCCAGCACTAAATTTAAACATTGTATAGTAAATCAATTGCTTAAAATTAAACAATAACCATATCATTACGCTGAAAGATTAGAGAGACTGGGGCTTTTCTCGCTGGAGAAGCGGAGACTTAGAGGGGATATGATAGAGACTTACAAGATCACGAAGGGCATAGAGAAAGTGGAGAGGGGACAGATTCTTCAAACTTTCGACAACTACAAGAACGAGAGGGCACAAGACATACATTGTGCAGAGACAATACGGATTCTGGGGCAAAAATTTGCTTGAATTTTTAGTTTGGATTCCAAGTTGTTCGAGGTATCTGGGGGCGTTTCAGATTCCAAGGTATCCACTGTATTTTTAGAAGTCTGCAGATAAACGCAAAACATCTCCTCAGCCTTGCCTCCAAGAATATCTCCCTCTAAGTCTGATTAAAGTTACACATGTACAGGTTATACAAAACTAACTCTTATGTTACATTGTGGAATACAATTTTAGAAAAGCCCATTTCTCTATTGAATATATTGTTTTATTGGCAGAAATGTTTTGGAAATTCTATTCTCTTAATCTTTGCCTATACAATCTGCCAGTTTAGTGGGTTGTACTGGCAATTTCAGGTATGTGCTATAGATTTTGGGACTCATTTTCAAAAAAGATACTTCCATAAGGCAGCTCTAAACCAGCATTTGGACTATCTAACTAGTCAACCGTCCCATGTTGGCATTTCAAAGCAGAGTTTCTAGACATCTTTCTGGTCACGTTCTCTCCAGTGCATCTAAACCTTAAGGGAGTATGTTTAGAGGCGGCGTTTTGGTCGGGTTTAGGTACTTGGACATTCTGCAGAGATAATCAGATTTTACACAAATGTCAGTTTTAAAATGAATAAGGATTAATAAACATTGCTGCCCAAACTGATCAGATGACCCCTGGAAAGATAATTCATGGCCCCCTTATTCCTCCCAGTGGTCACCGACCCCCCCTCCCACCACTCACTATGTGGAAAAAAGAGTACTTTTTCAGTCTGTCTTACAGATTCACATGGCTCATAATACATCTCCACAGCCATAGCAGAGGGACACTCCTAAAGCAGTGGTTCCCAAACCTGTTCTGGGGGGACCCCCAGCAGTCATGGTTTTCTAGCTATCCCTAATGAATATGCACTGAGAGAGATTTGCATATAATGGAAGTGACAGGTATGCAAAACTCTCTCATGCATATTCATTAGGCATATCTTGAAAACCTGACTGGCTGGGGGTCCCCCAGGACAGGTTTGGGAACACTGCTTCTAAAGGTTACTGCAGTGAATGTCACATTAAAAAGTCCCTGGTCAGACTGTCACTATAACTTGCTATATTGTATGTGAGCCCTCCAAACACCTACTGTACCGACATTAAGATGACACCTGCAGGCATAAGAGCTATTGTTGTGGTGTAGAGTTTTGGGTGGGTTTTGGAGGGCTCACCATGCAATGTGTTTCCCTTGGACATCTGATCTGACATTGACTTCAGTAACTCTTTAGAGTGCCCTTCTGCTCTGCTCATGCTCTCTGTGAACAGTTTGCTAAGCATGCTGGCTGCTTGGTCGTCCGAAAATCTTGCTTTTGTGCATTTTCACAATCCCAGGCATTTTCGACATCTACTGTGTGGGACTAATCCTAAACGAAGATGAGTTGCTTGCCTAGCCAGTGCTGGTGTAATTGATTCAGTGTTGTGCCAATCCCACAGGGAATGATTCGATGGTGGAAGGTCTGGTCAACTTTGAGAAGCGGAGACTTATTGCAAATAACATCGCACTGTGTCACAAATGGCCTTTGCAAATATGGCTCCCGCCCCTCATATTCAAACAAAGGTGAGTGGAAATGAATATGTATTGTAAGGTACCAACAGTTGTAATTTGGGTGCAGTAAACACATCAAAGATGTATTTGTTGAGATAATGCCCCTTAATTGTGGTTTAGTCGGGTTTTACCTATATTTTACGTCAGGGTATGTATTGGGTCCTCCCAGAACTCATGGAAAACATCCCAGACTGGTTATATTTGGAATGGAGACTCATGTTTCCTTTACATCTCTCTCATTTTATTAGTGTAACAATTGCCTAGGAAATATAAAGAGAATAGAATATTGATAGATACATGAAAAGACCTTTACGTTGTGTCAATAATTTAACACCTGACCCAATACATAAATCAACAAATCAATCCATTTGGCTAAACTTCAAGATTAAAATTGGCTGTGGTTTAAAAAATTTTTTTTTTATTCATTTTAAAAACTTTCATCAAGTGTTACAATATTCATAATAACACAATTAGCATTGAACACTTGAACATCTTATCATTATAATCTATAAGTATAAATATAACCCCCTTCCCACCCTCCCTCTAGTCCATCCAACATACTACTAATAACTGGAAAGATCATAGTAGGCTTAATTTTAATTTTTTGTGGAAATTCAGTATGTCACATATACAGAATGGAAAGATCAATAGCGGTACAGAATGGAAATTATAAAAATTTTAATTAAAATATGGGAGCCATTAACATCTTTTTGTCATGATTAAATGCCATTTTTCTATTATTTATACATCATGTAGTATTGGGTGGGGGGGAGGGTTTTAAATATATGATTTTAATTAAAAAATTGGCGGTTTTAAAATTTGTTGGAAGTATTGGATTATTGCAGGCATACGAAACTTTAAATGATGTTATTTCAAATGGAAAAACTGCTTGAATTTTTCGCAGTTACAACATAATATGGCCTAAAATAAGTCACAAAGTTTTAAATGGTTGCAACTGAAGCAGGCTATTCAGGAGGGGTTTCCCTGAATGGAAAAATTCTTAACAATCAGTATAGTCTGGAATTTTTATGCTTTCAAGCCAATTTTTCTCGGACACCAGGCCGCACAGTGTGGTATAAATTGCTATCTGGATTTATGAATAAAAAAACTAAGACTGGTCTTAGAGACAATTTGGAGCATTGAGATTAAGCATCAAATTTCTGCATCCTCAATGGCCACGAATTTGGTCTTGGAGAATGAGATGTACAGTATCTGCATCTATGAGACAAACTTGGTTCTTTTTGTTACATAGAGCATTTTGGACCCCAGTTAGATTACAAAAGTTGGATTGCTCTAAGTCTAATAGATGCTGGCATTGTAATCTGGAAGCAGGGACTCTAGATCATCTACATTATTTTTGTCCCTGTATATGCCCTTTTGGAAATCAATTTGGTCCCAAATTAATGGCTTATTAGAAAATCATGTAGCTCTATCATACGATACAATTCTATTTGGAACGTCCATGAGCAAAAAAAGTCAAATTTCATCTAATAATAATAAACTTTTATTAATAATGACAGGAGTTGCCATTCAGCATATTACTAGAAATTGGAAAGACATGTATGATATGTTTTGATTTACATTATTTGTGGAAAGGATTATTTGTGGGAGGGATTTAAAATATGTATTGAAATAATAATAAGGAATAATTTTCAAGTGATGTATAGGATTTAACTGATGTAATATTGTTCACTTGGGGCCTGATTCTCTAAAAGTGCGTCCCGATTTTAGGCAGCTGTAGGCGTCCTACAGCTGTCCTAATCAGCCAATCGGATGCACGTTTTTTTAATTTATTGATTTTGACCAGAGTAGCCATTCATAATATTCATAATAAATATTCATAATAAAACACAATTAGCATGAACACTTGAACATCTTATCATTATAATCTATAAGTATAAATGTAACCCCCTTCCCACCCTCCCTCTAGTCCATCCAACATATTACTAATAACTGGAAGACCATAGTAGGCTCAATTTTAAATTTTGGTGGAATCAGTTTGCCACATATACAGAATGGAAAGATCAATAGCGGTGCAAAATGGAAATTATAAAAACTTCATTAAAATTTGGGAACCATTAACATCCTTTTGTCATGATTGATGCCATTTTCCTAATATTTCTATATTTAATATGTAAGATAAGGGTGGGGTGGGGGAGGGTTTCTATTACATGAAAAATAAAAATTACTAAAAGGATTTCAGGATGGGAGAGGGAGGGTTATATTTACAACTATAAGTTATAATGATAAGATGTACAAGTGGTTAAATCTATATTATTGTGTTGCAATTTTTGTACACTTGATGAAAGTTTTAAAATGAATAAAAAATTATAAAAAAAATAAAAATAAAAAAATGCTCCCCAGGCAGGCCGCCTATATTGAAGGCGAGGCCCGCAAGACACCTAGGCCCTGATTCTGTATAGGACGCCCAGGAGAGGCGTCCTATTCAGAATCGGCCTAAACTAAATTCTGTCCATGTTACAGACGCGGGTTAGAGAATCAGGTTAGATTAGACACGGCCCGCTACACTTATCGCGGCAAGGGAGTCTCTCTGCCGCTATAAGTATAGCGGGCCGTGGCCCCCTGACCAGGAGGGTGTGCCCAAACCCTCTGCCAGAAGACGCAACCCCCCCGACACTACCGACCGCCCCCCGACACTACCGACTGCCCCCCCGACAATATCTTTCGCTGGCAGGAGGGTGTCCAATCCCTCCTGCCCGAAGATGCACCCCCCCCGGCGCTAACAACCCCCAAACCTCCACTCCACCAAACCTGTTCTTAGATGGGTCTTGCACGTCTTGAGCCGGCAGGCACGCCTCGTCGAAATGAAGCGGGCCCGCCCCTTCCCGGCCCATCCCGCCGAAGCCTAAGGCCTGATTGGCCCAGGCTCTAGATGCCTGGACCAATCAGGCCTTAGCATAGCGGGTCCGCCCATCCCCACTAAGTCTAAGGTCTGGACAAAAGTTGACCGTTGTTTGGTTTCTTTTTCTGGTTCTTTGTAGATTACTGAGCCAAAGTAGCACTTATCCAGAACTGCTGACTGCACAGGGATCTGCCCGCATAAAACAAACCCGGAAAAAGCTTATTGGTCAATGCCAAGAAATTGTATAAGGATACACAGATGGCCCGGCAGGTGAAGCAGTACTCTCCAACCTGTACGTAGAGATGGATGAGAAGAAATTGCAGTTTATGTCACTGCAGTGTGAACCCGGCTTACAGTCTTCGTAAGTTCTGCCCTCAAAGCAAGCAATAGCATAGCTTCATTCACAAAATTTCTTGTGAGGTCTATAATGACCAAATTTCAAATCCAAAAGAGATCATAATAATAGCAATAATGAGTATTTATCTGAAAAATGTTGAGAACATCAGCATTAGTAACTGTACTTTATCAAACAGAGTTGGCCCATTGTACCCAACCCTCCAAAATAAACACCTCATCTCCTGAGTGGAGTAGAACGGGTACAAGTGGATCGATTTATCACTCTGTCAAAAATTACAAGACTAGGGGTTCACGCGTTAAAGTTACAGGAAAATACTTTAAAACCAAAAGAAGGAAATATGTTTTCATTCAGAGAATAGTTAAGCCTGGAACACATTGCCAGAGGTTGTGGTAAGAGCAGATAGCATAGCTGGTTTTAAGAAATCTTGTGGACAATTTCCTGGAGGAAAAGTCCATAAATCTGTTATTAAGGAAAGACCATGTGGGAAACCACTGCATGCACTGAATCGGTAGCATAGAATGTTTGCTACTCCTTGGGTTTTGGCTAGGTACTAAGAGACCGGGATTGGCCACCGTAGAACGGACTACTGGGCTTGATGGACCATTGGTCGACTCAGTAAGGCTATTCTTATGCTCCTTGGTCAGCCAGAATATCTCTATCTCCAGCAGACAGGTAGATGGTGTCTCCCTAGCTCTTTGTCTCATCTTGATTTTAACTTTTGTTCTGGGTCTCCCAGTTCGGTTGAGGCTTTAGGGTGGTCGTATGGTTAATTGATACCTACTTTAGGAGAACATCTGATGGCGCCAGGTCCCAACAGTGTTTTCGTCCTAGAGGAGAGCAATCTTTACAAGATGGTATTGTAGTACCAATCACAATTTTCAGGAAGTGCTAGTTGAGTGATATACTGTTATCAAAGCCATCAAAAATAAAAAGCAAGCCGTAAATTCAATTCTTGCCTCAATTGGCAACCAATGCATTTCTCGTAGCAATGGAGTAACATGATCAAATCTATTTCCCCCACAGTATAAGTTTAGCAGCAACATTTTGTAAAATCTATAATTGTTTGGAGGGAAGGCCTAGCATTACAATAATCCAATGAGGTATTAAGGACTTTACTATAACCTGCAGAAAACTTCTCTCTATAAAACTTCATTCTACACAACAATTTAAATTTACACTATAATTTTATGATCATATTATTGATCCTTAGTTAAGCCTACATCCAACCAAACCGCATTTTGGAGCTACATTTGTCATATCTGAATTTAACTTCAATTGGGACATAAACCACCATAAACACATCATTCATCAAAACCTTAACTGAAGACATGTCAAATAATACAGGAAAGATTAATACAATATCATCAGTATAGAAAAAATAGTCAATATGTTTTTCCTGGCGGAATAAACCTAAGTCTCTGATGTATAAGTTAAAAAGAATTTGAGAAAGGGGGAGAGCTCTGGAAAATTCCTTAGGCCATCTCCTTTTGTTGTGAAAGATTTTCTTGCCAACTACCCGAAGACCTCTATTCTTAAGGGAAAACCTTCCAACCATTCCCAAATATTCCCTCCTATACCCATCCTATTCATTAAAGCCCAAAGCAAGGTCATGATTGACTAAATCAAATGCTGCAGATAAATCTAATTGCATCAGCAACAATCCCAGATTTTTATCAAGTCATTTTTTACTGTAGACATAAGCACCAGAAGAACTGACTGAAAAGGATCCATCAAATCAAAACGTTCTACATATTCCTGAACCTGTAATGTAACAATTGCTTTTATGACTTTAGTTAAGGTTGGAAGATTAGCTACAAATTATGGGATCCAGGTCTTCTCCTTTTAATAAGGGATTTAACAAAATTATTCCCATATCTTTCAAATGTATGCTATAGTACAGAGTTTATCAAAATTAGTAAGCCATTGGGAACAGATTACCTGGCAATGAGCTTAACAACCTTGCAGGGTGCCAGGCCATGTCACATTTCTCAAGAAGAGCTTGAAAACTGAAATTACACTTTGGTAGCAACGGTGACCAAAAAGACCACCCTTTTTGTGGAGGGCAAAATAGCCTTGAAGGATGTTTAGGCTGGGAAACTGGAATCTTCCTTAAAGCTCTCCTTTGAGGTTTCTGCTTTATACTTACTAATGTGACCCTTCTGCATGGGAATGCAAAATACGTACCACTTGAGCAACCAGGCTAGGCAAACATCTGTATTTCAAAATACTTTTTTATTCTGAAGAGTGAGAGAAATTGTACTTTCCTTGTCTCATGAATATTCTCAGTTCAGGTCACATACTTCTCTAACACAGAGGTATGTCAACAACTTTTTTATTTCCACAGGCACAGCTTCTTTCCAGAAGTACATTGGTGTGGCAGAGGAGGCTATTGACAAGAAACAGTCCGAAGGTACCCAGAACACTATGCTCCAAGTATCAACTCTGAGGACTCAGTGCGAAGGTAGTGCTACACAGGGTGTGATATTTCCAACAAATGAGATTACTGCTCTACATTGGGTTATAGACAAGTACCATGGAAGGCTATTTCCTGATCCAGTTACATTTTTAATAACTCTACAAAGGTTGTTGCACACTTTGTTACTTTCTGTAGTGCCATGCGCATGAGCCTCTTTGCAGGCCAGCACTGACAGTCAACAAGGATATAGAATGTAGGATTAGGAGAGCACATCAAAAAATTCTCGGACCATTAACAGATATTTGTAATGAATGATTAACTTTTCCCATGATAAGATATTTGATTAGGGGGAAAAGGGGTGGGTTTTACTTTTTGTTATTATATAATACATGAGTATTTGAATAGTTTTCACAGTAAGGATGATTTTATGTATTATATTTTTTTTTTTTTTATAATTCTTTATTCATTTTTAAACTTTCAACAAGTGCACAATATAAGTAATACATAGATTTACTAACATCACTTGATAAATCTATCAAGATCATAACAAAGGTATATATATCTAAACCCTTCTTCCCCCCTCCCTTTCCATACAATTATTTAATTGAATCAATCTTTGTCATATTTCTTTTTTTACATTTTTATTTTTTTTTTCATTTATATAAACCCTCCCCTTTCCCTTCCAATCATAAATAATGTTAAGAAAATGGTGTTTATTCATTACAAAACAATGTCAATGGCCCCCATATTTCATTAAACCTTTTATAATTTCCATTTTGTATTGCTATTGAACGTTCCATTCTATATATGTGACATAGTGAATTCCACCAGAAATTAAAATTAAATCTTGTGTGATCTTTCTAATTTGTAGTAATATGTTGCATGGCAACTCCTGTCATAATCAATAAAAGTTTGTTATTACTTGCCGATATCTGACTCTTTTTCC
Organism: Geotrypetes seraphini; assembly: GCF_902459505.1. Classification (NCBI taxonomy): domain Eukaryota; kingdom Metazoa; phylum Chordata; class Amphibia; order Gymnophiona; family Dermophiidae; genus Geotrypetes; species Geotrypetes seraphini. The sequence goes on along the minus strand of NC_047093.1, from coordinate 119,107,394 downwards.
TCATAGATATGCCAAATATCACAGTATCATAAGTTAATGCTACAGGATTATCTAATAAAGAATTTATTTAATCCCAGATCGAATTCCAAAAATTTTATGTATTATTGAATAGGGAGGGAGGGGTGGGGGATTATTATATTCAATAAGAATGATATAAATTTTAGATTTCTTACATAATATTTAAAATTTTATAAAATATTAATTTGTAATGAAATGTTAAACTTTATGCTTATATGAGAGTTAATCAAGTGTGTATCTTTAAGTTCATATGAGGTTAATTGATGCACTTGTTGTAACATACAAAAATGAATAAAGAATTTAAAACTAAAAAAAAAAAAAATTCTTGTTAGACTTAGAATAGCACATCAGAAATTTTCTTATCAGTCTAGCCTAAAATTGTCTTTTGGCCTATGATTCTTTGTCATCCTTTCAAATTTATGTTCCACATTACTCCAGAGGATTGGGAGAGGGGAGGTTGATATGTCAGGATATTGACTAAAATTTATTGTATTTACCTATTTGTGACATTGGATATAGTTCCTATTTTAAAATTTAAAATTTGATAATTGTTATTTATTGGTATATGGGCGGGAGGGGTGGGCTTCTTATATAATTATTTATTTGGAGTAATTCAAATTGGTATCTGGGAGGGAGGGATGGGTTTCTTTTTTTTTTTTTTTTTTTTCCAGTTCAATAATTTTTATTAAGTATTTTAAAGGATACAAGAATCATTTAAAGTACATAGAAACAAAATAAAGCTTTCTGTATATAAAATATATAAATCTATGTTTAACTGTATAGGAGCAAAGGCTCCAATTATTAAAAATGTATGTAAGGGATATATAAGATAAAGATGAGAGAGAGCAGTAAAGAAAAAGGAAAGAAAAATGAAAGAGAGAAGAGAGGAGAAGAAAAGGATGACAGGAGTGTCTAAGAAGATGAGCGTACATAGGAATCTAAGAATGACCATGGAGATTTGTTGTATTTCAAGTTCATGCAGGTTCGGAATGTAACTCTCTTCTCATATGCATAGGATTCAAATCTATGATACATACTCAGAGAGTTCCACCAAAAGGTATAATCTAATAGCGAAGGTGATTTCCAATTTTTTAGAATGTGCATGAGAGCAGTCACCAACATGGTATCAATGAGTTTAGGTGGACAATTTGATTGTGTGAAACATGGGTGTTGAGAGCGAAGGATTACAATGTCTATAGAGATTTCTTCTGAGCAGTTAGTAATAGATTGTATGGTGTTCCAGACGTAGGTCCAAAAAGAGCGGACTAGAGTACAATGAAATAACATATGATCAAGAGTTCCTTCCTCTTTCAAACAGTTCCAGCAAACAGAGTCTTGCTTTAAGTTAGCTTTCCACATGCGAAGTGGGGTCCATATTGCCTGCCACATAAGAAAGTACATTGATTGTGATACTCTAGAAGATAAAAGCGGGCGATTTGTTGATGACCAGAAAAGCTCCCAATCAATGTCAGAAAGCGGAGTGGTAAGTATAGCGTCCCAGTGCTTCATAGAGTGAGGTGAAAAAGTGAAGGAGTGATCTCTTAAAATACTGTAGAAGGATGATATCGCCTTGCCTTTTAATAGAGACAGAGAAGACCAGTTGTAAATAGTATTTTTGGAAGTCATATAGTCAAATCGTATATGCAAAGAAGGCAACACTCCAGTGAGAGAACGCCATTGTGAATAAGTAGAAGGAGGCAGCGAGTATGTAAAGCACAGTATATCGAATGGAATTAACGAGTTGAGGTAGACAATTGATGGACAAACCATATACCTGCCCGCTGCCACCTTTTCCATGATAGAGATTTGTCGTGATTTTGAATTTTGGGATTGTTCAAAGGGACATGAGTGGACTAACATTAACTGAGATTTCAGTCAATGTATCTATAAGATAAAGAGCATGCTGCGTTGCACCTAATAAAGAGTATCTCTTTAAGTGCCTTGGTATTGACACCGTTAGTAAGCATGAGATGTGTAAAGGCGTACATAAAAAACATTCCATTTCAAACCAGGCAGGAAGATCTTGAGTGGGAAGATTTTGAGTGGAGGAGTTAGTGAGCCAGTAAGCTCCATATTTGGCTAATGAAGCAATATAATAGTGATAGAAATCAGGAAAGTTAAGACCACCGTTGATCTTAGATATATCTAAAGTCAAAAATCTAGTTCTAAACACTACATCTCGATGGACTCCACTTTTTTTTTATCCTGGTGGGGTAAAAATGACTCTGGCCCCTCAAATTAATTATATCCTTTCTATGCTCCCTCTGTTATGCCGGAAATCATTATTTCATTGGCTAAATATGAAAATATCTGAATTCATTTGGAACAAGAAAAAACCTCGAATTGCTCTCGCCAAACTGAAAGCCTCTAAGAGGGATGGGTTTCTTATATAATTATTTATTTGAAGTAATACAAATAAGAATGTCAAGTGATGAATTAAGGTATTTCTGAATGAATGTTGTACACTTGTTGTAATTTTTGAAAATGAATAAAGATTTATAAAAAAAATAAAATTTAATCAAAGCAGTTCACAAATATTGACATAAATTCAAATAAACAGTACATATAATGGAATGAATAAAAAGCTACACGTGCATAAAATATCATCACAGTACATCTACTGTAGATCAGGTGCCAAATACCTAGCTCTTTGATATGCCAATGGAAAAAAAAATAGGTTTTAAGAACCTTCTTAAACTTAGTAGTAATGTATAAAGGAAGCAAGTTTAAAGAGTAGGTGCTAAAAAGAAAAACAAAAAAATGATGGAACTACTCAACAATTCTGGTCCTGTGACTGTGAGGACTGCCTTGAATATATGGAATCAATCAATCGGGAGTTAGTGAGGTAAGCCTGTATAGAATGCCCTATAGGCCAAGATTAGTACTTTACACTTTGTGTGGTAGTCTATAGGTAACTAATATGTTCTAAAGAACGGGCATCAGAACTGAGCATAAAGGTAGGATTTTGGATAGTCTGAAAATGCTGCAAGGCACACTTTGATAAACTATTAAAAAATGAGTTTGCGTAGTCCAACTTACCAAATTACATTACATTAGTGACTTCTATTCAGCCTGTACCTTGCAGTTCTAGGCGGATTACATTCAGAGGATAACTGGACATTTCCAGGAGAGTTACAATTTAGGGGGCTTGTTATGTAATTGAGTCTTTGAGGAGAAATTGTAAGAAAGGAAGACGTTTGAAGATTACATCAGAAGAAAACTGGACTTTTTCAGGGAAATTACAGTTTAGGAGAAATTACAAGAGGAGTAGGAATTTAAGGGGGGAAATTTTCTAGGGAGGGAAGGACGAGGGGGAGAGTTAGGATATCTGGATAAATTTATTAAACAGCAAGATTTTGATTTCTTTTCAAAATGATTTATAGTCGCTTGTTGCTGTCAGCAGGTTAGAGATAGAGGGGTCTAGTTTCGCTGCCTGCGTCGCTAGGAGGTTGTCATACATCTTCTTGCGCTGAGTACCTTTGAGTTGGGGGTAGGAGAATGGGGTCTGAGTTCTCCTTTGTCTGGTTGTAAGGTTCTGATTTAGGCGAATTGTTTAGGTAGGTGGGTGAAATACCGTTTATTGCTTTGAATAATAGACAGTATAATTTGAATTGAATTCGAGCTCGTATATGTAGCCCGTGTGAGATCTAGGTAGGCAATTGGTGATATGGTCAAATTTTCCAAGTGAATAGATCAGTCTGAGGGCTGTATTTTGTACAGTCTGTAGTTGTTTTATCAAGTTTGTGGGCATGGTAGGTAGAGGATATTGCAGTAGTCCACTAGACCTAGGACAAAGATTGGACTATAATGGATCAATTTAAGAAGAGGTGACGTTTCTGAAAAGGCTCATATGGCCCTTATTATGTGCAAAGCACAATCGGCAAGGCTGCTGCTTAGGAGCCACAGATCCAATGTATATGTTATTATCTAATCTAGACCATAAATGGGGGTGGTGCTGTAGACCTCCCTTGAATACCTTCTATTTACTTTTAACTTGCTTTATCTCACAGCCCTCAGAGATGCAACCAAGAGTTCAATAAAAGATCATAACCCTTGGCTTTAAGCACCCAATCGTCACCGGGTCGATACTTATGTTTAACTTAATGAGTTTTGAGGAATATGCAACTTGAATATAATATAATAAATAGTATTTAAATAGTATTTGAATCAATACTTAACTTAACCGAGGTGGTTGTGGTTGACAAGGGATGAGTACGCCAACATGTTTCACCCTAAAGGGGGTTTCCTCGGGGCTACAATCCCTTAATTAGACTGACTTCTCACGACGTACCACCCAATATTAGTTCTCAAGATGGTGGATATCGGGTGGTCATGTCGTGAGAAGTCAGTCTAATTAATTAATTAATTGGTGGAATTCAGTCTGTCATATATACAAAATGGAAAAAAACAATAGCATTACAACAGGGAAATATTCATAATTTTAAGAAAATTTGGAACCATTGACTCGATATTCCAATGATCAGGTTTCATAGCACATAGTAATGGATATACAGTGGTGCCTCGCATAACGGACGCCTCGCACAGCGAACGCTGCGCACAACGAACCTTTATGTCTTGATTCGTACAACGAACTTCGTTTCACACAACGAAGTCGCCCGAGCTGCATCCTTCCGCGCAGGCACTGCGCTTAACTGCCCTCTCTCCGCCTGGCTCCCTCTTGCCCCCCCCCAGACTCCCCGACACGATCGGGGCAAGAGGGAGCCCAAGCCCTCTTGCCCCCCCGACTCCCCGACACGATCGGGGCAAGAGGGAGCCCAAGCCCTCTTGCCCCCCCGACTCCCCGACACGATCGGGGCAAGAGGGTAGCTCAAGCCCTCATTGCCCCCCCGACTCTCCCCGACACGATCGGGGCAAAAGGGAGCCCAAGCCCTCTTGCCCCGCCGTACTCCCCGACACGATCGGGGCAAGAGGGAGCCCAAGCCCTCTTGCCCCGCCGATTCCCCAACTCCCCGACAATATCGGGCCAGGAGGGAGCCCAAGTCCTCCTGGCCACGGCGACCCCCTAACCCCACCCTGCACTACATTACGGGCAGGAGGGATCCCAGGCCCTCCTGCCCTCGACGCAAACCCCCCTCCCCCCAACGACCGCCCCCCCCCAAGAACCTCCGACCGCCCCCCAGCCGACCCGCGACCCCCCTGGCCGACCCCCACGACACCCCCAACCCCCTTCCCCGTACCTTTCTGTAGTTGGCCGGACAGACGGGAGCCAAACCCGCCTGTCGGCAGGCAGCCAACGACGGAATGAGGCCGGATTGGCCCATCCGTCCCAAAGCTCCGCCTACTGGTGGGGCCTAAGGCGCCTGGGCCAATCAGAATAGGCCCGGGAGCCTTAGGTCCCTCCTGGGGGCGGGGCCTGAGGCACATGGGCCCAACCCGACCATGTGCCTCAGGCCCTGCCCCCAGGAGGGACCTAATGGCTCCCGGGCCTATTCTGATTGGCCCCAGGTGCCTTAGGCCCCACCAGTAGGCCGGAGCTTTGGGACGGATGGGCCAATATCCGGCCCTCATTCCGTCGTTGGCTGCCTGCCGGACAGGCGGGTTTGGCTCCCGTCTGTCCGGCCAACTACAGAAAGGTACGGGGAAAGGGGGTTGGGGGTGTCGTGGGGGTCGGCCAGGGGGGTCGCGGGTCGGCTGGGGGGGCGGGTCGGAGGTTCTTGGGGGGGGACGGGTCGTTGGGGGGAGGGGGGTTTGCGTCGAGGGCTAGGAGGGCCTGGGATCCCTCCTGCCCGTAATGTAGTGCAGGGTGGGGTTAGGGGGTCGCCGTGGCCAGGAGGACTTGGGCTCCCTCCTGGCCCCGATATTGTCGGGGAGTTGGGGAATCGGCGGGGCAAGAGGGCTTGGGCTCCCTCTTGCCCCGATCGTGTCGGGGAGTCGGGGGGGCAAGAGGGCTTGGGCTCCCTCTTGCCCCGATCGTGTCGGGGAGTCGGGGGGCAAGAGGGCTTGGGCTCCTTCTTGCCCCGATCGTGTCGGGAGTCGGGGGGGCAAGAGGGCTTGGGCTCCCTCTTGCCCCGATCGTGTCGGGGAGTCGGGGGGCAAGAGGGCTTGGGCTCCCTCTTGCCCGATCGTGTCGGGGAGTCGGGGGGGCAAGAGGGCTTGGGCTCCCTCTTGCTCCGATCGTGTCGGGGAGTCGGGGGGGCAAGAGGGCTTGGGCTCCCTCTTGCCCCGATCGTGTCGGGGAGTCGGGGGGCAAGAGGGCTTGAGCTCCCTCTTGCCCCGATCGTGTCGGGGGTGCCAGGGACCACACGGAGTCACCCACCGTACCACCCGATTCGGGTAAGCGCAGGTATCGGTGGGTGGCTTATTTGCGGGGGGGGTGCCTTATATTTACATTTTTTTCTAAAAGGGGGGGCTGTCCTTATTTGATGGCCCTGCCTTATCATCGGGGAAACACGGTAGAAAAAAAAAAAAATGAACAGTTAAGTCCCAGTTTTTGCCGCTGAGACTCTGCCCTCTCTCACTGTAAATTAGACTCTACTTAGTCTGTCTTTAAATTTAAAAAATGTGTTGTTGTTTTAAACAACAATTATGTTTTTAGATGTATCTAAATAAAAATAATAACCAAAAATTTATCTTTTTTTATGTCATCTTAGCATATTTTATGCTGCAGAACGAATTATTTTTTTTTACATGTATTCCTATGGGAAAACGCGTTTCACATAACGAACGTTTCACATAACAAACTTGCTCCTGGAACCAATTAAGTTCGTTGTGTGAGGCACCACTGTATTAGGTTGGGGAAGGGTGGGAATGTATATTATATGGATTTAAGAAATGAAGAAAGGGGAGGGTTATATTTTATGTGATAAGATGAATTATTTGTAATCACAATTTTTCATGTATTAATTGAAGTTTATGTAAAATTAAATTATTGTAAGAATGAAAAATTATAAATAAAAGGGACTTTGGATCATCTTTTATTTTTTCTGTCCCTATATATTAGCCTTTTGGAATTCGATCTGGGATCAAATAAATTCTTTATTAGATAATCCTGTAGCATTAACTTATGATACTGTGATATTTGGCATATCTATGAGGAAAAAGAGTCAGATATCGGCAAGTAATAACAAACTTTTATTGATTATGACAGGAGTTGCCATGCAACATATTACTACAAATTGGAAAGATCACACAAGACTTAATTTTAATTTTCTGGTGGAAATTCACTATGTCACATATATAGAATGGAACAATCAATAGCAATACAAAATGGAAATTATAAAAGGTTTAATGAAATATGTGGGCCATTGACATTGTTTTGTAATGAATAAACACCATTTTCTTAACATTATTTATGATTGGAAGGGAAAGGGGAGGGTTATATAAATGAAAAAAAAAAAAATGTAAAAAGAAATATGACAAAGATTGATTCAATTAAATAATTGTATGGAAAGGGAGGGGGGAAGAAGAGTTTAGATATATATACCTTTGTATGATCTTGATAGATTTATCAAGTGATGTTAGTAAATCTATGTATTACTTATATTGTGCACTTGCTGAAAGTTTAAAAATGAATAAAGAATTATAAAAAAAAAAAAAAAAAATGCGGCCTCGCCAAGGATTTATACAATGGCATTATCACCTCCCTTTTCCTACTGGCCATTCCTCTTATTATGCTCCAAGCATCTTCTTAGCTTTGACCTTGCCTTTTCTACCTGTTTTGCCCCCTTGAGATCATCAGACACAATCATTCCCAAGTCCCGCAATTCTTCCATGCACAGAAGTTCCTCACCCTCCTATACTATACGATTCTCCTGGTTTTTTGCAGCCTAAGTGCATGATCCTACATTTTTTAGCATTAAATCTTAGTTGCCAATTGTTTGACCATTCATCAAGCTTCACCAGATTACACAAGTAATTTAAAAAACACCCCAATCCACCATTGCTGCACCGTTCCTGTTTGCGCGTAAAATTTAGGCATATAACCCTTAATTCTAATTAATGTCAATAACTACTTGTTAAAATACCAATTAGAGCTATTATTCAATTAAATTTTGTGTTCAGTTTGAGTACCATGACCAAAATTGTGTGTGTAATTTTTGGCACTTCTTATAAATTAGGGGTAATTGGGAATTGCAAGTGAAAGAATATGAACAATAAAAGAGTCAGTAATCATCTTTTATCAAGTAATTCTGGAAAGAAAAGCTTTTAGATGTTTTTCAAATTAAGCATAAGCAGACAGGATGTAGGGCAGCTTCTAGAAACGGCATCCCAATGTACGCAGTGGTATGGCATTCTACGGCTATCTAAACAGCCAATCGGGATCTAATTTTTTTTTTTTTT